>NC_090935.1:1449464234-1449767264 GCF_040938575.1 Ambystoma mexicanum | reverse complement strand
AGTGCTTGAGGAGGAGACGGGAGGAGCCAGTGGCAAGGAGTTATCAAAGAATCAGCCAAGGCTGGAGCAATGGAGGCAATGCTGTCCTTGAAGGTCTGGAGTAGCTGGGGAACACCTGTTTGGATGAGCCTCTCACAGAGCATGGCCGTCCAGCGATCTCACCAGGTGATGGGGGAGACGAGTGGAGAGTAGGAGGAAAGGGGATCAAGGGGCCAAGGGAGGCCTGAGAGCGAATGAGGGAGAAGCAAGAAGCAAGTACAACACAACAACAGTGCAACCATTTAGATTCAAGTGTCCAGGATGGAGGGAAACTACTAGATTTCAACATACAGCAGTGGAGCAAAAACACATAGATGCAAGTTTACTGGAAGAGGAAAAAAGCCTAGGTTTCAACATACAGCAGGGAAAGCAAAAACACCTAGATGTGAGTTTCCTGGAAAGAGGGGAAAAAAGCCTAGGTTTCAACATACAGCAGGAAAGCAAAAACACCAAAATGCGAGATCCTGGAAGGGCATAAGTGCCCGAGATGGACATCATACAAATGAGGGCAATGGACAGCAGACTAAAGCATTGGTAAAAAGGAGTAATGAGAGAGGTGGGACAGTTTAATATGGAGCAGTAAAGGCTGTTCCCCCTGGCCGCACCTTTCTTACCTTGTCAGTCACTGCTGGTTGACGGCTGTGCTGCATGTTCCACAGGCAAACACAGGCAAACACGGTCAGGAACTGCCCTTCAACGCAGGGGCTGCACGGGAAGGGGGCTGCACTAATGAGTAGGTAGGAGGCCAATAGGGGAAGGGCAGGGCTAAGGGGAGAGAAACACAGGCCAACAAGGAAGCAGGCAGGGGAGTCGGAGGGGGAGAATGAGTGCAGAAAGAAAGCAAGAAAAACACACAGTAAGGAAAGTGGCTGAAATGGGGGAGTCAGGGGACAAGAGGAGAAGGGGTCCGGCTCACCTGCACTGCAGGCTGGAATATGTGGTTGCTGGCATTGTAATTTTGTAATTGGTTATTTATAACATGCTTAATACCCAGAGGTTTCTAAGCACGGATAGGGGATCGAACCGTTGTTGCTCCGCGTTGTCTTGCATCCAAGGTGAGCTTGTTGCCCCTGAGCCATCTCCTCGGCCCTCATAAATTGGAATGAAGAGTGAATTTGGTGTGGGCTAAGCCAAGTAATATGAGGATGCTGCAATAAAAGGTGGAGCAAACTGTGTGTATATATGGAACTATATATCCCTAGAGCAACTGATTACAGTTCAGGGCAATATTTTGCATGGATTTTAAATACACATGTAATGCCTTTTACATGAACAGTACAAGCACATATGTCAAACATTACACAGCACACATGCCATCTTAAGTTGCTGGTCTTATAGTTGCAGGAAAATTATGTCTTATACTTAGAAGGCATGCCAAATTGCTGATGCATTTGGGCGCATATGATAGATACATTGTAATTATTATAATATTCAACATATGCAACCTACAATTTACTGCAACATAACTTAAATAAGATACAACTAATGCAAAGGTAAGCTGCTCGATTTCACTGCAATGTCAATTTGGAAAGAGTCCCCTTTTATTTGGATTTGGTCACATTTATAGATTAGATGGATGCTTTGTTTCACTCACACAGTCCACCAACTCCTAATCAAATTTAAGACATATCCCTCAAAGATTTTGAAAAGCTCAGTGAGTTATTTTGTCCCCAATTGCGATTTTAGACTTGCTCACTGCTTGTTGAACATCCTCAAGAGGTTCCTGTCTTTAGCAGTCACATTTTATTACTTTTTCAGTGTGATTGTATTCAGAGCTTTTGCATGCAAAGTAAATCACAAAGTGTGTAGTGACAAAGTGCACAGCCACAACCCCTGGTCCGCTCTGGTTTGGCTCTGCATTCACACATGACCTAAATCCGAGCCATATTTTTGGCTCAAGCTTTGATAGGGTTGCCTGCCTGCAGTATGATTTCCTTGATCTGGGCAAAAATATAGAAATCTCATAAAATGAGTAGGAAGCACTGCAGGCATATTGGTGAATAAGCACTTAGAAGAGGGTATGAAAGTGAAGTGTTTTAGAAATGGAAGAAAGAGTGGGAAGAGATTCCATTAAATATGGCCATTGGCATGTCATTATTTTTTAAAGCAGAGGAGTTGACTGAGCCGGAAGGCAAGGAATTGGAAACTGCAATCTGCTTATGGATGGCAACATGCCGCCACCAGCAGACAGCATACAGATGTGGACATGTCAGACTGGATTCGATTATCTGCTCTTTGTTAACAATAGTGTAGTGCAGATCAGCCTTCTCTGAAACCTGAAAACATAAAGTCATTTCTTGGGGTCTAAAAGTGCCTCTCTAAATTAATTTAGTTGATTAGTACCATGTTTTGATCATAACACTCTTTGTTATTTCAGGAAATTATAAATAAACATTTATTTGTTGAAACCTGAAGTATATTTCATTATACATAATTTCTTAGCATTTTGAGCGTACACGTGTTTCCAGCAGAGCTCTTTCTCAGGGCTCTTAAAAAT
This sequence comes from Ambystoma mexicanum, assembly GCF_040938575.1. Taxonomy (NCBI): domain Eukaryota; kingdom Metazoa; phylum Chordata; class Amphibia; order Caudata; family Ambystomatidae; genus Ambystoma; species Ambystoma mexicanum. The sequence continues at coordinate 1,449,764,728 of NC_090935.1, read as the reverse complement.
AAATATGTGAAAGGTATTTATCCACAATTAAACAAATTATCAGCATGCATGTTAATGCACATTTTTCAACCAACGAAAATACACAAATATAACGTACACAAACAAAAATGGACATATCAAATAAAAATATAGGTTAGCAACCAAGTTTCACCGCATGTTATGTACATTGGAGAGATTAGTGTACCGAATACGAGCAGGAATTAGTTAAAACCAGATAATATAATGAAGAACGAAAGAAACCGGATTTTGCAAGCAGTTATGATCAAACATATATTACATGTGTTAAGTGGAGAAAAAATAAAATCGAAAATATAGGAAAAAAAGATTTTTGGGGGAGGGAATTTGGGGAAACAAACAGAAAATAAAAAGTAAAACAAAAAAGTAGTTAATGCGTTAATATTCAACATTACTGACTGTTTTGTTGGGCTAATTGGTCAATTTCTAAAAAAAAACACCATTCGTTTATTAGAAGTATTAGTCTGCACCATTTTGTGAGCTCCAGAAAATATATATTCTGTATTGCGTGGTTTTAAAGTGTTTAATTTGACTTCCCTATTTATGTTCTTTATATTTTTAATTACTATTGGCTGTGTCTATTTCTGCCACCAAGGTTGTGTTGAAGTGAATGTGATACTATTAAAAATCGATATGAGGTAAAAACGTGGTCATCACCTGCAGTGCGATATAAATTCCTTTGATGCAGGAACTCTGGTCAATTCAAACTTCTTGGAAATATCTACTACAGAATAATCAAAGGTTTGTTTTAGAAGTATGGTTGAAAGCCGTTGTTATTAATAATATTATTTTCTCAGATTACCTTAATTATCACTGCTATCTGCCAAGTTAACAACGAGGTTGATCCTTGATCGTTTCTCATATCTGTATTAATAACAATGGTATTAGATATTTTCAGTGTCAGACTATGCTCCCTTTATTAAATAGAATGGAATAAATATTTATTTAAATAAGGACAGATAGTCTGATTGAGGTAGTAACAGTGATTACTCTTTTTCTAATGGTTGTAGGTCTCACTGTTGCATCTTTGGGACTGTAATTTCAGGTAATGGTTTTCAAAGGGATAAAACTGTTTTTTTGGGTTTCCCTTGCATTACAAATCACCCCAATGAGTCACTCAATTCTGAGGATTCTGATGTATTGGTGGAAAACATTACATAAATCTACTGAGAAGTGAACTATATATGCGTTTCTCTACTCACCTTAAGCTTTGTTGTGTGCAGCGGTCTTCCCTACGGACTGCGTTGTGTTCCAGCATGTTGTCGGTTGGCACAATGTTTGTTTCCCATTTATATCACATAACATTGAGTTCGTCAATAGACAGAAATAGGAGTAATTTTAATAGAGTTGATGATGCTACATTCTATCATGGGTGCCATTTTGAAGTGGATTTGCAATCTCTGCTTAATAATGTTATTACTAAAGAAAGCAGATCTCCATGTATTGGTTCATGTACAACTTGATACATGTTTTTTTCTTGTGCTTGAAAAAACTTTTTCTTTGTTTGTTTATTATATAATTTGAAAAGGAGTGTGGTAGCCCATTTACTGAGAACGAGCATGGGCCAAATACCCTGTTCTATGGAATTTCTTCCACTCAGGAGGATCTACAATCACCTTTTAGCTCACTGCACCCTTCTCAGAGGAGAAATATCCATTTGCATATCAGTCTTTGTCCCACCCACAAGGGCAGTCCAGCACCAAAATGCTAGTCAATTCTCCTCTGAACAAGAGTACCATTAGCAACCCCTGACACGTGATTCAGCCTTGTTGGGCGTCATCATTGAGGTGAAGCTGAGCTTCTCTAAGGCACAGTGAACAAGGGGTCCACGTCTGGATTACCCTTGTTACTTAGGGTGAAAACCCATGTTTTACACCATTGAAAAGGAGTGTGGGAGTCCCTCTACTGAGGAGCATGGGTCAAATACCCTGCTATATGGAATTTCTTCCACTCAGGAGAATCTACAAACATGTTTAGCTCTCTTTAAAAAAGAGAACATTGTCCATTTGCATATCAGTCTTTGCCCCACCCACAAGGGCAGTCCAGCACCGAAATGCTAGGCAATTCTGCTGTGAACAAGAGTACCATCAGCAAACCCAGACATGTGTGTTGTCCTTGTTGGGCCTCCTCAGTGAGGTGATGCTCAGCCTCTCTAAGGCACAGTGAACAAGGGGTCCACGTCTGGATTACCCTTGGTTACTTAAGGTGAAACCTCAAGTTTTACACCATTGAAAAGGAGTGTGGGAGCCCCACTACTGAGAACGAACATGGGTCAAATACACTGTTCTATGGATTTCTTCCTCTCAGTAGGATCTACAACAATGTTTTACCTCACTACACCCTTCAGAGAGGAGAAATACCAATTTGCATATCAGTCTTTGTGTTACCCAGAAGGGCAGTCCAGCACCATAATGCTAGGCAATTCTCCTCTGAACAAGAGTACCATCAGCAACCCCAGACACAACCTGGTTTGAACTAATTACTGCTCGAATTGGGTACACTCCCCAATGTACATAACATGTGTTGTAACTTGGCTGCTAACTCATATTTTAATTTGATATGTCCAGTTTTGTGTAAGTACATTATATTTGTGTATTTTCATTGGTGTGCTGATCATTAGTTTAATTGTGGATAAATATCTATCAAATATTAGTTTTTAAGAGCTCCGAGGAAGAGATGTGTTCAAAACACATGTAAGCTCAAGGCACTAAGGAAAGTGTGTTACCTGCAAACCATGATACTAGCCCACTAAATACATTTAGGGAGGCACTTTTAGAAACCAAGACATCACTGTTTTTGTTTTCATAACTCAAAGACGTAAGTGAAGTGTCTTTTTTTCTTTTGGATTCATGGTGACACCCTATTAATTTTACAAAGTAATAGCGCAGGACATGAAGCCCTTCTCTGAAACTTGATGGGCTGCTTCCTTCTCCAAACTGCATCTTTTTTTCTCAGGTATTTGTTCAAGAAGGATACCAAAGAATTTGCAATTTCTGATATTCACAACTTTGGAGACCTGAACATAAAAATGGCAACCAATGAATTGTAAGATTAAAGAAGTGTTTATACAGACTTTTTTTCCATTTCTATGTTCATCCATGTCAGCTGACAACTAATATTTAAGCGTTTCTCTCGGCTATCACACTTGTAAATTCAGTAACCTCAATGGGAAAACACATGAAATCAATACAAGAATCAGAACAAGTTAAAAAGATTTTAAGGCCTTCAGAAGGCATAAGGAAAGGTGCAAAACAACATTGTTCTATTTCAATTTCTCACTTCAAGATTAAATACAAACATTAATCACTGAAACCAAGTATGTTATGTGATAAAAGCTTTCAAAAACGTTGGCTCAAAGTGAAATGCTCTGTCTGGAATAAACTCTTTCTCTTTTCTCTTTGGGTTTACAGATATTCAAATTCAGTAGAAATGGCATAAAAAGAAGACATTATAATTGTTAGTCTTTTTCTTTTTTGCTTACCGTCTCATTCACAGCAAGGAATCCTTCATCTAGGGCAACAATCCGAAATTGAACTGGAGCAGAAAAAGGGGAGAGCAAAGAAAGTCTGTTATCTCACATGCAGTAAATCCGGTTCATCATGCTTACGCTGTGCAATAGGAGCGTGGAATATGCCAGGATCACCCAGCCAGCCAGAGTATTGTGAGACCAGGTATATCCATTGGTAGCTTAGACGACCAGTCCTGCTCAGGATCCAGTGAGGTCCCTGATAACCAAATCATAAACATGATGAGTGGGCAAACTTGGCGCCTTCTGACATCCCTGAATCCACAATAAAAGTACTTAGATGTGTACCTGACATATTTAACAATGACCAAACAAAAACCTGGTCTAATCATGACATTCAAACAATGCAGCAATTATGTGTAAATAGGGAATTTGATGATTTTGAAATATTGAAGCAAAATAATGAATCGCTAAAAAAATATATATTTGAAACATTTGGAAATTTGATGTTGTATCTCTTAAAGATGTGGCATTCAGGTGTGCTTACTACTCACCTGTTCCTGGAAGACATAATGAGATCTCAAACAATTCATAAAGCCTGTGTATATCAGCGTTTTAGTTTTAGAATTATTTAGTAAAGTCACGCTCTTTATGGAATGATAACATGGGTGGAAATATTTCTTTATACTATATTAAAAGTTCAGTTGCTTTTATATACTAAAGAAAATGATGCTGGTTAATTTGAGTGATCGGTCAAATAAAACAATTAATATAAACTATAGACCCATGCTGCTAAAATGGGGTTTAAAATCCGAATTTTCCATTATACATACTTGCTAATTGTCCAAGGTTATCTGAATATTGGGGGCAATCTTTAGATGTCATGGGGCAACCAAGAATGTTTATTTTGAATTAGGCAAACAGGTGATCTTCTTTGCATTGACTAATGACAAGGTTGAAGTAATTTTATTCACAAGGCAATAGCCAGAATTGATACAGGTCTTTACCCACTGCAAAAGCAGCTCAGGCCTTTACCGCACTGCATTTGAAGCGCAGGTCTACACTGAGCAGCAAGTATGTATGGGTCGAGGGAGGATGGGGGAGGGCGGGAAGAGGCTGTGAAGTGGGTGAAGGTAGAAAGAGCACAACGGCAGGGCCAAGATGCAGAAAGGTGAGGGTGCCAGGGTGGTCAAGGAGGGTCCCCATTATTACGAGGGATTCATGATGCGTGTGCCATATTCATGACTGGGGGTGCGGCGAACTGAGCGTGAGTGCTACTTTTGTTCAGAACTGATACATAGTAGCTTGCACGCGCACAAAAAGATAAAGTTTAAATCCACCAAATGTAAAAACATGTATGAACATTAATATAAATACACGTGGAATTCGTGAATCTCACTATAAGTGGCTATTCACAATGAATCAGAACTCAGTGGTTAAGGCTTTCTTGCAAAATGCACTTTGACTTCTAAACAGGTTTTTCAGATGGCAGAAGGCAGGTAAAGGAGTAATCTCAACCTTTGTGGTCAGCAGCTGCAGAAATAGCCTTGATTTTTATCGTTTGATAAGTCTTGTGGATAGTAGATATAATCTCCTGCTGTTTAAGAGCGTGACCAAAAGAGTTTCATTATTTATTCTGGTCAGTAGTAAAACACGGGTGAGCTAAGTGCCTAAAGCTATTTAGGAGTTTTCAATCATACAATAAAATGGGAGCCTTGGAGATTGGAAAGTTCCAAGGGAACTTTGACCTGGGAAATGAGATAGCATCACGAACGAAGGGAAATCATTCACCCAGCCACCTCATATTGCGGTAAATGTCCATCCGAGGCATGTGCAAATCATGCTTAGGTTAAAGGCCAAGGCCTTAGGCCAGTTATTGCTGGCAATGAGTTATGTTTTCCATACTGATGTTTAACCATGCACCAACATCATGACCTACTAGGCACAAAACCCCAAGAAGAGTTGTGTTTTGAATATGATCTGAAGATAATAATGAAGATAAGCCTGACCAATGAAAATGGAAGAATTGGGAAAAGATGTGATTTCTTTGAGGAGGTTTTTTCCAATCATATTTGGGGGGTGGGTATTAATAAAGGTATCTTGGAGTGTTTTAAAAAAGGTATATAAACTGCCAACTGATGTTGTATTGTTGGGACTTGGGTTAGTTTGGTCCTGCAACAACATCTAACCGCTCCCCAGAGCTTTGTACAATAAACTTGCTTTATCTTCCACTGTGTACTCGCTTCTTAAGTGGTAGGTCTACGTTGGGTGAAGGTGATTATAGGCCCATCCCCACCTTTGGCAAGCCAAGGTACGGTCCCAGGTGTTACAAGATGTTGGGGGTCTTCTCCCCACACCTCTCAGCTGCGGCAACCCATGGCGGGGACCAGTCTTCCATGCACAATGAAAAAGAGGTCTGCGGACGCCATATTGGTTAAAGGTCGATCTGCTCCCCAAAGATGTGGTGCCACGGCTTAGCTGCGTGGAACGATTGACGAAGCACCACATCGGAGCACCTCGAGATCACGTGAGCACACGGTTGGGGGGTGTAAAGCAAAAGGTGAAACAGGGGTAGAAAAGGGGTTGTTTCCTTGATTTAAGGGGTTTTGTTTTTGTTTTTTTGAGGGTAAGGGTAGACTTGGAGTGTGGGTGTTAAATTAGTTGAGGTTGCAGGGTTTTGAAAAGTAGATGTTTTTTGATAGAGTGGTTTAACTGTTCTGAGAGGGACAGATGTACACGTCATCTTTAGTGCCCACCCCCTCACCTCCATCATACTAGAATAGCAGCAAGAGAGCAATGTGTTTGACACCAGGTATCGTCTCAATACTGCATCGAAGATACCAGAGATGTTATGCACTTAGACAACCGTATCGAATGTACCCTCGCACTGAGGTGGTGGAAGGATGCCTGCAAGCACCATTGGACATCGACGAGTTACAAGTGAAATCAGACAAGGACAGAGTGACATCATGGAGAAAAGACACACAGATGCATTGAAACGATATGCAAATACTCTAAGATTAAAGTTGTAACTGAAGTGATAAAAGAAACATGCAAATGACTATGAAGAAATCATGTGCACCAAAGAGATAAGTAAGGAGAAATTAAGGGAATGTTCATACACAGAAACGCAAGGTATATGAGACATTGTCACGCTCACCTGATTCCCACGGAGGCGCAGGTCTGGCTTCGAGTGCTGATGCTTCTTCAATGGTGAAGCGCAGGACTCTGATGATGGACAGGAAGGGCCCCTCTACTCTGGCTTTTCTGGCTCGCAGGAATATTCCCCTGTGCGTGAAAAGGGAGTATTACCTACTGACGGAATAATGCTCAAGCCTCCCACTCCCTTCCAACCCTCCACGATACCCTTCCACAATTCCCCGTGAAGTCTCACCTTAGGGTCTGGAAGGACGAGTTCTCCATCCTGCTTCTGATGCAGGGGTGCGTTGAAACCCAGTTACTTCACTGGATTGAGGTTTGATGGGAGTTCAAAATAAGCTTGACTATTCAGGTGAGGCGCTGTAAGAGTTCTGTTGCAAGTTCAAAAGTTCAAGTTTAATAATAATGTTCATTGTCTTATTGCAGCAAGCGCTAATGCTTATGTCTTTTTCCCCTTAGGGGCCGGGGTTCGGAATGCCGGAGATATGGCGCCGACCCGAAGTGAAAGGTGCAGTTCCAGTAAATGACAGGTAAGCTCTGGATGAGCGTTCAGGTAATGTCTTTGCATTCGCTCATTCAATGTCTTTGTCTTTTTTCCCCATACGGGCCGGGGTCCGGAATGCCAGGAAGCGGCAGGACCCGAAATGAAATGGGAATGACCAAACAGGTAAGTCTTAGAAGGAAACTGAGCTTTTCCTATTTTCCTTCCTTCTCTCACCTTGTTTTCTTGTCTTTTCTCTCTAGGCTAAGGAAGTGGGTGCGGATCCGGATGATCGCTACTGAAGATGGAGGCGCCCAGGAAAGGTGAGAGAAATGCAGCGCTGCAGCGATCGAAGCGAAACGCTTTTAAAATGATGTCTTCCCTTTCAGGATCATCGGTGTGATGTCTCTGTGATGCAGCTTTAGCAGGTAAGGTCTTCTTTCTTACCAATTCTCTCTTATCTCCCTTTATAGGCGACCCAGGATGCTGACAGGCGTGGCTGAAGTCCAGATGCAGGAGCTGACACGGTGAGCGTCCAGCTGCGAGGAGCAGAACAACGCGAAGCGTGAGTTGCTGATCGGGCGTGGTTTAAATAGCTTTGGAAGAAGTTCCAGGTATGTATCCTTCCACCGATCATGTATGTATCCTTCCCCGACCACACCCAGGTGGAAAGTAGTCCCACAGGTAAAGTAGTTCCATTCAGGCCTCAAGAGGGCCTGGATGTAGCAGCATGGTCTGCATCAGGTAAGTGCACATTAAAACACTTGAACACATGTATAGCTTTATGAGCCTGGCGCCTAAGGCGCCAGGACAGGGGTCCAACATAGGGCCCCAGCTTGGGCCCGCTGGCACTTCCCTGGGGGGAATGATGCCTGCCTCTGGGGTTGCTGGGTCGGACCTGGCTCCTTGGAGGTGGGCATCATGACAGTACCCCCCCTCAAGGCCCCTCCCAAGGTTGTTCCCTCCGGGGGTTTTGGCTTGTTCGGAAATCTCCGGTGGAACCTTTGTATTAATCGAGGTGCGTGAACATGGTTACTAGGCTCCCACGATCTCTCCTGAGGTCCATATCCCTTCCAGTCAACAAGATAGAAGAGTTTTGACTTTAACACCTTGGAGTCTAAAATGTCTTTAACTTCGAATTCTAATTCCCCTTCAATTTGAACTGGGTCTGGAGGCTTGGACAGTCGGGTCCCTGGTTGTACTGGCTTCAAAAGTGATGCATGAAAAACTGGATGAATACGCATGTTAGACGGTAAATCCAGTTTAAAGGTCACGGGATTGATTATAGCCTTGATGGGATAAGGTCCTATGAATCTGGGATTGAAGGTTTGCGGGCCCTTCAGGGGTAAATGTTTCGTTGCTAGCCATACCTGGTCTCCTACTTGGTAAGGAGGAGTTTTACTTCGGTGCAAATCAGCGTTTTCTTTATACTTTTTCTTGGCTTGCTGTAAATGAGTTGCAGCTTCTTTGAAGGCTCGGGTTATTGTGGAATGCAGATGATTTACTGCGGGCATTTCCAGGGTCAGAGGTGGATCTAGGTCAGAGGTTCGAGGATGGTGACCATACAAAGTATAAAAAGGAGTTTGTCCGGTTCCAGAATGCACTGAATTGTTGTATGCATATTCTGCAATCCAAAGGATGTCGTTCCAATTTAACTCGGATTGGTGTAACATGCACCGAAGATATTGCTCGAGAGTCTGATTGGTTCTCTCGGTTTGTCCGTCGGTCTGGGGGTGGTGGCTAGTGGATAACCGCACATCTATTTGTGCTAGTTGGCAACACTTCTTCCAAAAATGGGAGATAAATTGACTTCCACGATCCGAGACTAATATGGAAGGAAAACCATGTATGCGAACTATATTCTCCAGAAATTCCTTGGCCAAGGTGGAAGCTGAAGGCAAACCTTTTAAAGGGATAAAGTGGGCCATTTTTGAGAATAGATCCACAATTACAAGGATAGTGTTGTAACCAGCACAAGGAGGCAGGTCAGTTATAAAGTCCATTGACAAGGTGTGCCATGGTGCCGGTGGAATATCCAAGGGTTGAAGTAGGCCGGCTGGCCTTTTCTTTTGACCCTTGTTTTGGGCGCAAATTCCGCAAGACAATACAAAAGACTTTGTCTTTTCTCCAAGAAGGCCAGCAGAAGTGGCGTTTGATTTTTTCCTCCGTTTTAGCGATACCAGGGTGTCCTTCCATTAATGATTCATGATGGGCAATAACAAGTTCTTGCAATTCTTTACTTGGCAGAAACAACCGCTCCTTGAAGTAGGGTAAATCATCCTTAACGGTGTAATGAGGACCCTTTTGACTCCATTCCAGTAAGGCGGAAGAGTCTAGAAGTTGTTTTACTTGCGTTTGGATGTCCTCAATAGTTTGCAATAAAGTTAGGCCTAAGATTCTTTGTTCAGGTATGATTGGCGCAGGTTCTAAACTCGAATTGGGTTCTTCCATGCCAATCCGGGATAAGGCGTCCGCTTTACCATTCTTGCAGCCAGGGCGATAGGTAATTACGAAATCAAATTCCGCAAAGAATAGAGCCCATCGGAGTTGTCGTGAAGATTGAGCTTTGGCCGTCTTTAAATATTGTACATTTCTGTGGTCCGTAATTACGGTGATGGTGTGTCTTGCCCCGAGAAGGTAGTGACGCCAAGCCTTGAAAGCAGATTTAATAGGCAGTAACTCCTTGTCGGTAATTGCGTAGTTGATTTCAGGAGGAGAAAATTTCCTGGACCAAAAGGCCACAGGGTGTAGTTGGTTAGTTTCTGGGTCTCTTTGCGACAGGACAGCTCCCATGGCCGAACTGAATGCGTCGGTTTCCACAATGTAAGGGAGATCTGGGTGCGGGTGCTTCAATACAGGTGCAGAGGTGAATTTGGTTTTCAGGTCCTGAAAGGCTTGTTCGGCCTCAAGAGTCCATTCAAAGCGTTTGTTTTTCTTTAGGAGAGCTGTGATGGGTTGGATTGTTCGGGAAAATTCCGGAATGAATCTTCGATAGAAATTGGCAAAGCCGAGCATGCTCTGAACTCCCTTCACCGAGCTAGGAGATGGCCATTTGAGGATGGCGTCCACCTTTCGCGAGTCCATTCGGACTCCTTGAGGTGTCAGGATGAATCCGAGAAACTCAACTTCTGTGGTATGAAAAACGCATTTTTCGAGCTTTGCAAATAGTCTGTGCTGGCGCAATTTCTCAAGAACTGCCCTAACATGTTTTCTGTGATCGGATTCTGAAGAAGAGTACACCAGGATGTCGTCAATATAAACAATGACACAGACATCGATAAGTTCCCGAAGAACATCATTCATAAAGTACTGAAAGGCGGCAGGTGCATTGCACAAACCGAAGGGCATCACCTGATATTCGAAGAGCCCAAATTTGGTGCGGAATGCAGTCTTCCATTTGTCACCTTCTTTTATACGCACCAGGTGATAAGCTCCTCGGAGATCTAACTTGGTATACACACAAGCGTCTTTCACCTGGTCGATAAACTCAGGGATCAGGGGCAGAGGATAACGATTCTTAATCGTTATTTGATTTAGGGCGCGATAGTCTATGCATGTTCTAAGGTCGCCCTCTTTTTTCGGCACGAAGAACAGAGCTGAGGAGACAGGAGACTTGGATGGGCGAATAAAACCATTGGCTAGGTACTGATCTAAATACTGACGCAAATGCAGGTTCTCAGGTTCCGTAAGAGCATAAATCCTACTACAAGGTAGTTGAGCATTGGGTACCAGATCGATTTGGCAATCATAAGACCGATGGGGAGGTAACGTGTTAGCCTGTTCCTTGTGAAAAACGTCTTGGAATTCTTGGTATTCTGACGGTAGCTGTACAGGGGTGGAAGTTGCTGAGGCTAGACCCATAACTGGATTTCTTGGATAACAAGTTGGTTCACAATCAGGAAAACTTATCTTCTTTGCTCGCCAGTCGATTCTGGGATTATGTGTTTCTAACCAAGGAATTACAAGAATTACTTGAAATTGTGGGGCCTTGATCACATCAAACATGATTGCTTCCCGATGTCCATCCTGACCCACCAGTGTCATTTCAACAGTGGAATGCGTTACAGGCCTTGAGGCTATTTCGGTTCCATCTACTGTAGTAATGACATCTTGGGTTACTTTCGGGCGGAGAGGGAGCTTAATCCTGGAAGCCAATTCACGGTCTATGTAATTTCCAATAGCTCCACTGTCGATGTATGCTTTTACAGCATGCAACTTCTGAGGCTGTTTTGGGTCCACAAGCACCATTGGCATGACAAAATGCAAGGTCAAAGAGTTTGTTTTCAAGCTCGGCAGGCGGACCCCTACGCTTGTCGGGCTAGGTCGTTTCCCGAATCAGGTGTCAATAAATCGTTATCAGTGGCTCCAACCACCTTCTTAGGTGGTTTAACCGTACAATTTCGAAGAAAGTGACCGGAAGTCCCGCAATACAGACAAAGTTGCATTTGCCGCCTTCTCTCTCGTTCCTTCTGCGTTAATGGTCCTTTAACACCGCCGATTTGCATAGGTTCGGATACGTCGGTACTCTTGGAGTTTGCCTGGTTTTGATCGGTACTCGGGTTTCGTACTTGAACCGATCTGCTTTTCTATTTTGAAGTCTGTGATCAAGTTGAACCACCAAGTCTATGTAGTCTGCGCAGACCTGGGGTGGATCTACTAGCTGAGCTAGAACATCCTTAAGCTCTCCGTGCAGGCCTCGATGAAACAATGTGATCCTTTTGTTTTCTGGCCATCCAGTTTCCACAACCAGTCTATTAAAGGTGGAAACGTAGGACAGGAGATCCTGATTACCTTGTCGTAAGGATAGCAGTTCGTTATCAAGAGCCTGTCCTTGAGAGTGTCGAGCAAACAATCTTTCCATGCTGGCCTGGAAGCCCTGAAAATCCTGGAGAATGGGATCATCCTGATTTACCAATGGAATAGACCAATCGGCAGCACTGCCACTGAGGTAAGATAGTATAAAGGCTACCTTGGTCTGGTCGTTAGGGAAGGCCCCGGGTCTGCATAGAAAGTGTAAACGACATTGGTTCATAAAGACGGCATATTTCTTGGGATCCCCCGCAAAACGTTCAGGCGGGTCCAAAGTCATGTGTCCAGGTAGATTGATTTGTACCGGGTTATTCAAACCTATTGATGTGGAAGTACCTCCGGAATTAGGTAAAGGAGTGTGCCCTGCCTGGGCCTGCAATAACCTTTTGGCCAGGTCATCAGTTCTTTCCTTGGATAGGATCAGTTCTCTTTTGAGAGCGTTAGTCTCCTGGCCGGCTGAGTGCACTTCTGCCCGTAATTCCCCCAAAAGCTGGGCCAGCTGATCTGTCTCGGAAGTCTCCATAGCGCCCGGGTGGGAAATTGTGGGTAGGCTTCGCGTTCTGTCACGCTCACCTGATTCCCACGAAGGCGCAGGTCTGGCTTCGAGTGCTGATGCTTCTTCAATGGTGAAGCGCAGGACTCTGATGATGGACAGGAAGGGCCCCTCTACTCTGGCTTTTCTGGCTCGCAGGAATATTCCCCTGTGCGTGAAAAGGGAGTATTACCTACTGACGGAATAATGCTCAAGCCTCCCACTCCCTTCCAACCCTCCACGATACCCTTCCACGATTCCCCGTGAAGTCTCACCTTAGGGTCTGCAAGGACGAGTTCTCCATCCTGCTTCTGATGCAGGGGCGCGTTGAAACCCAGTTACTTCACTGGATTGAGGTTTGATGGGAGTTCAAAATAAGCTTGACCATTCAGGTGAGGCGCTGTAAGAGTTCTGTTGCAAGTTCAAAAGTTCAAGTTTAATAATAATGTTCATTGTCTTATTGCAGCAAGCGCTAATGCTTATGTCTTTTTCCCCTTAGGGGCCGGGGTTCGGAATGCCGGAGATATGGCGCCGACCCGAAGTGAAAGGTGCAGTTCCAGTAAATGACAGGTAAGTTCTGGATGAGCGTTCAGGTAATGTCTTTGCTTTCGCTCATTCAATGTCTTTGTCTTTTTTCCCCATAGGGGCCGGGGTCCGGAATGCCAGGAAGCGGCAGGACCCGAAATGAAATGGGAATGACCCAACAGGTAAGTCTTAGAAGGAAACTGAGCTTTTCCTATTTCCCTTCCTTCTCTCACCTTGTTTTCTTGTCTTTTCTCTCTAGGCTCTGGGAAGTGGGTGCGGATCCGGATGATCGCTGCTGAAGATGGAGGCGCCCAGGAAAGGTGAGTGAAATGCAGCGCTGCAGCGATCGAAGCGAAATGCTTTTAAAATGATGTCTTCCCTTTCAGGATCGTTGGTGTGATGTCTCCGTGATGCAGCTTTAGCAGGTAAGGTCTTCTTTCTTCCCAATTCTCTCTTATCTCCCTTTGCAGGCGACCCAGGATGCTGACAGGCGTGGCTGAAGTCCAGATGCAGGAGCTGACATGGTGAGCTTCCAGCTGCGAGGAGCAGAACAACGCGAAGCGTGAGTTGCTGATCGGGCGTGGTTTAAATAGCTTTGGAAGAAGTTCCAGGTATGTATCCTTCCACCGATCAGGTATGTATCCTTCCCCGACCACACCCAGGTGGAAACTAGTCCCACAGGTAAAGTAGTTCCATTCAGGCCTCAAGAGGGCTTGGATGTAGCAGCATGGTCTGCATCAGGTAAGTGCACATTAAAACACTTGAACACATGTCTAGCTTTATGAGCCTGGCGCCTAAGGTGCCAGGACAGGGGTCCAACATGAGCCTGGCGCCTAAGACGCCAGGACTGTGTCCAAAGGGCCCCAGCTTGGGCCCGCTGGCACTTCCCTGGGGGGAATGATGCCTGCCTCTGGGGTTGCTGGGTCGGACCTGGCTACTTGGAGGTAGGCATCATGACAGACATATAGAAGCTTGTTGCAGAAGAAAATATATCATGATTAAAGCAGCCATGATTAAAAGATGGACGTCGGACTCTTGTTAAGAATGACCAAACTACCTAAGAGACAGACCAGGGCTGCAGAGCTGAAAGGTGCTGGAAAACAGCTTTGTGTGAGGAACAAAGAATATCTATTGGCCTGGGATCAAGGCTGCCACATCAATAAATAATTGCAAGGCATAAAGGGAGTCAGGAGGGAGGAATTCAAGAGGATAATCTGCATACGCATGACATATTTCTCTTAGATTAAGCAAAGAAGAAAACTTCTGCAAATGCCAAGTATTGGACAATCAAAGATGCAGGAAGCATATGTCTCCAGGGACCAAGAGGAGTGATAGCACCCAGCATAATTGAATTAAATAACACTAAATAAAAGGTCAAAATTGACAAAATCGTGGTCTCATCACACTCGATTCAAAACTTGAAAACAAGGCATATTCATTAAGCTTCCGGCGAAGATAGAGGTGTACGTACACTCCCTTAAAAGTCCCAGCGAACATAACAGTTTGCAAAGCCAACTACAAAGAAGAAGCCTTGGCTTAGGGCCTGACTGATGAGAGATGGTAGGCTAATTGAACAAGTGGGTAGTAGTCTGACATTGTTCCCTGCACCTGAGTTTCGCTTTGCTTACGTGCTGCTAAGAAGCTGAAAGTCCAAGGTTGGGAGAGTATGCCAACCAATCATGAGGGTCTATGTAGCAGTATACTATAGAGTGTTGCAGAAGCCAATCCGCTGCTGGTATTTTGCTTTTCATCTATATTATAAGTATTTAGAGGTAGTTCAAGGTGTGCCTACTAGATAAGGGCCATCCAATAATGATACTAACACTTATATGAACTAAAGGTATATATGTTCCCTTAACCAACCTCTGCTGTCAATAGGATTTCAAAGTTTGCAACATAGGATGATGTCATAGCTGATGCACATTGATGTATAAAGTCTTTGTACAATCAAATTATTGCTGAGATTGTATGGGCTACGATTTGTTGTTCACCAGGTTTCCCTACTTTATTGAGCTGATAATAAAGTAGCATTTGCCATATTCTTTGAGTCTGTCCGATTATTTGGGTCTGAGATTTCTACTGGTAATTCCATATAGCACTTGGAACGCTCCAGGTGCAACTGCACATTTTGGTAGCAGTGCGGATGGTTCTGATTCAGTCGCCCGGGCCCAGGTTCAGACTCTCAGACTTTCAACAGCTTCCACCATTAGCCAGAAGATCGAAGACTTTCCTGCAGAGAGCGGAGTAATGACACACGTGTAACAGCGACACAGTTGGCAGGGGCCCATTTGACAAAATTCCTGTCTGATCCCTGCAGGCGCCCCGTGAACAGAAGGCGAAGTGGTTGATACCGAGGAATATATATATATTCTTGTAATCACCAACCTTCCGTCTGTGTTCTTAAAATCGCACGCACAGATTCTCAAATCGGTTAACTCATGCAATAGAAGGTTGCAACACGAACATCGTGGTCCAGAGTTCTTTACAATTTTAAAGATTTCTTTATTTCATCAATCCATCGTTAAAAAATCATTACTGCCAGTACCCAGCCAAATTCAACGGGAGGCAAAACAATGGACGTGTTTCGCCACTCCTGGTGGCTTGATCACATAGTTTTTTCATTTGTGACTTTCCTCACCAACAAGGCATGATAATTGATATGGAAACGAAGTTTGCAATTTCGTATTTCAGGTTGCCTACCACTATGTACTTTATAAACCAGTAAGGCATTTTAATTGATAGCAATATGCACAAACACTCTCTCTATGGTAACTGTTGTTTGTGTGTGCGATTACTTAATGAGGAAAGTCACAAATGAAAAAACTATGTGATCAAGCCACCAGGAGTGGCGAAACACGTCCATTTTTTTTTAAGTAATCGCACACACAAACAACAGTTACCAAAGAGAGAGTGTTTCACTTACATAACTGTCCCTCTTCTCTATCAGTTCCCATTAGATAATCAAATCAAACTGTCCTTGAAAGGGTGCCGCCATCTTTTAGTTGTAATGTGGCCCACTGATCGCTATTAGCACTAATAACACATTAGCACAAAAACATTCAGTATTTGACATGATCCGTTGACTGAATATGAAAATATTTTGCAACTTCAGCTTAATAGCGCTTTAACTCTTTTTAGCACAAACAAACCTTCAAATCGTAAATTGTAATATTCACATAATACTACATTCTGATTTCTTGGGCATGAGCATTGACTAGTCACATTGTAATTCTGTTAATATGTGATATATCTGTTTGATCCAGATGTGGTGACTGAAGTTATAATTCTGATTGCCATATGATCTACAAAAAAGTGCATTGTGCATATTGCTATCAATTAAAATGCCTTACTGGCTTATAAAGTGCATAGTGGTAGGCAACCTGAAATACGAAATTGCAAACTTCATTTCCATATCAATTATCATGCCTTGTTGGCTTGTAAAGTGCATACTGGTAGTCTACCTACATTTTCAAATATAAACGTACTATACATGTCAGTTTTAGTGCCTTATACAGTCCCAAAGTGCATAGTGCTTCACAAACTAAATTGTGAGAATTAAATCCATATTTTACATCAATTCATCCCTCAATATATGCCGTAAAATGGCCCACAAATAGGAAAAGCATTGTATAACATCTACAAAGATTATACTAGGTGCTCAGATGCACAATCATGAAGTTATAAGCCTCAGCCTCACCTATTGGCCCAATGCCTATTGTGGAACAGGAATTTACACTTTTTCCATTCGATGTATATGTTTTTTTAGGATCTGAACCTAATACCCAATGAGTGTGTGTGAAAACTCAACAATTATTAACCAACATATTAAAAACACACGTATAACATCTAAGAAAAGTTCAAATCAAAGAGAACAAAGAAAATTGCCATAACATTAGGAATTTACTAACTGCCGTATTATCCAAAGTTCTTATTTTGGCCACCATAGATTATTTCTTATATTATCTCTCAACACTCATTGAAACAAATGTGTCTAAATACAGCAGAGTCCTGGGATCCCAAGGGGGTGGAGAGAGGCAAATCCTACTGCTTGAAAAACATATTATATCAAATTTAACAACATTCGGGGATAACAACTATTTGCATATTGGAGCAATCACAATTGCTCAAAAGTGTCTATTTGGTTATTCCCCTAAAAAAGTATACAGTTCTCCATCAATGTTGTGTCCTTTTGGAGTCTTGCTTTCAAAATCAATAATTAACGAGTTTCTTGTTGTCTTAGCAGTTTCTCTCTATCTCCCCCTCCGGGTCCGAGCTCAATATGATGTAAACCAAAGAATGAGAAGTCCTCTAGTTTTCCATCATGCTTTTCCCAGAAGTGTTTGGCCATTGGGTATGTAAAGTCTTTGTTTTTAATGGCCCTCACGTGTTGCAGGATCCTTATTTTCAGTTTACATTTCGTACTCCATACATACCATTTTTTGCATGTACATACTAGTATATAGACAACGTATTCTGACTCACATGTGATTCCAATTGCGATATCCAGGACAGTGTCCAAAATGGGATGTTGATACGCCGTACAGTCATGTGCAAATTTACAGATTTTGCATTTAGTGCATTTGTGGAATTCATTAGTCTTTTGATCCAGCCAAGTCATTTTAGTTATATAGGTTTCACTTCTCATGTAACTGCTCACTAATTGATCTTTAATTGACTTGCACTTCCGGACGTTTTCCAAGAGCATAATTAAGATCGACATCGGTCATTAGCACTCTCCAATGTTTCGTTAGGATATCTCTCACAATCTTCACTGACTCTCCATAGGTAAGTATGAGACAAGTTGTATCTTTGACTTTCTGTGCATTAGTTATGTTGATTTTATAAACCAATAATGCCGATCTATCGCATGTGCGCACTTTAATATACGCTTTTTTAGGGTAGCACTGTTGTTTGAAGCCCCATGCTGTTAGTTGGCTCTCTTTGTCATATATTTTAATGTTCGAGCAGTTTCTCCTTACCCTGATAAATTCCCCATAAGGGATACTCCAAATAAGATGTTTGGAGTGCCCACTTCTGGCATTTAAGGGACCATTGACCCCTGTAGGTTTCCGGAAAAGTTTACTTTGCAGTTGTCCTTTTCAATATAGACAGTGACATCTAGAAACACTACTTCTTTACTGCTGTGAGTTTCTGTGAATTTCAGATTGAAAACATTCTCATTTAGATGTTTTACAAAATCTACCCATTCCTTAGAATTCCCTCTCAAAACAATGAAGAGGTTGTGTATATATCAGTACCACATTATGATCTTGCTGGTATATTGTTCATTGCTCTACTTCCATACTTCATACTTCTCCCAATATGTCATCATTAAGTTAGTATAAGCTGGGGTTAAAGTCGTGCCCATGGCCGTGCCTTGTCTTTGCTTATAGTATTTCTGGTTGAAATACATTATTTGTAAGGCAAAATTGAATCGTAGCTATAATCATCTCTGTTTGTCTTGTATAGTTGAGAGATCTTGTATTGAAACAATATTCACAGTCCTTGAGGCCACACTCATGTTTGATGGATATGTATAATGAGACTACATTGTAGCAAGAATGTACTCAGGTTCACAAGATCATTCCTCAATTTTAGATAAGAAATCCTCCGTATCTCTCAGGTAGGAGGGGAGAGTCAACACAAAAGGAAAAAGTGTCTCATCAATGTATTTCGACATATTTTCTAGAAGTGAACCAGTCAATGTGACTATGGGTCTCCCTGGAGGTTTAGTCATATTCTTATGCACCTTGGGTTGGAAGTATACCGTGGGGATGGTCGAGTGGGCCTTGTAAAGGAATTTAAAGTCTTCTTCCATCATCCCTTTTGTCTTCCAACTCGATAGGAATTGCTGTACCTTAATTTCAAAGTCTTTCATAGGGTTGTTAAGTAATTTCACGTAACATTACCTGTCATTCAGTTGTTTATTAGCCTCATGAATGTAATTGTCCCTATTCATGAGCACACTGTTATGCCCTTTATCCGAGGCTTTGATGATACATTGTGGTAATGAGCCTAGTTCTTTCAGTGCCTTGGTATGTCTGTTACACATGTTCATTTTGAAGGCTTTATGTTGTTTTCTCCTGATCTTCTTCAAATCATTAATAACCAGACTTTGGAAGGTTTCATTTGTGTTTCCTACCGCCTTTGGTGGATTACATTTTGACTTGACTTTTAATTTACTGCTTTTGTACCATTCGGTATTAATGTCCAGTACATCAAGATTGACCTCTGGGTGATATATATATATAGTAGCAGGATTTGGGTTAAAGAGAGAGATACCTTGATTCCTGTTTCCAAGAGGGACAGAAGGATACACACTAAACTCCAAAATGGGTCTTTTTTTAAGGATTCCAGAGGCAAGGCCAAGATGAAGAGTGCTTATCTTACTTATTTATTTTGACATTTGTAAAGCGCACCCAACCCTGAGGCATCTGGGTGCTGGTTTTTTGACAATGCAGCAAAAGTACAGACATACATGCATAACGATTCTCAGTAATATATATTGTTAACAATTCTCCTGAGAGTTAAAGTAATCCATACGGTTACCAGCATATGTCATAGTATATATTTAAGGTGCATTGTAAGAGAGAGCTACTTTAGCAGTTCTTGTGTGAATAGCCAGGTTTTCAAGCTTTTGCGGAAGGACCAATAGGAAGGTTCAGATCTTAGTAGTGATGGAAGAGCACTGTAGGGTTTGACAGCTACCACTGGGAAGCTGAGACCCCCTGCTTTCTGTCGTTTGAATCTGGGTATGGTAAGAGCGAGTGGGCTGAGCAAGTGGGTCTACTGGATTGTTTTTTTGTGAATTTGTTGGATAAGTACTTAATGGCTGAGTTGGACAGACATTTGTGTGTCAAGGAGAGGGTTTTGAACAAGATTCGCTTGTGGACCGGCAGCCAGTGGGCATTCCGTCTCGCCATGGTGATGTGTTTGTTTTTTGGGATGTTAAGTGCTGTTCTTAGGGCATTGTTTTGAATCACCTGAAGTTTTTTCATATTGCAGTTGTTAGATCCTGCGTAGGGGGCATTACAATAGTCTATTCTGGTTAGGATGAGAGCTCTGGCAGCGTAATTCAACTGTCAGATGACAGGAAAAGTCTACAGGCATTGACGAGTTTTGAGATGTAAGCTGCCGCTGAGGCCGTGGCGTTGACTTGTCTGGTTAAGGTGAGTGCTGAGTCAAGGTAAATACCCAGGTTTTTTAGTTCCTTGGAGACATTGATTATAATCCCATCAATAACGAAGGATTTGAAAGAGTGTTATGCTCACCTGGTATCCACAGGGACGCCACCCAGCCGTAGGGACTGTGGTATTCTTCTCTGCGGTTCCCAGGTGTAACCAGCGGGGAAGTTCTACCTGGAACACAGGTGGGCAATGTTCAAGACTGGGCAACTGGGGTCAGCAGCCCCCACCACCCCGTATGCCCACAGCCCCTCTGGGCCTCTCCTCACCTTGTTGTTAGTTCAGGTGTGCTCTCGTCCTGCCTTCTTGGAGGGGAGCGTTGTCCTTTGTGGGCAAATGCGATCTAGTTACTTCCCTGATGCCGGCCCGCTTTGAGTCCTTCAGGTAGGTCTTATTGCTGTTGTATATTATTGTTATTCTTGCATGCCTTTCTTGGTTTAATAAATGTCTCTTTCTCTTCCTTAGGTGCGTGGAAGTCCAGTGTGATGCATTGGCTGAATTGGGTCTCGCCGGTAAATGATGGCGTATAAAGAGTGCTATGATGCGGTAAGTAGGCGCTATGCGCAGCACTATGATGCCTTGCCTTTGCTAACCTGTTGTCTTTTCTTTCCCATAGATCGCGGTGCTCACCCGGTGTGTGAAATCCCGAGGCGATGCTGGTTGAGGGGCGACTTGCAAGGTAAGCTTTTCGGCACAATTCGTTAAGTTGTAAAGTTTCTAATATCTTGTTGCTTCCTTTTTTTGCAGATCTGTCGGTCCGGCAGAAGCGCTGATTCTAGGAAGTTGTTTGCAGGAGCTGTGGGCAGCTAGCGATGAAGATTAGAGGTAAGCTGCTGCTGGTAACGATGTTCTTTTGTCTCCTTACAGATGCTGTTCTTCCGAGTTTCGCGGGTACAGCTGAACACGATGAGCGTCACGTTGCAAGATTGCAAAGTAACGCGAAGCGTGTTATCCAAGTTGGGTGTGGTTTAAATAGCTTCAAGAAAGTAGTCCAGGTAAAGTAGTTCCTAGTCTACCACACCCAAAACACTATACCGCAAAGCTTGCTTCCAAGGAGCCAAGCTATGTGGATGCCTCCATGTTGGCTGGCACTTGAAATACAGTAGTTCCCTAAACACAAGTCTTTATCAAGAATGAGCCTGGCGCCTAAGGCGCCAGGACTGGCCCCAAGAGGGCCTAGGCAAAGGATGCCTCAATTCATTGGAGACCCGAGCCAAGACCCCTCCTGGCCAATTAGCTTGCCAGGGGGGTTTCTGGATGTGGTTCGTGACAGCAGTCACATAATTTGTTTAGACGATTTTGTGAGCCTAGGAGGAGTAACTCTGTTTTTTCATCATTTAAGCAAAGGCCAAGCTGGGCCATCCAAGCCTGAATGGTTTGATAGATTTTATTTAGTGATTTTGAGTCAGTGTCATATGTACCTGTAATAGGGATAAGTATTTGGGTATCGTCTGCATAGTTAGTGTAGGTGATACCCAAGTCATTGAGAAGGTCGAATAGAGGCATGGTAAAGATAGTGTAGAGTGTAGGGGAGACGCAGGAGCCTTGAGGAACTCCACAGGTGACTGGAGCTGTCAATGCTGCTGCAATAGCGGAAAATACCCTTGTTGTTCTGTTAGTCAGGAAGGACTATGTCCAGAGTATAGCTTTGGTTGAAAAGTGAGTCGCTGAGGAGAGGTGTTTGCAAAGTATGCTGTGGTTGACTAAATCAAAAGCATCTGAGATGTCCAACAGGAGGAGGAGCGCTAGGTTGCTGTTACCTTTAATCTCATCCATTTGTATTTTTAAATCCAGGAGGGCTGTTTCAGTGCCATGCCCTGGACGGTATTCTGATTGGCAAAGGTATTAGATTCCAGATGGTTTTGGATTTGCAGATAAGCTGCTCTGTCCAATATTTTAAGGAGGAAATGTACTGTTGTGATAGGGCAGTAGTTTGTAGGGATGTAAGGCTCTAAAGTAGGTTTCTTCAGTAAGGGGATGACCCACGCATCTTTGAGGTTGGTTGGAACTGTGCTTGTTTCGAATGAGGCATTGATCAAGGTTGTGATGAATGGGGTAAGTTCGGCCATGCAGTCTTTAATGAGTGAGGCCGGGCAGATGTCACCTTGACATCTGGAAGGCTTAAGGCTTGTGATAATTTTCAAGAATTCTATTGTTGTGACTGGGGCAAATGCAAGTTGTGTGTTGGCATTCTGGGGTGTGTGTTTGTAAAGTCCTGCTGAGTTCAGCTGGGTGTTAAGTTATTCCTTTATGATTCGATTTTCATTTGTAGTAGAGCGATTTTGTCAAGGAGTGCTTTTTGTATATCTGTGCACCAGGCAGTGTCTTTAAGACACCCATCTTGGGGTGGCATTGGTGATTCAAGTTGTTGTAAAATGGTGAAGAGCTCCTTAGTGCCGGAGTTGGATTTGGCAATTCTCTCACTATAAGTAGCACTTTTGGTTTGGAGGATGGCGTGTTTATAATTTTTAGAGGCAACAGTAAAGAATACTTTGTTTGATTCTGTGGGGGATTTTTTACAGTTGGATTCAGCGGTTCTCTTAGTGCTGGACATCGTTTTGAGGTTTGGGGTGTACCAGGAGTTTAGATGGGCTAGAGGTTTAGGTTTGCGCATGCTCAGAGGCGCTTCTTTGTCAATGGCGGCTAGGAGAGTTTGATTATTTAACTGGTGAAGGGGTCACAAGAAGAATTAATCAGGTATCCAGTAATGGAGTACATCAAAAGTAGTAGATTCTCTGCTGTGATGTTGCAAGTATTTCTGGATAGGGCGGGTGGTGCCTGGGGAGGGCTAGTATCTGTACAAGAGTTCTTTGGGATGGTGAAGGAGATGACGTGATGGTCGGACCAAGGGCATGACGTGTTAGAGTGGAAGTTGGTATTGCAGCTTTGGTCTGCCAGCCAGTCAAGGGTGCAACCTTTGATGTGAGTGGGGTTGATGATAGCCTAATGCTTCCATAGTGTCGGCGAGGGTGAGTGCATTGCCATCGGTTGTGTCAGGATTAGCAGCCTCACCAGGGTCATCACTCAATTCAGTCAGCTCCCCCTCGTCCTCACCTGTCTCACTGGAGCTGGTCCATATGTCCTCGTCTCTTCTTCTCCCTCGTGTGCTCTGTTTTTGTGGAAGAAATATGGTCTCCCTCAGAGGGAAGCCACTATGCCTGCCTGGTTAGAAAGGGCGGGCTAGTGGCCCCTTCCCTGAGGAAGCCTGCAAGAGGAAAAAGCCCAGACCGGCTAAAAAAACTCTTGTATACAGGGTTCTGATGGTCAGGTGTCGGGCGCGTGAGAAATCCAAGTCCTTCCAATGAAAGTTTGAGACCCAACCGCAGAGCAGTAGACAGTTGTTAGCAGGAAGTCCACTTTGCACAAATCCAACCGGAGACAACTCGGTACCCCCACGGGAACGGGACAGTCCAAAGGAGAGAAGCCGGGTACCAGAGAGAGTCGGGAAAAGCCAAGTATATGCAGCTGGAACAAAGGAGCAGCACCGCAGAGAGGACCGCTGGCCATAGACAGACAAGGTAAGCAATACAAGGATAGCAGCACAGAGGAGCCGCACTGACTAAGAAACGGGAAACAGAGAAGAATAACAGGAGCGGAAGGGGAGTACAGAGGAAGCTCAGAGGAGTGCCGTGTGAGAACGTCGATCGGAGGGAGGGCCAGAGGGAAAGCAAAGGCAAACTGAGCAGGCAGGGCTCAGAGAGCACCAGAAAGTAGAAAACTAAGCATCTCACCCAAAAGTGGGAATCCAAGGGGTTGCAACGTGCTGACCGCCGGATGCCGACTGGCTAAATCCACAGAAGAGATATCGTAGTTCTGAGCAGTCCGGAGTTGAGATGGAGTGGGTGTTGGCCGTAGATACAATAGAACGGGCTAATTCCTGTAGCCGAATTAGTAGGATTGTTATATGAATACTTCCCGGTAGGCAAGAGAGTCACCCAATTATCCTGTTGGAAGTTAGTAAAACAGCATAGGTACTGTTCTAAGGTGGCATTGAGTCGTTCCGTTTGCCTTTTGGTCTGGGGATGGAAACCTGACGAAAAGGCTCTTTCAATTCCAAGACGCTCACATAAGGCTTTCCAAACTCTAGAGGTATATTGACTACCGCAATTGGAGATGATCTTGACGGGCAAACCATAAAGGTGAAAGACATCTCTGGCGAAGATCGCGACCATACCAGCGGCTGAAGGAACCCCAGGAAGAGGAGAGAAGTGAGCCATCTTGCTGAAGGAATCTACGGTGACCATGATACAGGTGCGTCCTTCAGAAGGAAGGAGATCCACTATGAAATTTGTTGTGAGATGGCTCGAGGGTCTAGGAGGAACCGGTTCCTGTTCGAGCAAACCCACCGGTCTCTGAGTGCGATGTTTACTTTGATTACAAGCCGCGCACTAAGATCGAGAAGATGAGAATCAGTGCGGCCTAGAGGGAAGGTTACATTTCTTTTCTTGCCTGCAATGCATATTTATTATAATTATAATTGTTCTTTTATAACGCGCTTAATACCAGAGATCGGCAATCGAACCTGTGGTGCACTGCGTTGTATTGCTTCCAAGACAAACGTGCTGCACCTAAGCTTTCCCCCCCTAGCAATACTTTCCTGTATGCAGATGGGATGGCTGTGTGGACTTGACAGAATTGAGATATTGGCATAGGAAGAGAGGGGAGCTGATGCCCACAGTGCATCTTCGGTTGCCGGGGGACATGACCTTCCTGCTGCCTTGTGTGATATAGTAGCACTGGTAATTGCAGTTCATTACTGTTGGTTTGAAAGTTACATTTCTTTAGGGAGGTGTATGGACGAGGAACAGGTAGGTGTTTAGGCTATGTTTCCCTATCCCTGAATCTCAATGGGGAAGGTGTGGGTTGGGCGGTGCAGGCGCAGGTACTGAACCTGATTCTGTGAAATGTTTATCTCTGTGATCATACACAGATTCGACAGTGGAATCCTAGAAATACAGAAGGCTCTTAAAGCCATGGCCCAGATAAAAAGCTCTAGTGCACTACTACATACCTTTCTATATCAAAACATGAATTTGGCCATGTTCCAAGAGACCGAAATAGTGAAAGCTGATAGTCCAAGGTTGTACCTCAGGGATTTCCCATGTATATTCTACACTTCTGCTCCAGTTAAAGGGGCAGGAGTGTTCATTCTATATCATTAAGTGGTCTCATGATAGTCCCAGATTCCCTAATCCACAGGAACATTTGATATCTGTTTCGTAATGGGAAGAGAGATGATATGCAAATGACGCTGGGCTCAGCAAAGATATTGTGACAAAGTCCCCTGCCTGTATATGGGGACTTCTAGTGGGGTGACTGTGGGGCCAGACTCCCCCTGAAGCTAGCAGATGATGGGCCAAGATGTGGGCAGGGGAGGATCTCCTGGTCTTCCCAACTTACTCCATACCTCAAGGCAGGGGATGATCAAAGAATACCTAAGAACCAAGGATACTCGGTCTCCAAATTTCCAAAGGAACTTGTCACCTTCAGCCTTAACCCATGGGCATTCTAAAGTACTGTGTCTTTAGGTCAGCTGGTGGTGAGGGCACCAGTTTCCAGCAAGCAGAATGGAAGAGAAACCCTAGACTAGGCATTGAAGAAACCCTACTGAGTCCTATGTGACTTGTTTAGTGAGCCTGTGTAGGAATCACTGGCTTTGCTTATAGCACTTGTGCGGACCCGCTGCCCAAATTTCAAAGTTCCACCACAGCATTTACTAATACTTGCTCATTGAGAGTACAGCTATCATAACATCTCACTTGCTTCAGTGATCCACAAACCGAAAAAATGCAAGGGTTGAAGCAATGCCAAATTCAAAGGTGCTTTCCCCACAATATACTTTTCATTAAATACCTGTAAATATTACACAGATCTCCAGGCTCACCAGAGCCATGAACTGAGAACCTGAATGGGGACTCAGGCATATGAATACTTGGTACAGCCCCCAATTCCTAAGCCACCGCCCGGTGAATCAATTGCAACCTACCTAGCAGAGAGTGACTCAGCCAAGGGTGGACAGCTACATGAGTAAGGCGACATGGTGGCAGCCTCCACTTCGAATCCTGTGGCGGGGCAGACTGCCTTTCATCCTTCCGAGGTCAATACATCAAGGACCTTTCAAAATGATGAAGCAATAACACTCGTTATTACAGCTCTTAGAGAATGGCCAATATAAACCAAGGGAGTCCTTCCAGAGGGTGTGAGTGTTTGGAGGAGCGGAAGATAGGAGTTTGGAGGATAAAGCAGGAGCTTGGAGGATAAGGTCGGATAAAGAGATTGGATGGTGT
Organism: Ambystoma mexicanum; assembly: GCF_040938575.1. Classification (NCBI taxonomy): domain Eukaryota; kingdom Metazoa; phylum Chordata; class Amphibia; order Caudata; family Ambystomatidae; genus Ambystoma; species Ambystoma mexicanum. Next base: position 1,449,738,270 of record NC_090935.1, on the reverse strand, counting down.
TGGAGGTGGCAGGGGCAGATAGGTTACCAGAAGGTTGTTGGAAATCATCAGAAGAAGACGGGTTGGGAACCTCACACGGTGGAAGAAGGATAAAAAACATGTGGCTAATGAGAGAGCAGCAAAGAAGTTCAAGAAGGAAACAAGTGGGCATACATGGCCCCAGACAAAGGGTTGGGGTAAGGACACAATGTGAAGGGCTAAGCCGACGGCAGGAGGAGGAATGAGCATTCAGTATGGCGGAGAGCAAAATCAGAGAAGGAGGAGGTTGGAGGTGATGAGGGTTGGAGTCAGGACTCTCAGCAACAGACGTGTCAGAGACCCTCACTGCAACACAGAAGGAAGGAAGAAATAATTCAGAAATGCCTTGAGCCTGTGACTGGAAATTGAGTCAGGAAAATACCCACTACCCTTATAAACCTGTGTCTAAGAACGGAGCCAGGCGAGGTACTTGAGAGTGCCACCAAAGAAGGGTGTGGCAATCCCTTAAGCATGACACCCGGGATCAAAGAACAGCTGTATTACTATTTACATGTGGTGGAAGAGACTGGGCAACTCCAGTTGGCCAAGAGTTACCATCTTGAGACTGTAAATGAGGGAAGTTCCCCAGTCATTGTGAACTGTTCCAAGAAGTCTTAAACTGGTAACATTTTGGGGAGATACCAAATCTTGTTTTTTTCTAGGAAGAAACCTGTTTTGTGTTAATAAATGATAAACAAAATCAATGTGTTTAATGCACACCTACATTTAGAATATAAGCACTAATATAAATAATAATGGTAATAAACCAATGTGGGTGCAGGGGAAGATAAAACAACCCTGACACGAGGTAATGGCAAATACAACAGTGGTGTCCTAAGAATCGGAACTCCCGTCCCCTTGCACACCTATATGCTGCAATAACAGTCAACAGTTCAAATATATGGTAAATACTGATTGCAGAGATGGTGTTTCAGGATGAAATTCACAACGCAGACTTAAGATGCTCGTAAACAGCTTCTTTATATTTTAATTGTAAGACACTCAACACTTTTCGGGTTGTCAACCCCTTCTTCGGGAGAAAAAATACAGCTGTAAATACAAATGAAATGCCAATACACTCAATGGTTCATGATGCCTTCATACATAATAAATTCACAAACATTATTTCACATTACGATCACAATCTACCAGACCTGATCTCCATCTCGCGTGTAAAGTCAGAGATATCCCGAAATTCAAAACAATACCAAAGAGTCATGCAGCTAGAACACAAAGTTTGTGTAAATACAGAGGAGTAGCCGCAAGAGACACTGCGTGAATATTCAAGGAGAAAGACTATCAACTTGTGTGTCCTAGGGTCGAGCATAGCCTACCTATTGAAATGAGTCACAGGAAGCAAGATGTCCTATCCATCTTCCATTCACTAAACCAAAGAAGAACCGGTATGTAATTGGGGTAAGAATTATGATAAATCCTAGTCTGCTGTATGGAGTAGTAACCGGTGAAAAACGTATCTCACTTACACCACACAGTAATGACCAACTCATCGAGTTCTTAGGTAAAGGATAACTGCCCCAGGTGAGTAAATCCAATGTGTACTGCCTTAAATTCACTACGTGTAGTGCAGACACCCAATGTAATACAGCTTTTCCTTTTCCAATATCAGATACCCATTGGTAACTGATATTGGCTGCACTGTATGCTATCTTTTTCAGAGCTATGACACTTGTGTGCACAACACGGAGTGAATGTTTTGGGAAAAGCGTGCATTGCCCCTAGGGATCTGTTCCTTCCATTCAGCACTGACACCCATTGCAAGCCCATAGCTGATGAGGCCCAACAAGGCTGAAACACGTGTATGGGGTTGCTTTTGGTACTCTTGTTCAGAGAGGAATTGCCATAGCATTTCGGTGCTGGACTGCCCATGTGGGCGGGACAAAGACTGATATGCAAATGGGTATTTCCCATCTGTGAAAGGCACAGTGAGCAAAAAGCGTGTGCTGCAAACTCTCACCTCAGAACAGGTTATCATGCCTTGTTGTTTCTGGAGAGGAGCGCCAGCTACCTTTTTTGAAATATTTGAAAGGAACTTGGGGTTGGTCACCCTGAGTTACCTGGGGGCAACCAGACGTGGACTCCCTGCTCACTGTGCTCAGAGAGGCAAAGCTTCACCTCACTGATGAGGCCCAACAAGGCTGAAACACGTGTATGGGGTTGCTTTTGGTACTCTTGTTCAGAGAGGAATTGCCATAGCATTTCGGTGCTGGACTGCCCATGTGGGCGGGACAAAGACTGATATGCAAATGGATATTTCCCATCTGTGAAAGGCACAGTGAGCAAAAAGCGTGTGCTGCAAACTCTCACCTCAGAACAGGTTATCATGCCTTGTTGTTTCTGGAAAGGAGCGCCAGCTACCTTTTTTGAAATATTTGAAAGGAACTTGGGGTTGGTCACCCAGAGTTACCTGGGGGCAACCAGACGTGGACTCCCTGCTCACTGTGCTCAGAGAGGCAAAGCTTCACCTCACTGATGAGGCCCAACAAGGCTGAAACACGTGTATGGGGTTGCTTTTGGTACTCTTGTTCAGAGAGGAATTGCCATAGCATTTTGGTGCTGGACTGCCCATGTGGGCGGGACAAAGACTGATATGCAAATGGATATTTCCCATCTGTGAAAGGCACAGTGAGCAAAAAGCGTGTGCTGCAAACTCTCACCTCAGAACAGGTTATCATGCCTTGTTGTTTCTGGAGAGGAGTGCCAGCTACCTTTTTTGAAATAAGCCCATAGCTGACACCTGCTAGACACCTAACAACCCTTTTATAAATGGAAATAGGTGGATTGTATGTGCCTAGGAGACTTATTTATTGATAATTGACATGCCTCCTTTCAGGAAAGTGAAGGCAGATCTGTGATGGATGTGGGCGAGACAATGAGGGACTGGGTCTATGGCATTGGGTCATACACCAGTCAGGGAAGGCTGGGGCATCTACACCACTTAAACTTTGGAAATGTCCAGATTACCAAAGCGTCTGATAGTTGTAAAGAAACAAATACAAACAATTAGAAATGCAATAATCAACCCAAGAGGGAGGAATGGATGCAGGACATGTTATGTCTCTCTACTGGAGAGAAGATCATTCAATCTAAAAGGAACAGGCTGGAAATCTATAAACGGGTTTGGGTGCCACTGAAAGAGCTGTATGTGTATTCAGCGACTGAAAGTGGTACATTCCATTATGGGACCGGGCCGTTTTATGTATTTTTCTACAGAACGGGAGTTGTATAGAAGAGGATATTATTGGATGCAGTTTGGTATTGCATATAGTTTAATGAATATTGAACACGGGTTGTAACTAATGTTCCTGAAATATCTTCGTTGTTAATGTGTTCCACTATATCTAGGATTTTATGTAGACTTTTGTACTAATCTTAAATAAAATAATAATTCCTTAACTATAGCTCGCTGAGAGTGGAGGGGCCATTCCCATAGTATCACCCCGAAATAATGAGGACACATTCCCCGATTCCCACAACATCAACATTTTTTAAATCGAATTTAAACACAGTTCATCGAAAAATAGGGGGGGTTGGGTTGGTGTATTAATTAAGGTGGGGGGTGTGGAGGGGGATTCGCAGCCCCCCCCCGGATTTACTTCAATGAACGGTGTTAAAATTCAACAACAACAAAAAATCGATGTTTTTGGACTCACAGTAAAATATTCGTTTTGACGTAGATCATTCCCCATAGTCATGACAATGCCCAAGTCCATGTATTGTATTACCTTAAATAAAGAGAGGGGGCCTGAGATTCAGGAAACTGGCTAATTATTGAAACCTCAGTCCGCAGTGGACACCACCTCGACACAACAGGTTTCAAGATCACAAGGGATTTTCCTCAGTTTTGTTATGGCACTTTTTTGTCGGTGCAGGTTTTACTTTCCCTTGCCTCTTACCCGTCTGTCCTGGTTTGTAGATGTGTTTGTCTGTCTGCACAAACACCAGGTTTTTCAGGGGCTGTAGAAGGACAGACCTCTTTCCCCGGAATTCCAGACTGTCCCCTTTGCCATGGAGGGTGATGTACGCCACTTCAGATGCTCCCTGGTTCGCAACCTGAGAAACAGAAACAGAGGAAGGGCACCATAAACGCTTGTGTGGTTCAATTATAGGTATTGAATTGAATTGATATTTTATTTCTATTGCACTCGTACACAAGTGTTTCAGAGCGCGACAAGGCAAGGGAGGGGAACAGGGGAGAACAAAACAGCGATCTAACTAGGCCCAGTGACATTGAGAACCCGCAAGTGCATAGGAGAGGGAGAGGGGAAAAGTGCATGCAAGGGAGAGAAGTGGAAAGTGCGGAGCAAAGGTGAAACAGATAAATAATAATCAATTAATAAATAAATAATAAAGGCAACAAACAGTGGTAGTACAGCCAGCAAGTGGCAAGTGCTGGGTTTAAGGCAGCAGACAGGGTAGGTCTGATAAGTTCAGGAAGAAAAAAGGGGTCATTGTATGGGAACAGATCCAGACCCCAGTGCAAGGGGTGGCCCGGAGGCAGTGCAGGAGGCTGGCAGGGTGAGCAGATACCTGGGCCCGGAGAACAGGGTGACCAGGTGCACAGTGCAGAGAGAGAACAGATCAACAGGGGAGAGGGTGGGGGGGGGCAAAGGCAGTAGAAAAGAGGAAGGTTTTGAGGTGCTTCCGGAACTGGAGATGGTTCTCCTCAAGTTTTAGAGTGGCAGGGAGGCTGTTCCAGAGGGAGGCCCCAGCCAAAGACATAGATCTACCCCCAGCTTGTTTCTTTGAAAAATGACTGACCCATTTGGAGTTAGAGGTAGAGGAGCGAAGAGCTCGAGAGGGAAGGTATTCGCGGAGGAATAGCTGAAGGTATTTTGGACCCAGGCCCCAGAAAGCCTTGTGGACAATCCAGAGGGTTTTTAATTTAACCCTTGCATCCACTGGGAGCCAATGGAGAGATTTCAGAGCTGGAGAGATACGATCCGAGGGCTTGAGGCCAAGGACAAGTCTCGCAGTCCTGTTCTGGATTAGTTGCAGAGGGCGGAGAGTAGAGGCACGTAGATTTAGGAAGAGGCCGTTACAATAGTCCAACCTAGAGAGAACCAGAGCTTAGGAGACAGTGAGCTTCTGGGAAAAGAAGAGGAAAGGCAAAGTACCTCTGAGGAGGTGCAGTAGGAAGTTTGACTTTTTAGCGACATCAGAGATGTGGGCAGAGAAGGAAAGTGTGGAGTCAAAGATGACCCAGAGGTTATTTGCCTTGCAGGTGGGGCTAGGAGGAGGGCCAAGGGAGGCTGGCAAGATAGTGAGGGGAAAGGATGGTGAAGGTGTGCGATGAGGAGGATCTCTGTTTGCTGGCATTCAGACAAAGATCGTTGGCGGCACACCAATCTTGAATGGCAGTTAGGCAATCAGAGATGAGAGAGGGAGAGGAGGTGGCCGAGGGCAGCCTGAAAATGAGTGAGTGTCTTCAGCGTAGCACTGGAAATTTGAGCAGGAAATGGCAATGCATTGGGCGAGAGTTGCCAGGTATTGGTTGAAAAGCCAGGGTGAGAGGTTAGACCCCTGGGGAACCCCAAAGGTAGAGGGAGATAGATGATAGGAAGGACCCCAGTTGGACCAGGGAGGGTCAATCAGAGAGGAAAGAGGTCAGCCAGGCGATACCCAGGTTATCACAGAGACAGTTGAGCAGGATGGTATGGTGGACCATGTCGAAGGCAGAAAAGGAATCAAGTAGGATGAGGACACAGGGAATGTTAGAGTCAAGGTTGAAGAGCAGATCTTCACAGATGTTCAGGAGATCAGTTTCCGTGCTTCTGGCAGCTCTGAAGCCAGACTGGTGGTCATGGAGACAGTCAACAGAATCCGAATAAAGGTTAAGCTGAGAGATGGCCAGCTTTTCCAGGAGTTTTCCCAGAAAGGGAGTAATGTAAATTGGGCAATAGTTAGCCAGACAAGAAGGATCAGCTGTGGATTTCTTGAGAAGAGGATGCACAAGGGAGTGCTTTAGAGGGGAGGGGAAGAATCCTGAGGCAAAGGAGTGGTTGCAAAAATCGGCAAGGGCTGGAGCGAGGGTAACAATGTGGTCCTTGATGGTTTTAGAGGAACAGGGATGAACTAGTTTGGACAAGGCTTTCATAGATCGGACATGTCTAGCGTCCTCATCAGGGGAGAAAAGAGGAAAGGACGAGAAGGAGGGTGGCTGAAGGAGGGTCAGCAAGCACAAATGGAGAGGGCAGAGGAAGATTAGGAGAGGAGAGGGAGGGTAGGATGTCCTGGGTTTTTGAGATGAAGTGAGAGGCAAGGGCGTTGCAAAGAGCCTGGGAGGCAACAGGAAGGGTAGAGACTGCAGCAGGGTTGGCTAGCTCCTTGCAGATTTTAAACAGTTTGGCTGAGTTGTTAGGTGCCGCAGACACACAGGCTTGAATGTGGACTCTCTTCTTGGTGCGGAAAGAGAGTTGGTTTTGCCTTTGGAGCAGACGACAGGCCAGTTTGTCAGAAGATGAACAGGAAGCCCTCCATTTCCTCTCAGCCGCCCTACACTTAGGTTTAAGTGTAGCTAGGTCAAAGTCATACCAGGAATTGCACTTGGCTTTGGACTTCAAACGGATCCTCATGACAGGGGCAAGAGCATCAAGAGTATCAGAGATAGAAGAGTAGAGCTTGGAAAGGGCTGTGTCAGGATGTGAGTCAAGAGGTGGAGGGGGGCAGAGAAGGTGGCAGCAAAAGCCTCAACTGACACACGCTTCATGGCCCAGAGGTCTGGGAAGGTAGGTGGCAATGTTGGGGTAGGCTTGGCTTGGGGGGAAGAGGGAGAGGTACAACTATTATTTTAGATAATGGTAAACATATCATGATGAGAGACATAGGTCAGCATTTCCATCTATTGGAAAAGATTGAACATGTAATGATCATATAGTAAATTGCATATTACATAGTATGAAATGTATATTTTATGTAGGAAACAAGGATATTGTATGGTAAAGGAATGAGATCATACACTAAACATTTTTATGTTATTGAATGAAAAAATAAACCAGTGAGACCATTATTTTCTCAGATGTTTATGCCCACTACTGAAAACAGAATTGTATATGTTGAAAGTGGCAAACTATATGCTGAAAACTATTTTCTAAGTATTCGAATCGTTATGTGGCATTGTAACATTTATATATATATATATATATATATATATATATATATATACATATATATATATATATATATATATATATATATATATATATATTGTTCTGAAAAGCACATGTTAACAGTTAAACCCAAAAACATGTATTCAGAATGAAACTGTTATACTGAAGAGAGTCAGACCAATGACCCTATTGCTTCTTTTTAAGTGACCCCTTCACTCTACTTCCTGGGGCTCATTGCTAAGTCTGCAGACAAGAGTTCATTTCCGGTTTCCACAGAGCAGCAAACATAAAGACCAGGGTTGCTATGCCGTTGTCTATGTTAAGTAGGCAGTTATTGATCAAAGTTGCTTTCATCATCTTTTATGACCCAAGTGTGCATTATTGCCATGGTTGGTAAATGCTGATCATGTTTAGAAAAGCTAACAAAACTGCATACATATTCCTACCTATGTGTCGCTCCTTTATTGCTTTCTCTTTCCATGTCATGGCCGCCTTCATTTTGGACATGTTTTTGATGCCTCCGTTTTCGGACTAATATAGTTCCATTTGTCCAATGCACTTTAACCAATGTCAAAAAGATCTTCCTTTTGCCTGTCCCTCCAAATTTGGCTGAACATGGCGCTGCAGTGTCGACAAATATATTTCTTCTCTCTTTTTTGTGAGGGGTGTACTTTAACTCTGGAGTTTCATAGCTGCCAAATGCATAAGTTAGCCACTGGGCTGAAGCCACTGTAAATTGCAAGGTTTGTAATGCCCAATGTAATAGACATGTAGGGTGTTCATGTGCAGGAAAAGCTGAGATGGATGAAGCTCTGGGATCACGTTTTCCCTATACTGGCCTCAAGCAGTGGTGCTGGGCTGTGGTTATGGAGGACTGGGGGGAGGGCAGAATAGCGGCATCTGGGCACTCTACACAGGCGGCCATTTGAAGCATCTCTTGGCATTCAACTTTAGGTCATTGACAACTAATTCCCCAAACGTTCAATTTCTTTTAGCAACATTGCTAATGACGTTTAAAAATGAATGTCTACAAAATGTACTGTAAGGAACAAAATGCTCTATTGATTTTAAGCCAATTGGATAGCAATTCTATGTCAAGACCTGAGGCTCGGATTATGCTTTCTCTTAATTTTACTTCTCGAGCAGCTTTCAAACAATACCACTTGTGTCAGAGTCTTTGGTAGTCCAGGATATTATTAGTCCATGAAAGGACATGCGAACAAACTAGCCAATCCACATTGACCCATAAACACTGCTGATATCTTGAACACCCCTCTTTCTTTGTTGCTCGAGCAGCGAGTTAAGTATAATCTTCATTGTTAATTTTACGATTGTGTTGTGTAGCTTGTATTACACAGTGCTTATCAGTCACAATGAGGGCAGCGCGCACAGCATTCACCAGATCATGACGGAGCTTATCTGCATAGGGAGTATATCACTATTGTTCATTGTGGTCGCGATAGGACTAGCGCTCCGGTGACCACAACAGCACAGGCTGGGAACCAGGGGGCATTGCGGTCACGGAAGAGATTGAAGTGCAACAAGAACGTGGTTAGTTCCCGCTCTTCAGATCTACTTCCGTGACCATTGAGGAGAGCGTGAACCGGACACAGAGGAGAGATATGAGCGGTATGCTCAGATACAAAAACAACAGGCATGAGCGGTTTGTGCATAGCACGACCAGAGAGTGAGAGAAGCTCTCAGTTGAAAGTGAAACTTGTGCGAAGTGCGCACAGCGCCCCTGCTGGTCTTGAGAGCCTCTGCAGCTCCTATTATGTCACGGGCACAGTCCCTGGTAGAACCTGATGCTGAATGATCAGCTTCTGGACTCACTGCATATAGACTCAAACAAAATAAGGAACCTGGTACAGTCTTGATCACCCAAGTAGTGACAATATTTGTACAACAAAAATAGGATCAAGACCTAAAGTAAGAGACAGAATTCACTACGAAAATTATCACATATGTCATCTTGGGTTATTTGTAATACAAATCGTGTATTTGCTTTCTACAAAATATGTTAGCACCATAAAAACACATTCTACTTATACAAATACACGCACCACCATCTACATACCACATTCATGCTCACTAGCACAACCAACCAATATCTCCAAACTCCTGTTAACATACCAGGGTTATCTATGCTGAAATGTATTCCTATTTAACAACACACAAAACAGAATTGTTCATGTGTGTCTATTGCTTCCCAAACAAAAGTAGTCAACATGTGTTTCCGCTAGGATATATGAGCCGTTCACTATGGCCCTTTGCTGCTCCAGCCTTCTTTGGGGCATCTGTTAGAGCCTAGCTCTGTGTTAAACAAGGCGTCCCGTGATCGTTGGTTACCTGTTTTCCCTGGAGAGCGCAGAGATGTGGCTGCCAGTCTGCCAATGATTCCTACAGGGGTTGAACAAGCAACGCAGGGTGTTTATCCAACTCCCTCCTGGCAGTATCCAACAGGACGGGGCTGGACCGGCTCCCAACGCCACGGGACAGCACTAATCTGATTTGCGTGGCGTCATGACAGGGCAAGCACTGACAGAGAAGACCAGTTGAAGTCCAATAACAACAGAGGTCGTCAAAGTTGCTGGTCGAGGTTTGGTCCAGAAGGTGGTTGTCAGAGTAGCTGGTCGAGGTTAGGTGCAGATGATGAAGTCCCAAGGAACAAAGTACCAGCAGGGCAATGACAAGAGACAGGGCAGCAAGAAAAGAGTGAACCCCAAGGGGAAAAAGAGGAATCCCAAGGGATGGGAACCCAGGACAAGACCCCTACAGACCCTGGGACCCCTGTGTCCTCATCTTACTTGATCTCTCTTCTGCCTTTGACACGGTCAACCATGCTATCCTACTCAACCGTCTCCGTAATAACCTGGGTATCACTGATCAGGCCCTGGCTTGGCTGACCTCCTTCCTCTCCGATCGACCCTCCCAGGTCCAACTTGGGTCCTTCCTCTCCTCTATCTCTACCTGTGGTGTTCCCAGGGGCCTAACCTCTCTCCCTGGCTGTTCAACCAATACCTGGCCTTTCTTGCCCACAGCATTGCCGCTCTCTGCCCCAACTTCCAGTGCTATGCGGATGACACTCAGCACATTTTCAGGCTCCCTTCAGCCATCTCCTCTTCTTCTGTCATCTCTGACTGTCTGTCCGCCATCCAGGAGTGGTGTGCCGCCAATGATCTCTGCCTGAATGCCAGTAAGACTGAGATTCTTCTCATCGGCACACCTGCTCCCTCCTTTCCTGTGACTCTCTGGTCGGCCTCTCTTGGCCCTCCTCCTACTCCCACCTGTGAGGCTAAAAGCCTCGGGGTCATCTTCAAGCTGCACCTACTCCAAGGTATTCTTCCTTTCCCCTCCTTTCCCCAGAAGCTCACTGTCTCCAGAGCTCTGGTTCTCTCTAGGCTGGACTATTGCAACATCCTCTTTCTAAATCTGCCTGCCTTTACTCTCCGCCCTCTGCAACTCATCCAAAACAGGACTGCGAGACTTCCGCGGCCTCAAGCCCAGGGATCGTATCTCTCCAAGACTGAAATCTCTGCACTGGCTCCCAGTGGCGGCGCGGATTAAGTTAAAAACCCTCTGCATTGTCCACAAGGTCTTGTGGGGCTTGGGACCTCAATACCTTCAACTCTCTCTTCCTAAATATCTTCCTTCCCGAGCTCTTCGCTCATCCGCCTCCAACTCCCTCAGGGTTGGTCGCTTCTCCAAGCAGCGAGTTGGTGGCAGATCACTTTTTTATGCTGGGTCCTCCCTCTGGAACAGCCTCCCTGCCTCTCTGAAACTTGAGGAGAACCATCTCCGGTTCCGGAAGCACCTCAAGACCTTCCTCTTTGCTTCTGCTGTCTCTCTTCCTCTCCCCTGCTGATCACCTGGCTGAATCTGAAACTGCTCTGGTTACCTGGCTACCCTCTGATCTCGGGCCCAGGTTGCACCCCTGCCAGTTGCACACCTGCACTGCCCCCCTGGCAACCCTTGCACTCGGGGACTGCTGCTGTATCTCTACAGCCCCTACTAGCACTTGATACCTGATGTCTGCACTTACCCTTGCACTTGCCACCAGCTGGCTGCACTTTTATGTATTGTCTCTATTTATTTTTCTGTTATCTTATGTATTGCACTGCCCCCTTCCCTTATCCCCTGCTTTCCTGCACTTGATCCTCTTCCCCCCTCCCCTGCACTTGCGCGATCTCAATGTCACTGGCCTAGTAGGATCGTTGTCTCTGTCTTCCCTCTGTTTCCCCTCCCTTGTCTCGTCGCGCCTTGAAACACTTGTGTATAGGCATGGTATAAATGCCTTATCATATCATATCATATCATATCATATCATATTATATTATATCATACCAAGAACCCAAGGCAAATGGAGGTAAAGGGAAGGCAGGAGGGAGAATCTAGCAAGAATAAGGGCAGCCAAGGATGGAAGAACTGGGAGAGCAGGACCAAGCAGGCTAGGTGACCCAGGAGCGAGAAACACAATCAGGAATCCTGACCACGTTGAGACGCGGTGATTCCCTGCCTTCGAAACCCAGAAATAGCCTGGGAACCGGAACAAGGCTTGGGACGCAAGCCCGGGTCTCCATGCGTTCTGCGCATGCGCGGAGGGCCATGCGCAGATGGCCGCGCATGCGCAGGCCCGCGACAATGGCTGCGCCCAGGGAGCCGGGAACCCGGACCGGAGGAATCCGACGAAGACGCCAGCAGGCATAGAGCCTCCAGGACGGGACCCGCCGGACCCGAGGACATGGCATGACACCCTGTTCCACTGTGTTTACAAATGTAGGTACTCATAGTACTTCTATAAAAAAACATATAACTTTATGTTACAATTCTGTCTCAACTACTTAGTTCACATGAAGAATTAATCATCTGAACAATTTATCATAGCAGAAGTGCATCAATCCTCTGCATATATACATATACTAAATTTGGACGGGAAGCAGGTTAAAGACTCCTGTATTGACATTTACATTTTCATTATCACCCCCCTTTCAATATCAGGCATGAGCTCCTCCAGTGATGAAAGGAAGGCTAGCGGCTAGCATTAGCCAGAAGAGAATTCACCCCGGCATGGGGGTAGTGTTACAGAAAGCTTTGGAAGCGACCCTGGAACATGGTTCCCAGCCGATAACACTGATGGAGGATTGGCTAAAGTTTTCCCAGAGCTTGGAAGAGCTCAAAGGGATAAGAGAGCAGAGGAGAGAGAAAGGGGGGAGAAAAACAGCCCCCAGGGTACAGGGAGCACAGACTGTGCCTGGCATGCCACAGAAAAAGAGGAGTGGCAAGAGAAAGATGGTGAGATCCAGCATAAGATCTAACAGGTGGCGACACAGGTCATCCAGTAGCTCAGACGAGGGGGATGACAAGTGGCAAGATGAGTACACAGAGGATAAGGTAGCTTCGAAATCATAAGAAAAAAGCTCCAAAGAAAAGGAAGGTCGCTAAAGAAGAAGAAGAGGGGGGTGATTTTGGCCCAGACACATTAATCCATCCTCGCTCTTCAGAATGGGAACCGCCTAAGAAAAGAGCAGCTTATTTTAAAAAGCACTCTAGGGCACCTATTGTAAATTGTAATTGGTTATTTATAATGCACTTAATACCAAGAGGTTTCTAAGCATGGACCCGGGGATCGAACCTGTGTTACGATGCCCCTGCGCTATCCTCCTGTGACCTATGGTGAAGGAGGTCAGAAATAGGCTAAAGGCGGAATGCCCAAGGCTGCATCTCCCTGAGGGGATCGCTGACACTCAAGAAATCGACGTTATAAATTGTCACTTTCATGGGGAAGTACGTGAAAGATGTGAGGAAAGGCCTGGACAGGCCCTGGTGATCTTTCCAGGACAAGATGTTGGGCATTGTTGACCCGCTCACAGAGATACTTCAGATGGCTGAGGGGGCCTGTGAGAAAAACGAGGCAGCAGATCCGGTGGTGTTAGCCAGATGGGCACAAAGAGCCATTTGCATGTTGGGAAATGCCAACCGGTAATTGAAAGTAGAGTAACATGGGGACTAGATTGGGATGGGATCTCAAAAAAGATAATACTTGATAGTATCTTGTAGTTAAACATACCCCACACCCATTATGTGCTGAGTACTTTAGAAATTCCGAGTAATCTAGAAGAGCATCCACCAGGCCAATCAATTGTGTTCAAATCCCTATCTATTTACATCAATGTTTAATTGCAGCCCTTGGGGCAAGCAGGTGCCTTGTCTCTAAAAGAAAGGTGGTGGAATTAAAGCATCCTATTTACTTTAGGCATGGTGCGTTTCCATACAAATATCCCTCAATAAGTGTGCTAACTCTGTGGCAAGAGTCACATTACAAAACGGTGAGATCAATGATGTCAACCATGAGACTTTATTAGTACTTCTAAGCACAGTGCTAATCAATAATTATTTCAGATTTGTGATGATTTATCACAAACAGGTTTCTGGTACTGCCATGGGTGCCATGCTCACATCTATTTATACAAAACTTTTCATGCAAGGATTTGAGTCGGAAAAAGTTTTACAACCTCATGAATGGACAGTGTGAGGTGGGTTCTATATTGTTTGTTCGGATAAATTAGCTCAAATCCGATTTGTTCACAATTTATTTTTAAACACATTTCCTCCAGGGATTGCCTGTGAGCCATTAGGGAGTGGATCTGCAGTCACTCTCTGAAACATAACTAAATAAAAAGCCTTTCATTGTGGGTGATGAGGTGACCAGTGGAAACTCCCTGAGTGTTAGGGACCTGGGGTTTCATCCTAATTCTTCCCTTTTGTTTGCGCTGCAGATTTAAGCAGTTGCCAGGTCCTTGTACTGTATTTTAAAGGAGGTCTTTCTGCTTCTTTGTTGCTCGCCTTCCTCTTTCCATCTGACTTTGAAGCTTTCTTCTTGAGCATCACCATGCCATCTCAACATGATGTTTGCAGTTTCATTTATTTATCTTCACCTGATTATGTATTAGATCAATTACAGTTGATTCTGAATGCAACATCAAGGCTGGTCGTGGGAGCCCATCCACAGGACCACACATCGCGCTACCTTGCAGCTCTTCATTGGGTCCCTATCAGGGAAGGTGCTAGAATCTAAATCGCTAAGCATTTCCCATTGTGCGTGATATTGTGGCAGCCTATACTTGGAACCCTTTTCATGCTATGTGCTTCTCTTATCTTCGTCACATGATCTTCCCTTCAATAAAGCGCCTGTTTTAATCCCCTGCTTATAGAACACTCGTCTGCTATTAGACTCATGGCCAAACATTTATCATTCCATCACACCTTGGAAACTGGGCCATTCCCTCACTATTATCCGGTTCCAAGTCTCCGCCCTCTGTCTCTAGCCCAAAGTCACGCTACAGCATAACAATGCCTATGTCCACGTCAACACTCACCATGCTTCTCTAACCAATCCCTCATGCACGCCTCTGAGGTGGGTGTGCAGCTTGTCTACTGAAAGGGCGGCATGAAAATGATGTTATGCATGCACAAGTTCATCTGGGCACAGTTTGGGTTTTGACGACTTGCAAATTAATTTTCGACCTTACTAAGAACTGGCATCTGGTTCACGTCAGAACCTCCATGTTTCAACTGCCCTACCAAACCCTCAGTGACAACTACTGAGGCTTCTTGGGCCTGCATTTTTGACCTTGGAAAATAGTTCACTGCAAGATAAGTACTGCACTGATCCTCCTCCAATAATTCAACTGGATTTGACCATGTTCAGGATTTCTTTCACTGGCAACTAAAGTCTATATCACTATAGTCAGCGGGCTATTGGCCAATCTTCATGCGCTCTGTACTGTAGATTTACAAATAAATCACGGCAATTAAATGGAGATGTAACCTATGATTCTCATTCCGTGAAAGATAAATCACTGAGCTACATATGCATAGCGCACATCACCAAGTAGCTCCCTCAGCTGTTAATATGCAAGACTATGACCCTCATTAGGAGCAAGACGGTCCAGAAACAATGACAGGAATGACTCTGGACTGGCTCACTCTGACTTTGCGGGTAGGGGCAGGGAACTACCATCAGGCCTGACCTGCCGGAGTTCATGCCCCTAATAGCAAAGAATTGCCCCTATCACTGGCACTGCTACTTCCGGTGCCGATAAATGGGGCAAGGACATTCCATGGAGTCCTATTGGACTCCATGGAATGGCAATTTACCGCTGTTGCTGCCACCCGTAATATCCCCGTAACACTGTGATATCGGGTGCTGGTAACGGTAAGGCGAGTCTGCCAGTAACCCGCTGGTAGCACTGGCGGGTTACCTACCGGCAGACTCGTAATGAGAGCCTATATATTTTGCCCTTTAACACAAGTATTGCTCCTTTGCTAGGTACAGACTTCCTAACTACCTATGAGTACACATGCTTCCAAGGTCATGCTCACCTGAAACGGTGTGCACTGGAACGCGTTGGGGTCTTTGATGACCTTCTGTATGAGAGTGGCATTTCCCGCCTCGGACTCCAGTACCACGCTCAATGAAATGGTCTCATTGAGGTTGAGGAACACAACGCAGGCCTGTTCCGATGTCCCACCATGGAGCACCGTGGGCACCAACAGCATGAACTTCCTGAATCAAGAGCAGGGAGGTAAGAGAAATACATCAGAGTGCAGGAACTGTGGAAAACAAGCGCTGGTAACAGACAAATGGATTGGGAGTCACAGGATGAGAGAAAACAACTGCACAGAGAAGGAGGGAAATCACTGATCAAAATATCACACAAAGACAGACAAAAGTCTGTCAAAACACTGTCAGTAAAACACAGGGAAGCATGCACAGACACACCAAAGTGGAAGCACAAAGGAAGATAATGTACAGATCAGAGATCAGGAACACCTCAAACACAAGACTATGTAGTGGAGAACAAGAGAATATGTACAGACTAGCCCACAGAAAATGCCCCCAACAAATAAGAACGTGAAACAGTTCATAACATCCAACTGTTGCAGTCACAGAGTTTGTATTAAATGCATTGGGTTTGATTTTTCGATTTGTTTAGCACTGATCTTTTCTGTGACTATCAATTTAGCGAGGCAAAATATTTTAAAAAACATTGAACGCTGCAAGACAATTCGCATAAAAAAGTATCGCCCAAATGTCAACATCAAAGCGCAAAATAGATAATGCGTTAGAATATTATGTGGAACGAAACTTGGGTGAAACTATGTCAACATGGTTAGAGCAGATGCCAACACAGCTACACAGCGTAATGTCACTTAAAAATGAAAAGATTCTCAAAATACCTACTTTTTGGGAGATGAATCAGACAGCCACTCTGGGCCTGATTCTGAGCTTGTGATACGAAGTGTGTGGAAATATAGATTCTCGCCTGCAGTTTCCAGCACCATCATTCTTTGGTGGGTGGAAAAATTAGAGGGGAGATGTCGTGCTTTACAGCAGCAAAAGTTGCTAAAAAAAACGTTGTGGGGGAAACATGTGCTCCAGTAACATTGGGCCTCATCACGACTTTGGCGGTAACCCTTAAAATCGGCGGTACCGCTATTAGCACCGATTTTACGGGTCTGTCGGATCACGAGTCGAAATACCGCGGGCGCCATTACAGCCGGTGCAAGTACAGCCGGCTGTACAAGCGCCGACCATAACAGCGCCAGGAACCATTCGCGCTAAAACATCAGCAATCACGAGTCCGGCGTAGGCGCTATTAGCGCCAGAAAAGCAGCGGATAATCTGCCGAAAATACCTCCAGCAGAAAGCTGGAGGTAACAGAACACAGGCCACAGCAATAAGGGCCCAGGTGGAACCATTGCAAATCAGAGGCCTACAAAGGAGCCACCCATGCACAACACACCCTCCCCAACACCATTCCACCAGTAGGAGCAGGGAGGAGACAGCAATAAGGGCCCAGGTGAAACCAATGCAAATCAGAGGCCTACAAAGGACCCACCCATGCACAACACACCCTCCCCAACACCATTACACCAGCAGGAGCAGGGAGGAGACAGCAATAAGGGCCCAGGAGGAACCAATGCAAATCAGAGGCCTACAAAGGAGCCACCCATGCACAACACACCCTCCCCAACACCATGCTGCCATTTGGAGCCGGGAGCCTTGATGTTGACTTCTACCTGCTGCGCCTGGAGCTACAGAGGCCAGCCAACCAGGCCAGGGCCCTAGGAGTGCAGGGGGCAGTGGGGATGAGGAGAAGGAGGAGGAGAGCAGCACCAGCAAGGCGGCCAGCCATCCCCAGGGTCAGGCCAACACCATGGGCCCTGACTGATGGTCAATTGGTGACAGAATATCGGCTGGACAGGGCAACCATCACCCAGTTGCTGGACACAATCCAGGGTGACATTGGCAGCCGCATAGCCACCAGCACGGCAGTACCTCCCCTAGTGAAGCTCGTGTCTGTGCTTCAATTTCTTGGGACTGGCAGCTGCCAACATACCGTTGCCATGATGCATGGAATGGCCCAGTCCACATTCAGTGCCATGCTGGGACAGGTGCTTGATGCACTGTTGAATCATGTGAACGAACAGATTGCATTGCCAGCCACACAGGCACAGGTGCACCAGCTCAAGGGTCAACTCTATGCCATTGCCCAATTCCCGAATGTAATAGCAGCCCTGGACTGCACACATGTGGCACTCGTACCACCCCAGGCACATGAGGCTGTCTACAGAAACCGTAAACAGTACCATTCCCTCAACGTGCAGATGACATGTGGTCCTGACCTCACCTTCAGCCACTGCTGTGCCCGCTACCCAGGATCCACCCACGACTCCATGGTCCTGCGCAACAGTACCCTGCCGGCGTACATGGAAAGGCACTGAGGCCAAAACACATGGCTACTGAGTGAGTACAAATGTATACCATAAAGCATGTCAATCCACAACTGATGGTGCCTGTCACAGAATCCATTATTCCCAATAGGCAGCAGCATTACTGCAGCATTCACATTCAAGCACCTTGCACGATAAACCTTGGACATGTCCAACACAGCAGAACACACCCATGCAAGATGTAAGACATGTGGCGGCACAGTGATATATGGAAGCCCCACCACAATAAAGCCTCCTGTGTGAGTAGCACCATGGCTCCCAACACTGACACAGTACAGAAATCCCACCCTGGCCATCCGACAGTAATGAAATTCCAAACCATAAGCTGGCACATCCACAAATGCACCACACATAAGTAGGCTGAGTAATGACAATGTACATCCCACGAACACTGTCCCCAAAATGGCCAGGGAAATGCATGGAGAACAGTACAGAATAGTGACGACCAGCAAATGCAACTGTAGCCAAATGGATTTGCAATGACACATGAGGCAGCCACTTCTGTCATGCAGAAGTAGATGGAAGGGCCCCCTTATCTTTCGACAAGTGAATGAGTACTGTTACATACAGAAACATAGGCGTCCCGAGTGGAGAGTACCCCATTGATTCAATCGTGCCTGTAGGACAGCACACTCCACAATGTCATAGGGCAAATGACAAATAATGCAAAATCACACTGATGACAGAGCTCTGTACACCCACTGGACTTACCTTGTCCCCATACCGGCTTTCTCTCTCCTGCAGGTGATTCTGGATATCCCCAGTACATGTGGCTCATGACCCCTGTGCGTCACCCACACACGGTGGCGGAGCGGGCATACAACCTTGGCCATGCCCGTACACGGATCTGTGCGGAGAGGGCATTTGGACTGCTTAAGGCACGCTTCCGGTGCCTCGACCGCACGGGAGGGGCAATGATGTATGCACCAGAAAAAGTTGGCAAAATTGTACTGACATGTGCCATGCTGCACAACATCTGCTGTCGCAGAAATGTGCCACTGCCCCCTGATGCTCATGTGCAGCCACCTGAGGATGGTAGTGAGGGCGATGAAGTGCCAGAAGGTGTTGAACATGCACAAAGGATTGGGCTGAGGGAGGGGAGGTTGGAAAGACAGGGATTGATAGATGGATTCTTTTAGAAATGGGTAATGGGTAAATTGGATATATGTCACTTCAACATTAAATTGCATTAGTAACAATCACTACTGTCCATGCATTGTGATTTTTCTAACATGATTTATTTTCCGTCCGACAAACCCCCCTCCTGTAAACACCCAGCACACAATCCCCCCTCCCCACCAGTAAACACCCAGCACACAATCCCCCCCAGTAAACACCCAGCATACAATCCCCCCTGCCCCCAGTGAACTACCCCCAACTGTGCAAATAGGCACATGTGTCTTATCAGGGCACCAACAACGATGCCATGCACCACTAGGATGGTTGTGGGTGCTTTCCTTTTCTGGGCCCCTCTGGTGAGCGTGCCCTTAGGTGGTGCATGGACCTGCACCTAGGAGATGGCTCGAGGGAACCCTCTGTGGGTGTGGTCGATGTCGAAGGGACTGAAGGGGCGGCCATCATGTGCTGTCGCATGAGGTTGTTTCCCTCCCTTGTTTGCTCAGCAAGTGCTGAGACTGCCTCCGTCAACTCCCTCACTCGTTGCCCGAAGCCTGTCAGGGCAGCGTTACATTGTTCAAAGACTCTGCGTGTGTGCGCATTGTCCCGCGCTATGTATTTGCACCCATGCCGTATAGATGCACTGACAGCCTTGATGTGCCGGCTCTGCACCTTGGCCATTGATTCCACCCTGGCCTGTTTGGCCTCAATAATGTCGAGTAGGCCCATCACTGCTGCCCCAGTGACGAAGGGCACCCCTGGTGTGTCATGTGTTGGCCTGCGACTTGTGTGCTGTCGGGGGGGTGGGGCTGCATGGCGACATGGTGCCAGCTTGGACTGGGCTGCCTGGCTCAGAGTGCCGGTCTTCTGGGCTGCCATATGATGGCGTGTCCACGTCCAGCTGTGGTGTGCAGACACAACGCACAGGCACATGTCGGCTTAGTGCATGGTCTGTGCCTGGGCTTGGGCTTCCCTGGGATGTGACCATCCCTTCGGCCTCACTGCTTCCGGGAGAGTGCTGTCCTCCGGCATGATGGCCACGTGGAGGTGTTGCTCCCACATCGGGCTCAGATCCAGACCTCTGTCCCTCAGCATCGGGGCTGTGACTGGTGGCTTGGGGCGAGCTGGCGGTGGCCTCCCTGCGGCCATGTGGCTACTGCTGCTGTCTGTTGGGGCTGCGTTGGGGTGAAGTGGGTGTTGGCCTGGGTCGTCTCCCTTCCATACGGCCTCTTTGTGGGGTGGTGGTGCTGGTGGAGGCGCGCTGCCGTGGGCGCTGTGTTGGTGTGGCCTCCTCCCCATCATCTACATCCCGTTGGGATCGACGTGTGCCTGTGGGGTACATAGGGTGTGGTTTGAGTTCAATGCTACATATATTTGTGCGATGCAGTTCATGCCAACAAGTGTGATTGAGGACAGTATCAATCACGCATTCAACTTGCATTCTGTTCAGTCGCCATGTGGTGCTTGTTGGGAGTGTGTATGGAGGTACACTGCATGGGAATATTGGAGTGACAAGATTGCATGCGTGGTTGGGGTGCACTGCGCTCTGGGTGTTTTGGGATTGGATGGCGTGGATGGCTTCCAGGGGCTGTGATATCCGACGGATTGTGATTTCCAAGATGGCCGCCGCTTTATTTCCCATTCCGGCGGTGACGCGTTGCCCGTGCGCTATGAGCGCGGTATGGCGTTAGCGCACGGTGCGCCGGATTTAAAGGTTCACGCTATTCGCGATACCACCATGGACCGGGGCGCGTGCACGATAACTCGTGATCTGGCGGATTATACGCCGGGGGCCTTGGGGTTAGCGTTATTTACGTCCGGCGGATAACCCGCGGCATTACCGCCGAAGTCCTGATGAGGCCCATTGTGAGCATTTCTTGATAGACTGCCACTTATCTAGTTTAAGAAAGTTTTCTTAAACTTTCATTAAACTAGAAAAGTGGTGCTGCAGTCTTAAAATTGCATTGTTTATAAAGGGGAAAAGTGTGCAGTGTAGTTTAACGCACCTCATAGGTACCTTTTTTCTTACCCCTTTTGTCGTGCTAAACCAGTGCTGCTGGGAGGAGAATCCCCTCCATGTGGCTGCCCTGCATTCCTGATGGTTGCTAGGGCTGTTGTCAAGCCATAAATCAAGCACATGCAAAAGCTGAGACTTTCATGTCCCTGCACCACATTCTTTCTTCATCAGAATATGGTGTTGGTAAGTAAAGTGTTCCTCCTTTATGGAGGAACACTTTCTTACATTTGCACGCACCCTAGAATCAGGCCCTCGGTGGTATAAGGCAAGGGAGAAAGGAGGAACCTGACATTTAACAAAAATAAACAATAGGATAATGAACCAAAAAGCGAAATCTCGCAGTTAAATGGCAAAAATACCCTCAAGATTTCTCAAGACGACACTGGCTTTACCCCCATGTTAAACTAAGCCTTAAACAGGTGACAGCACATTTAAAATGCCTCGAGAGTGGCCTTGAAGGTTAAACAAATAAGAAAAATGTACATCTCCCTTCCCCACAGACGTTGCATCCTTCAGCCCTATAGGATGAAGGCTATTTTATTGAACAAAAGCTTGCTTTTCAGATAATTTGCATACCCACAGTGCATTACTCAGCAGCTTTCAGCTAGAGGTGAACTTCCAGGGATGGCTACTGTGTTGGCCTGTGGCATGTGTGGCTTGTTAGCTCAAAAATGCCTAATCTACTCTCACATGTCTGTATAAGGGAATTTTATTAAATCCGCTCTAACATTGATGGTGATGAACAAACAGCCCTTTACATTGCCAGAATTTAGACCTTGGACTTCAGCAAACACATGAATAACCATGTTATGAACCCGAAGAAAACATTCCAGGAATAGTTCCACCATTCACCAATCCCTAGTTATTTCCTGGCATTCATAGCCATTACTGCTGTGCGTCATCACGTGTGTAGTGATTTGCTGAATTAATTAAGGATGGGCCCAGATTTATATCAGGAAAAGACTGAGTACATGCTGTAACACTGTACACATGTGCAAAAGATGTGTATCTGAGCAGCACTTAAAAAACGACCCATCTCAACTGCAAAGTTCAGACCACCTTTGCTGGAGACCCATAGCTGTGCTTTGCCCCTATGCCAGCGCCTCATGATAGTCCACCCATGTGTGTTCAACCTACACATACCTGTGGACGTCTGCTGCTGCCTGATGCCTGCCCTGGCAAGAATGTTTTTTTTTTGTTGCATTTAATTGATTACAATTTTTAGCAAAAGAAAAGTCTTATAGACTCTGCCCCTACATTGTCTAGAAATGGTGCCCCTTTCATCATGGACAAGCCTTTCTGTACTAGATGTATCCTGTTCCGCAGCCCCTCCCGTCTGCCTCCACTGCACAGCACTGCTGGCTCCCAACTGCCTAGGACTGACTCCTCGACCAAGTTTGCAAAGAACCTTTGCTGCTTTGTGGATGAAGTGTGTGGTGGGAGGCCTGTCTCTTTTATGGCCATTATGTTTCTGGCTAGGCGGTGGGAGGGCATCTGCACATCGGTCACCACAGTGATTGTGCATCCATGAGGCATAGGCCTGGAAGTTCTGAGGTAGCTGTGGCATTTCCATACCTACATGCAACCTCTTTCCTGCCCTATGGCACCTGTTTTAGGACCCATGGCATGACCAAGAACAAACAACCTGTTTTAAAAACAAAAGTTGGACTCATCCTTAGCACCCGCCTCGGATCTACACGGGGGAGGAAGTGAAGTGGGAGCTAGTCAGCTGCGTCACCGAATACAGGCTTCCATACAATACAACCCACGCTCTGAGCATCCTGATTGGCTAACGCCCCCCAGCATCCTGATTGGCCAAGTCCCCCTTCCAGGGTGTTAATCTAAGGTGTACAAATCTTGTTTCTGAAGCTGGTATAAAAAGGGCAAAATGATAGGAAATGAACAATCGTTTTTATTACTCAAGCGCATTAAGTGCAATTATTTAGTCATGTATGCTGCCATTTGGCCACAGCACTTGCAGATGGTTAAGTATCCAATCGGATCCATAGGTCAAGTGCACGTTTTCGGGGACATGTCATCCAGCATAAATGTGCCTTGCGACCCCACGATGTCTTCATGCATAAATTATTTAAAGGATTGTGATCAGAAATTAGAGCCAAAAAGAAGATATACCATTTACCATCACGCAAAGACTGCCTTAACCTTATTACAATCTTCCGCCGACATATATACGTTTTCATTCCACAAATATCTATGTTCCAGGTCAAATAAAAATGACTTAACAAAATAAGACCCTTTCCACTGTACGCCTTCTGCTTGGTTACTAATTTTCCAGAAAGGCCTTTTATGAAACTGTAAATCTTCATTTTGTTAATGTGTAAACAAAATAAAAGCAGTTTTTTGCCGGGCCATATTCTGGATCAGTTACAAACCCACTTCTGGTGGGACTGTGGGCGCAATCCTTGGCACGCCTAGCAAACTTTTTCAAAAAGCCTGTTTCGCCTACTGTAATAGAGTTCGATGTTGTATGCCCCAAGAGTTCCACGCCATGAAGCACTGCTGAGCAAGCCTGAGCCTTATATATTTCAAGTGCCTCCACTATTTGGTCTCCAAACTTCCTCATAAACGACAGTGCGTCACCTCCACATTGCTTTAGCACACAGCCACATCTGTGGGTTGAGGTTCTGGGAAGTTGTTCTCACCTGAGAGCTAATCCAGCAGATAAGGGTGCATTAGCAATGCCTTCGACGAGGTCCCAGCTTTCAAAGGCATCATCGGTATGCACTGGGATCCCTGGCAATAAGAAGTGTGTTGAACCAGCTACTTATTTAAAGGATAGTTCCGGGACTTTTTTTTTATTGTCCCTACGGTTCGGCCATGTGTTTTTAAGCATAAATCGGTAGATCGTAGAAAACTTTCCTATGGACCTTACCTGACTTTTCGTCCATTAACGCACTCGAAATCAGCCGCCATTTTCTGATAATCCTATCATTTCCCCCCATCGACCTGGCTCATCTGCTTTTGCGGCACTAAATCAAATCCCCCGCCCCTGAAACAGACTTTATCAAAACATTCATATTCCCCGCCTCTATCCGTGACGTGACTGTGCTGCGTAGGCAAACGCGCCCAGGCGTCTTCTACGCGACTCCACACAGAACCCGGAAACCAACACAGATCAGCTCACAACACAGCGCGCCACAATTCGGAATATGAAACTGTACTTTTAAATCAAACCGCAAGATTGTAAATTTGGTAAAGTACATTTATGTGACATCAAATGTTTAGAGAATATTCAGCGATTTGCATTTTTATTTGCTCACGTTCCAAAAAGTTCGTTTTGAGGCACGCAATGTTCCTTTGCTGTACACAGGGTCTTAGATCATCTCACAAAACAGCGCCACAATTCGGAATATGAAACTGTGGTTTAAAAGCAAACGGCAAGATTGTACATTTGGCAAAGTACATTTATTGGACATCAAATGTTTAGAGAATATTCAGCGATTTGCATTTTTTTTTGCTCTCGATCCAAAATAGTTTGTCTTGAGGCAAGCGATGTTCGTGTGCAGTACATAGGGTGTTGGTTTACGATAAAATAAGCTCTTCGGTCGCACTGATAATCGCATGGCTGTTCCAACAACGAGGCACTAGGCCACCACAACGGTCTGTATGTTGCATCTAGCCGTTAGTACCGCGTAAGGGCATACTTGTACTTGGCGATCGTCCCATAAAATGGTCAGGGTGGTAACGTTGTTCACGCGGAGAAGCAACTGGCGGTTGTAAAAGCCATCCGCCAGTGTCTGGTACTCGTGACACATACAATAATGAAGGATGTACCTGTTTTAAAAACATAAAAAATGAAATTAGTCTCACCATCAGATCTTTATTAAAATTATTCATTTTATATATTAGGTCGGGAAATTATTTCATAGCTAGGACAGTGCAACTGGGTATTATACGTCAAGGTGGGGCTGTAGGGTACTGAGACAGTCCCCCAGTGCAGGGGTTGACAGGGAGGCAGTGCAGGTGGAGAGTGGAAGGGCCCAGGACCGAGGTCGCAGACAGTGGACCAGTTGTAGCAGGGGAGAGGCAGAGAGAAAGCAGAAGCAAAGAGGAAGGTTTTGAGGTGCTTCCGTAAAAGGAGATGGTTCTCCTCAAGATAGTGCGCGGTACAAAACAATATGCCACATAGAACGAACAAGTACAACTTAACCCGTCTTTAAAGCTACTGTATAGTAATTAAATTGCGGTATAAACTCTTCTAAAGAGTTACTTACATTATATTTGCATTTTCCATTGTGTCTGTGCGTAGAGCAGCCCCGAAATACCACTCCTTCTATGCCGACGTTATTTCTTCTAATGAACGAACATTAAATGGCTTTCGTTTCTGAAATTATATTCATTATCGTTTCTTACGTTATTGCCCCACACTCCCAAAAAGAAGTCTTTCGGGATGGTCCCGGCCTGTCAAGGTCAAATAACAATAGAACCTTATACTGAGTCGTGAGCCATTCCGGCACCCGAGCGAAAAATCAAAGCAGCTGACCTTCACTTTGAACGAGCACACATTCCTAGTTAGCTACATTCAGTGTAAGGCCATCTCACAGGACTCACAGAGCAATCACTTTTATTTACACAATACATAGCTACACATATTCAATGGGCCTGCGACATGAGGAGACTCGAGAGAACAGACAATCAAATTACAATCATTTAAACCGTGATGTGTATTTCTCAATGAGCTCTGCTTTAGGTGGACATGGAACAGAGGCAATGTTGGATGGCAATGCAGTTGTCCCCTGCACAGGTTCGTTCACAACTCCATGTATGTGCCTATCTAGGACATCAACAATAAGTCTCTCAATAAACTCATATTGCATATCCTCAAACACTGGTTTGATCACCCATTGTTTACTTCTTTTAGTGAAGGCCTTATTGTAGCGAAGCGTCCCTAAAGTTCCGGTCGTCCTACTTTGTTGACGGCCAACATTATGGTTATGTGCCAAGACCGCTAGAAGAGTCCGATTTATCATGCCCTCCATGCCAAAATGCAATCGTTTTGGCCTGTACTTTAGGCACATATTGTGGAACACCTCCAAATCTCCTATGTGGCAGAATTCCGTGAGTCCCCTCAAATCTCTTGTTATAGTTTTATCAAATACAATCTTTTCAATGGCTTTGTGAGTGGGTGATGAAGGAATCAACCACTTCTTCTTCCGTGCCTCCTCTGTGGACAAATGGCCATGTTCACAATTGTGGAAATGTTGGTTTGTGGTCCAGCGGTGAACGTTGCTACAGTGTAGCATTACTGACCGCCATTTTTCCAGTAGAATTTCCAACGACCCTCCACATGTTTTTGAGCTCCACCAAAGATGGTTGCTGATTGACTTGGACCACTGTGAAATACCTTGCATATCTTTTTTTTTACCTGCAGCCGACATTTTTTTATTGATTGTTTTTGCAAGATGCCAAACGTCAAATTGGTGATTTATATTTTTGTACTCTTCTCTCATTGTCTTGGCAATTGAAACGTGTCTGTCCGTGGCTATCAGGTCGATCACCATTCCCGATTGTAGTTCTTGCAATGATGCTACAAAGCCAACTTTCTCCATGGCCACTGAGGATGTACTTTGTGACACCTGCACGACCACCGAACTCACAATTTTCTTACTTTCCATGTCCTGAAAGTGGTAGGTGCAGTACTTGGCTGAAAATCCTGGGCTGTCGCACTGTCCATCACCGGCTAGCCTGAACCGTTTGCCCGCGAATGTACTATCAATAGACATTTTTTCCATTCTCCAAGCTTCGCTAATGGCTGGAAATAGATAATCGGTTTGGTATTTGTAGAACTGAGTTTTCGCAATGAAATGGATTCCCACAAACTGAAAGAAAGACTCTAACTTTTTAAAACTTGAACCACTAAAAAGTGCAGCCGCTGCACAAAGTAGATTGCCTGCTGGCAGTTGCCCCAGCATGGGTTGTGCAGACCATGAGAAAGGATGATATTTTGTACAGGTGGCATGTATTTTAAGGTTAGTGCCTCGAATTGCACGAGTCACATTAATCAATGGCTCCCCACATACTTCCCCACCAACCGAATGCCCACATTTCATCCGAATAATAATATCAATCAAACAACTATCGAATACAATGAATTTGGCCTCTTTCCTTATACTGTCACTCTGCATCCCAGCTGGTTCGGCCTATAACGTTGAGGACATGTCACTCACATGAAAGGTAGAATCTCTGATATCGTCTTCCGCTATGTTCAGTGATATTGATGGTGTTTCATTGTCGTCCACTTCATTCTCTTCCATTGCAACATCTGTTCCTTCTCCGGCGATGGGTGAATAAAACAATTTCTTCAACTTTCTCGCGGTCTTAGTTTTTGCGGGTGTGGATTCTGTGAATTGATCTCCGACTGCATCCGAACTACCAGGAGGACATTCACTATCAATGGCTGGTGGTGGTATAGCTCCGTTGTCAATCACTTCATATTCTTCCCATTGGCACGATGCATCTCCAGTCTCAAGTCCCTGCCAAAAGGTTTGACAAGCAACATCTCTCGTTCGCTTCACTGTCTGTGTAGATCTAGTTCGTACACCCACTCGCAACTAGAGGACATATTGGAAAAGGGATGTTCAGTTTAAACACAACTTACAGTATTGAACTATTAACAGTGAAAAACAACATAATATAGTGACCAGGACACTAACCTTCTTTTGCTTTCTTTTCTTTGAAACTTTCTTGCCTCGAACTTCAACATCAGGACGCTGTTGCTCCGACTCGTGTGTGCATGTCTCCACTTCCTCTTGCGCTGCAACGACTATATTTTCATGATAAGCACATCCATCACGCACTGACGCTCCATCGACTCCCTGAAACATAGAACTTTCATTAGTATGTATAATAATATTGAAAACACAAAATGTACTTGGGGACCAATACCCACGTACATCTCAATAGCAAAACACGAATGAACGCTTTGTGTAGAACATTCAAACGACAATTATTCACGCATTGTTGATCTAGTTAGATGGAACTGTCAAGATCCATACCTCGGGCTCCTCATAGACTTCCATTGATGATATTATTGAAGATGATGCTTCAGTAACTCCCTGAAACACAGTAATTGCATTAGTATGGTTTTCTATTTTGTTAAAAAGAACATAAACTTTGTGCAGGCGTCAACGGCTCATCTAAATAGACCTGCACAAATGATCAGTTGTCTAAAATAAATAATGGATATCTAAATATGATTCGATTTGCTCGATCGTTGGAAGTGTCACCACCCAGAGATCTGCATCAACTACTAGGGGTGATGTTCTTGTAGAAGAAGCTCCGTCATCTCCCTGAAACATAGTACTTGCGTTAATAAAGAAGGAAGTATAGCGGATGTAATCACGTCATATGATTTCGCTTGATCGAACTGTCAGTATCCATACCTCGAAATGCATAAGAACATCAAGGGACGATGTAACTGCGGTGCATACTTCTGCAAGCTGTTGCGCCGACCCGTAACTGCATGCTCCCCCTTCTTCTTGGACTAATGCTCCATCGACTCCCTGAAACATAGGACTTTCATTAGTAATGAACACAATATTGAAAAAAGAAGACACATAGGAGGGCGACGACAGAAGGACATATCAATGGCTAAAAACGAAAGAAACATTGTGTGTAACAATCACGCTACAAGAATGCAAGATCTGATGATCTCCATCGATGGAACTGTCCGGAAACGTACCTCGAGCATCTGAGTGACATCAACGGTTGTCGTCAATGCGTTGGACTCCTCAGCATCTCCCTGAAAGACAGTACTTGCATTATTTTGGATAACAATAATTATAACTGAAAACAAAGACTAGAGGACGAGTACAAGGGTGTACCATTAGGTAAAATAATTACACGATAAATTAAAACTATTGATTTACATGCCTAAAACAAGTCAGTGGCAGAATAGCTAAGTAAGATTACCCGATAGGCGCTTGAAGTGGTTGATGACTGCAATAACGACACGGATGGAGAATCTTCCGCCTTCATATTGAGTGGATACATAAATGGGGAAATTATTGTTAGCTAATGCTACACACTACCGCAAGGCCGAGAGATAAATACGTAAACTTGACTCACCAGTGGAGGGATGTGGACGAATAGAGTGGGAATAGCGGTTGAGAGCAATTTTCGCTTCGCTCGCGGTGTGTTCATCTTTATTAGCAATGATGTGGAGTACATGTCTGAGCTAAAGTGCCTGCTGCAGATGCGGTATCGATCACCCCTCTTGTCCGCAAAGACTTCTAGGACTCTACTTTCAAGCCCAGACGGTGGATATCCGCAATATCGGACCCATTCTCTTATCTGATCTATTGTCTTAGGGAAAACATGCATTATAGTACCTTCAGATTTTTTATGGGTCTTCGAAGGGCAACCGCCAATGGAACAGGCAGGCATTGTGAAAAGTTCTGAAAAGTAAAGATCAACAATTCTCTATGAATACCAATGTGTTAAAAAATTAAATGACACATAAAAGGTTCAATGCAAGGTTTGTTTTGGTTCTTGGAACTATACACGTTATTCACATGCGGATAAGTATTTGAATAACTTTAAAAAAATAGAAAAATAATTTGACTAAACTCAGAACATGTGACTAGTTCCTTGCATGTACTGTCTTGAACGAAAAGAAATTGGACGCAAAATGATTATGGTACATGGCCTTACCTTGACGAACAAACAGTTAGATGCAGGGATCAGAGTAGTTTCTTGTCGTAGAACAGGGAGCAGTTCACAGGTTGCAAACTGACGAGTTTCCTCGAAGTGGTCACGGAAGTTCACAGAGACGAAGAGCAGATAACCAGCACCTTCACGGGTTGACTAGCAAAGCGCAAAGAAGTTCTCATTAGAAATATGAAGTGGGTTATAAAGAATTCGAAACAGGGGTGTGTTTGTGAATGAATGACGTGTATATGTCGTGGCATTATGCGGTTTGCAGGGGGGCGTCCAGCGTGAGGGGGGATGCTTGGCAGGAGACACGGGGTCTGGAGGTAGACATGGGAACAACAACCCATGCTCTATAGACCACTTTGAAGTGTACATGGTCATTGGCACCTCTTGGCCTTTATCGCTCCCTGACAGCTCCACTTGCCAGCACAAGTACCCCGGTGCGAACTGCCTTTGATAGGGCGGGGGGGTGGATCGGGGCGGTGGTCGTGCAGACAAGACACAGGAAGACTCGTGAATGGAGACACACTTATGTGGATTGCAGGGGGGCGTCCAGCGTGAGGGGGGATGCTTGGCAGGAGACACAGGGTCTGGAGGTAGACATGGGAACAACAACCCATGCTCTATAGACCACTTTGAAGTGTACATGGTCTTTGGCACCTCTTGGCCTTTATCGCTCCCTGACAGCTCCACTTGCCAGCACAAGTACCCCGGTGCGAACTGCCTTTGATAGGGCGGGGGGTGGATTGGGGCGGTGGTCGTGCAGACAAGACACAGGAAGACTCGTGAATGGAGACACACTTATGTGGATTGCAGGGGGGCGTCCAGCGTGAGGGGGGATGCTTGGCAGGAGACACGGGGTCTGGAGGTAGACATGGGAACAACAACCCATGCTCTATAGACCACTTTGAAGTGTACATGGTCTTTGGCACCTCTTGGCCTTTATCGCTCCCTGACAGCTCCACTTGCCAGCGCAAGTACCCCGGTGCGAACTGCCTTTAATAGGGCGGGGGGGGTGGATTGGGGCGGTGGTCGTGCAGACAAGACTCGTTTGCCGCAGGGCCTCACCAAGGAGAGGCCATCTAACTGCATGTAAGAGGCAGGCTGCAGGATCTAGTACATGGAAGGCAGGGGGGTGAGTTTATAAATACCTCACCCTCCCAGGAGAATATATGGGTGCAGTTCACCCTGGAGACCCTGGATGCCTAGGCAGTTAGTCAGCAGCAGGCTGGCCTGTGGTGGCAAGGCGGCACCGGCCAGAGGGGGTCATCTCTGTACCCGGTGCCCAAAAGGATGATTTATTATGATCAACTATATTGATTATTTACCTATAACCATGTTTTGTATCAATAAAATCCAACGGCCTTTTATTGCCAACGCTTGAACAAAGTGGTGTGGTAAGTATTTTTGGGGGAGGAGGGAAGGCCGGGAGGCTTGATGCCAACCCGCAAAATAACATATGTATGTCTGCTGCATATGGGTTCAACGGTTGGATTGAAGGTGGGCGGCCAGCGTGAGGGAGGATGCTGGCCGGAGACATGTGGTGTGACAAGACAAGGCACAGGAAGACTATTCAATGGAGACACACTAGATTCATTTAAAAAATCAAAACAACCATTGTTAAAATATATGTTGGGTTTTATTTTAGATCTTAATTTCAATTGAACATAAATAATAAACATTACACATTGTAAAGTTCCGGTTGCAGCACATCCAGGGAAAATCTGCGGTATTGTCCACTGTCGCTGGGGAAATGTTGTCTAATGGCAAGTACCGCACAGGCAGGTATTACTCTCCGAACGCGGCGTCCGAGCCTCCCGTGAAGCCACCAAGTGAAGCAACGATAGGCCACCAGCCTGTACCACCTGTGAAAAAGAAAGATGCAAACTGTATTAAAATGACAAAACTTTCTTATCACTGTCGATTCAGGTAAAAAATGTCATTCTGCTTTGAAAAAAATTCTATCTAGAAAATGCACAATATGGAACCAATTTACATGCATTCGAATGATATGTAGATGTAATTTTATATGTGGGAGACGACCATGAAATAGTAGTGGCATCACTGACATCACAACCAGAGTATACTTACTCGTTACTCGGATTACGCGTACGAACAGTGCCGCGAAGTTCGTGCATAAGCACCATCATCATCCTCAACACGGTCCGTGAGAGGCAGGCTTCCCTGAACTCTGGCAGCTCGGTGATGCATTGCGGACTTGGCTCGCCTTCCGAAATGTAGGCCAAGCACCCGGAATTTTCACGGCAGCAGCAGTTCTCCTCCTCAGTTGGCATTAGCTCGCACCGATTGCACGTGCACCAGGTGGAGACGCCGTCCATGCGACATGGTCCAGGCTCTTCATCCGTTGACTGGTCCTCCCAACTGCCGTCCGAATCCCCATCGTTTTCGCGTGCTTGCCTTTCCAGTAGTTCTTCCTCGGTGTACTCGGGCTCGTACATATACGGCATTATTGTAGCCATTGTGTGGTAAAGAAAGTAAAATAATTTACAGAGATGGTACAGGTGTTCACAAGGCCTAGAAGCGGCGAAGGTAGCTGACCAGAGCACAGAAACGAGTCACAGAATACTCAAAGTAACACAGAGAGAGTAATGGAATCGAAAATCTGCTGCTGTGTGTTGTGAAACGGTGTGTTTATACTTATTGAGGAAAGAGGCATCCTGCCATTTCCATGGCGACACTTCATTAGCTGAGGTGCAGCGATTGTTGACACGAAACATACTTTGGCGTTGGGAAATGGGCGGTACGCGTCTGCTGATGTCAGGCTCAGGGGCGGGGGATTTGATTTAGTGCCGCAAAAGCAGGTGAGCCAGGTCGATGGGGGGAAATGATAGGATTATCAGAAAATGGCGGCTGATTTCGAGTGTGTTAATGGACGAAACGTCGGGTAAGGTCCATAGGAAAGTTTTCTACGATCTACCGATTTATGCTTAAAAACACATGGCCGAACCGTAGGGACAATAAAAAAAAAGTCCCGGAACTATCCTTTAAGATTGCCTGATATGGGGTATTTTCAGGATACTCCAAGTATTAGGAAGGGGTCTTTTCAGGATACCCCAGGTACTAAGGACCCCAACTATGGTTTACCAGAGTCAGATGAGCCTTTAACGCCTCCTTATCTCGAGAGATTTGCCTGTCGGAGGGGCTTGCCTTGAGTGCCATGTGCAAACATTGCTTGAGGTAACATGAAAACTAGAGGGTCTGAAATCATCCGGGAGATCTGTTTAGAAAACCTAGAGCTGACTTAACAGATGGGGTAACAAGTGAACATCTGTCCTATTAAACCCCTGCTGGTCCCCTTACTCCATGTTGGTGAAACCCCTACATATCCATTAATTAGTTTAAGTGGAGAATTTGAACTACGGGAGGAGCTTCATCAGTCTGGGAAAGAGCCATTTGTGGGAACATTAGTGGATTCTGTAGATGACTCCCCGACCACTGGAAACCACTTTTCGCTATTTCTCTTACAAGCCAATTTAGCTAAGGTGATGAACAAACTGGATAATTGGCAGTTGATGAAGGATTGTATTATGACTAATCTGGCTCAGTTCAATAACTTCAAGGATGTTTTGTGTTGGATTAAGTTGGTGGAAGGCAAGGGGTGCAGTATCAACCAAGGGTCAATGAATATGACCTGCGAAACAGTTTCAGGTGTAGACAGGGGCAATTCTAAGGCCGATGTGAAATCTGTCAATGTTTCAGAGGTTACATGCTGTCCCCGGGTTCAGCCTTTAATACGTCCTGTGGCTGTGGTTGCTGATCACATGGTTGGATCTGAGCAATCTCCCTCTTCTAGCTCTGTTCATTTTAAATAACACACCTGTAGCACTAGGAACATCTGTATTAATGAGGCCTGAATGCCTAAGATTGTTGATGACAATGTAAGATGATTTAACCTTGATAAGAGAAATGATCATCATCACTGATGTTGAGAGACCGACAACGAATGAACCCAGAGAGGCCCTGGGGAATAAGGTATTACTATGGTTGCATCAGAGAATGGGGCCTGGTGTCATTAGACTATCTGATTTTAAGGTCCTGCAGAGGATTCATGTGAAGGAATGGTGCTCTAAAGACAACAGAGATTGCATAGTTGTTGACTGCGTAGTTGTTGACTGCAGCAAAAGTAACCTCCCATATTTCTTGAGCATTTCTAAAAAAAATTCAGATAGACCACTGAGTTAGAAGCTAGTGGTAGACATTGTATAAGTTTCCTAACAATTGCATACCCGTCCCAGTTTTTCATTCTTTGTTCTTTGTTTATCTGCTTTTATCTTTTTTTGTTTTAACGTTTGTTTGTATTATTCACTTATGTAACGTGTCACATGTTTTTATGTGAGCGCTCAGATGCCTCTGAGCTTGTGGTGTCATACACTCAAATACACAATACAATATTTTGTCCTCGGGAAGGAGCTTTTCGTGCAGAAGAAAGGCACAGCTATGGGGGCAGCTTCCGTGCCCAGCCTAGCAAATATCTTCATGGCAGATTTTGAAGTTAAGTATAATTTTGCAAACAAATCTTTTTTGGATAAAATACACTGCTAGAAACGTTATATTGATGTAATTTTTTCATTTGGTCTGAAACAACATCGTTGTTAGAACGTTTTGTAGACTGGCTTAATACATGAAATGCTAATTTAGTTTTTCACATCATTGCGATCCTGACAGTGTGCCTTTTGTACACCTTATGATTGGCCATCATCAGTGCAAGCTTTATGCCTAATGCTGTCTCTCCCCATGCAACCTTGACCTGAACTTTGGTGTTACCTATCTGAGTCTCTTCTGTCTTTTGTCTTTGTGGGCGCCCCGAGGCCTGCGGGCATGTGGCGCGGTATATCAAAATTCAAATAAATAAATGCTGCAGTATATCGGAAAGTCACTGACCGTAACTCTGCCTTATTCTACAGTAGCCACCACCCGAAGGCCCTAAGGGACAATTTGCCCTATAGTCAGGCAAAAAAACTCCTTTATAGATGACTGAGAAAGAAGCAAATGCTCTAATAGACACATTATCAAAGAGGTGTTATCCCCTCAAACTTCTCAAGAACTCTGCTAAAAGAGCTTACTTCACAAATAGAGAGGTACTAATTGTTCCAAAGTCTAAACAAAGATCTACAGATAGATTGGTATGTGTAACCACTTTTTCACATAACTCACGGATTAAGAAACTTCTTAAGAAGCATTGGAACTTGGTTTTTTCTACCAGAGCTGTGACTGAATATCTTTTGTTCACACTGAAAAGAGGCAAAAATATCTGTGACAGCATTGTGCACTCTCGATTTGCCAAACAAAGTTCTGATACCAACACTATTCTTGATTGCTAGAATGTACAACACAACACAGTGATTGGGCATTTCCCTTGCAGGAATTGCAGCGTCTGTGAACTCACCATCAGGAGTACAGTGTTTGTACACAACGGCTTCTATTGGACTCTGAAGCACTACACAAATTGCTACACAAGGAATGCAATATACATGATCTGTTTCCCTTTTTCTAAGATCTATATAGGTATGACAACCAGGAAAGTGGGCATGCATATTTGTGAATATAGATCTAGAATTCGGAACCAAACCATCCCAGCTGTGCTGGTACAGCACTTTGTTACTCATAATTATTCACAACACGACATTAAATGGATGATTATTGATGTCATATGACCTGATAGGCATAACATCTGCACCTCCAATTGATTGCTTCAGTTGGAGCAACAATGGGTCCACCATTTCATAACTCATGAGACTGGTCTCAATGAGGACATCACATAACATTCGTAATAGGGAAATACAATTCAAATTGATCCAGATGCTATATTACACACCCAGTAAACTCTATAGGATGGGCCTCACATAATCACTGCCTTGCTGGCAACAATGCGGAGCACTTGGCACAATGGGCCATATCCTTTGGACGTGCCCACAGATCAAGGCATACTGGAGAATGATTCATAACTTCACCACCAGAGACCTTGGAGCCACAATCAAACTCTATCCTGGCCCCATGCTTCTCAGCTCAGATGGTGATGACTGGCATACCAACCATATGGTCAGGAAACTAATACACATAGTCGTTTTCTTGGCTTGCAAACTCCTGATTATCCACTGGAAGGCAGATAAAGCCCCCACCATACAGGTCTGGCTAGCTCTACTCAGCAAACTCTGCTCGATGGAGTGCTCCGTCGTTAAACGGCAGGGAAAAATCGAGCTCGCTGATCACTTGAGTGAACTGCTAGGCACTCATACACGATGGATCCCCACCTGCAGCCTAGCGGATGAGGCATGAGCACCCCATGCCGCCAGATCAATACTAAAATGCGCGCAAGTACCTATGATGTCTCTTAAGCTGACTTTTGGGATTGTAGGAAATGTTGAACTATACTGCTATATTGCTATGTCAGATGTGAACAGTTAGAAACGTAATGACGTAACCTGGCTCGAACACAAACTGTTTTAAGACCACGTATCTTGTGTGACTGATGAGGGGTGGGGAGAGGGAATAGAATAAAACTAAATGTTATGAACTTGGAGAACTATGCAAACCGGGAGGCGGGAGAGGGACGGCTGGTGGGGAAATGTGATACAGGCAAAATGACATAAATATCTCTAAGAACTTTGGGATCATCTTTGACTCCACCCTTTCCTTCTCTGCACACATCTGTGAGGTCTCTAAAAAGTCAAATTTATTACAGCACCTCCTCAGAGGTACTCTGCCTTTCCTCTCCTTCTCACCACAAGCTCATGGTATTCCAAGCTCTGGTTCTCTCTAGCTTGGACTATTATAACAGCCTCTTTCTAAATCTACCTGCTTCTACTCTCCGCCCTCTGCAACTAATCCAGAACAGGACTGCGAGACTTGTCCTTGGCCTCAAGCCCTGGGATCGTATCTCTCCAGCTCTGAAATCTCTCCATTGGCTCCCAGTGGATGCAAGGATTAAATTCAAAACCCTCTGCATTGTCCACAAAGCTTTCTGGGGCCTGGGTCCAAAATACCTTCAGCTATCCCTCTGCAAATACCTCCCCTCTCGAGCTCTTCGCTCCTCTACCTCTAACTCCCTCAGGGTCAGTCGTTTTTCAAAGAAACGAGCTAGGGGTAGATCTCTGTCTTCGGCTGGGGCCTTCCTCTGGAACAGCCACCCGGCCAGTGGTCGAAGTGTATGAAAAGAAGTAGTGGAACTATGTTCCCTGCTGGCCTGCCCCTGCTCCCCACAAAACCCATTGCCACAACCCCTCCCACACCCAACACACCCCCCAAACACTTGCACTTGCTGTTTAACGGAATGTTCAGTGCAGTGCACTGAAAGTGAAGGTTTCAACTTCTTCCTACACTTTTATTTTAAAACAAAACCATTCCGGAACGGTTTCTTTTTAAAATAAAAGTATAGGAGCTGTACAAGGTAATTTAAAAAAGTATAGGAGCACAGCTCCCGACCGCTCCCGCTCACTTTGACCACTGCTCCCGGCCACTCTAAAACTTGAGGAGAACCATCTCTGGTTCCGGAAGCACCTCAAGACCTTCCTCTTTTCTTCTGCCTTCGCTCCCCCTCCCCCCTGCTGATCTGTTCTCTCTTGGCACCATGCACCTGGCCACCCTCTGTCCTCCGGGCCCAGGTGCCTGCTCACCCTGCCACCCTCCCGCACTGTCTCCGGGCCACCCCTTGCACTGGGGTCTGTATCTGTACCCATACAGCCCCCCTTTTTTCTTAATGCACTTATCAGATCTACCCTGTCTGCTGCCTTAAACATAGCACTTGCAAATTGCTGGCTGCACTACCACTGTTTGTTGCCTTTATTATTTATTTATTGTTATTGATCTGTTTCTCCTCTGCTTCGCACTTTCCACTTATCCCCCCTTCCATGCACTTTTCCCCTCCCCCTCTCCCATGCACTTGTGCGTTCTCAATGTCACTGGGCCTAGTAAGATCGCTGTTTTATTCTCCCTTGTTCCCCTCCCTTGCCTTGTCGCGCTCTGAAACACTTGTGTACGAGCGCGATAGAAATAAAAAAACAATATCAATATCAATAAATGCCCCACCCAAGCCTCGACCGGCTGGGAGAACTGTTGTATACTACATGTTTTTGCAAATACCCAATAAAAAGAGTTGTAAAAAAAAGGGGGATACAGTGAGTATCACTTTCAAGGACATGCAAATGAGTGAGTTTGGAGTCCATCACAGTGTAAGGGCGAAGATGGGGCTGTAGCCAGGTTGGATCTGCCTGTTGTGCGGAACATGACTTTTAGGCTATCAAAATTACAATGCCGGTTCTTTGGCATTTTCGTGCTGGTCCATACTTAATTTTCCATTGAAAGCCATTAGTTTGGGGCTCTATCTTGGAGGATACGAATCAGGAAAATGCACATGGAATCGAATGGATGGAAAATCGATGTACATTGTTGTTCGGACCATCCAATGAAGGGTGACATGGGAACTATTTGTATGTCTATATTTAGATGTCTTTTTAAATCCATGTACCTGGCCTCCGGCAATGGGTCGATCACCCACTCGAAAGCCTAGTGCTCATAACTGGGAGTCAGTCATCTTTGACCAAGCCCTAATGATCTTTATCTCATTTGTAAATGCTGTCAGAATGTCACAACATTGGCCATTCGCCATGTAATGCTGCTAAGAGGGGAGCTGCCTGTATTACAGATTCCATAAAGAATCCCCCTTTGTGCTTGCAGGGCTTATGTCCCAATGTGATAACTGTAATTGAAACTAGGCCGGTCCCCAACCTAAAACTACAGAACTTGCAAAAGACTGAGTCCTACCTTCTGATTAAAAAGATCTGATGACATCACAGGGGCTTTGAAAAGTTTTCATGAGTTACTGATCAAACAATGCATTAACTTTGAAATCCTGTGCTTGACCCACAAATGTATCGACGGCCAGGTACTGCCCCATCTGACATTCCTAGAGATTCTGCTCCATCAGATGCAATTCCTAAGTGCCTCCACAGGCCTCCAATTATTTACCACACCAAGGCTTCATTACGCATCCATCTCCTCTCTTACCATCTATTAATCCAATCTTTTTTCCTAGCCATGGCTCCATCCATTCACCTTGGCTTTTTCCGTCCACACCCCCCCCGCGCTCCCGATCCACAGATGGACCCATCCCTCCCATCTCCTTTCACTTCTATCAACCCATCCTCCTTTTCCTGCCAGTCGGTCATGCATCCCATCTCTTTTCCTTCCATCCATCTAATCCTCAATCCATTGTCTCTTTACCCACCAATCCATGGTGGCAAAATGTACAGATGTAACCACCCATTAATAAATGTATCAGCGGTGCAGCCATGTTTGTTGGCACAGGAAATCAGGAAGGACCACAAGGCATTGTGATTAGGAAGTGGCAGGGCCAACAAGGCACTGCAGAGATGGCAGTTTAGAGGTAGTCATAGAATGTGACGAGGCAGAGCAAGGTTGCGTAAGCGCAAGATGATACACGTGACCTAATGAGGCTGAGAGTGGCAAGCAGGGCATGGTACTCGCTTGATAAAAGGTTACCTGTACAAGGTGATGAGACACATCATCTAGATAAGGAACTGCTCCTGTACTGTAATGTAATGATAAAAGCTGTATATGGGGTCTGCTTGCACAGGGTTGGGGTGAATATTAGAGGTAGGGATACTGTGTCAGGTTGTTTCCTTCCTATTAGCGCCATGGCTGCCTCCAAAATCGTTCCGACTCCGGTCTGGTGGATGGCACAGTTACCGGTCCGTTCCGAGGTCAGAGGGACTGGTAATTCCCCATTCACCAGAGCCATTCCCATTTGAGCCCCCATAGGGCTCAATGGGAAGGGGGAAGGTGGCAATAACGGTACCGCAAATTGCAGTACCGTTATTGACCACGGTATCCCTTTGCGGGTCCCGTCCTTAACGCCTGGTAAAACCAGGCGTTAAGGAAGGACCCGCAAAGGGAACTCGCAGTAGGGCGGTAAGGGATTACCGGCACCGGTGCCCTTACCGGTGCCGGTAATCCCTTACCGCCCACCTCGTAATGAGGCCCATGGAACCGTTTCCACCCATCCACGTAGCAATCCAGTTCCCTATCCACCCAATCCTCTTCCTTTGCATCTCCCTTTTAACTCTCTTTCAATCACTTTCCTCTTTCTTCCTCCAGATTCCATCACCCTTTCCACTTCCTAACTGCCTCCCATCCATCTCCTTTATTTTACTTTCCACTATCATTCTTCTTGTGAGGTGTCTTGCCATCAGAAGAAATGCCATTCTTACCATTACCATGGGGTGTTTACAATCGGAGATGTGTTGTTGCCATGGAAGGAGGGACCCGGCAATAGGGTGCGGGCAGGGCCACATTTAGGCATGAGGACAGGAAGGCAGCTGAGAGCAGGAGCAGTAGGGACGGGTGAAAGGCATGGTATGTAATGCCAGATGGGTTGGGTTTCTTCCACCTCATTTTCCCAAACCAATTGGCTACAGCAGGCCTTTTCTGTACTGCCCAATACCTGTTATGCTGAAATCAAAGGGATTGTCCCCTGGGATGTATGTCTGAATGTGGGGGACACAAGATCTACCTTGCAGATTCCAGGATGAGAAGGCCACGCCCACAAAGTCGGTCTTTTGCTCCCAGCCCTCTTCTGATCCCTTTCGGGATCCCCTGCATCCGTAGACTGCTGTGGTGGAGTCACCCAAGGAGCCTAGGGTCTGGACCGGGGGTCTGGACCGGGGGTCTGGTGGTTAGCCATGCCTCCCTGGACTAGACGAATGTTAGAGACTGGCCCTATCACCCTATGTAGGATGCCATTCGTCAATCCCTGGTGACCTGGTCATCGCCAAAGCTCTATTTGCCTGAATAAATGAAGAGGTGTGCACCTGGCACTGGCACCAGCTGTCCCTCTCACCCACTCACTATTACACTGGGCTCCCAAATAAATGGTTCCATCAGAAAGACAGCCTGGGAACAGGGAGTACCTGTCTGCAAACTACTGGGGGAAGAAGAGAGCTACATGCCTGGGACTCGACTGCTCTTGTTTTCTTCTCAATGTGCTCCATATCTAAGCTCTAATTCACAGTCGGACCCTGTTTCTCCTCCCTGTCATCAACCTCATGTTCTCTCTTTCAACCTATCCCCTCCCAATCCCTTCTTCCCTCACTACTATTTTCAAACACCCTTCTGCACTTGCCTTTCACTTCTCCCCTACAGTGCTTTGTAGCAGCCTAAAGGCAGCACTGGGCGCTTTAACTACATGCTTGCATACATACATACATAACTGACAAATTATGTCTTTGCCTACATGAGCATGTGAGGCGGCATTTGGAATGTGGCATTAGGGGCCATATGAGGCTGCACCTCTCAAATGGTAGTGGTATTTGTAACTATGATAGTTTTCATGTCATATAACGGTGAAGGGTGAAAAACAGCCCTTGACCAGCCTCTTTGCCTATAAGCCTTTGCATTGCGGCGTCCTGCTCCTTGTCGGTTAGGAACCATTATTGCGTCTTCCCAGCTTCACCCTCCCCCTGGACTTCTCATGCGACCTCTTTCTTTCCCTCCTACTTCTCTCTTCACTCTCCTATCCATACCTATCATCTCTTCTCCTCAACTCCATCTCTTCTCGCTCCACTACTCCTTCTATTCACAAAACATACTCTAACCCTAACTTCCATTACACATCCTCTTCTCTCATCTACCCCCAACACCTCTCTATTGCTCAGACTCAAAGTCGCTTTGCTTCTACATCTCACTCTTTTTCTATTGCTCTTAGAAATGCAGTCTGTCTGCAATAAAACCTCCTTTACCTTTCTCATTCTCCTTCTCTTGACCTCTTACAATTACAGAAACCTGGATCCCTCCCTCTGATTTTGCAACCAACCCTTGCTGCCCTTCATGACCCTGCCTACACCTTCACTCACTCTTCCTGCCCCACTGGCAACTTCCTATCTCTCCTACTCCTCTATCTCCTGCTAATTCTCCCTAATTCGAATACACTGGCCCTCATTACGATACTGGCGCTAGACCATGGCGCTATTAGCACCATGGTTGGTGCCGGTATCGTAACAAGTCCGCCATTGTTCAATGGGGAATTACCACCCCATTCCAAGGTTGGCGGGGCGGTAATTCCCCATTGAACATTGGCCCTTCCCCATTCCCATTTTTGCCCCATAGGGCTCAATGGGACTGGGGAAGGCGCTAAGTACGGTACCGCAAATTGCGGTACCGTACTTAACACCAAGGTCCCTTTGCGGGTCCCTACTTTAACGGCTGGTCTAGACCAGCCGTTCAGGTCGGGTCCCACAAAGGAACCTCGTAGTAAGACGCTAATGGGTTAACGGCGCCGCAGCCTTTTACGGCGCCGTTAACCCATTAGCGCCAGGGTCGTAATGAGGCCCACTATCTCCACAATCACTGGTCCCTATTGCAATTATATTTTATGTCTGTATATTGGCCCCTGGTCCGGTAGGTCAATTCTTTGACCACAACTCCCGAACTAATTGACTCGCTCCCTCCCGATCACCACTTCATTGTGATTGGTGACTCCATCCTCCCTTCTCTCTCTGCTGCTCTATCCACTGACTTTAACTCTGTTCTGCTTAACCACTCACTCTCTTCTGTGACCTTATTCTCATCTCCTCGCAACACTCTGCCTCTAATATCTTCACTACACCTTCTCCCTCTAATCACTCTATCATCTTTGCCTCCTCAAGAGCGAGACCTGCTTCTTCCTCACTCTCTCCATCTACTACAACTATTACTAAGTGCAAAATTCCCTCCTCCAAGCTCCCGAACAACCTCTCTGATCTACACCACTCTCTTTCCTCCTACGTGGAACTCCCCTTTCCATCCACTGAAGAAGCCTTCATTAACTTTAACACTGCTCTTCTAAATCCTCCCCTCCATGGCCCGGGATTCCACCTCTCATCCACACTCTGAAAATAACAATGCCGAAAAAGCTTTGCACTTGGCAAAGGTAAAGACACTCCTCTCTATCTCAATGCTCTTCAAAACTATTCCTCTACTCTTGACTCTGCTAAATGTGACTTCTATCTCTCTCTCATTTTGTCTCAATCCTCCCAACCTATGCACCACCAAAAAGCTCTCAACTCAGTTCCCTCACTTCCTAATCCCACCTCCATATCCTCTACTCTTTCTGCAAAGTATCTTGCTATCTACTTTGCATCTAAAATGTCTACCATGCACAATAACCTTGCTAATTACTTTATATCCCCTCCTCCTGCTCACTTTTCTCCACCACTCCTACCCTCCTCTCCCACTAATATGTCTTTCTTTGCCCTACCACCTCTAATGAGATTATTGCCCTACTCCTCAAGGCTAACACTTTCTGTGCCCCCACTGGCAACTGTCACCGCACATTGTGAAGCACATAGCTCCCAGTGTTGCTCTATATCTTACTTTCCACTTCAACTCCTCTCTTGACAATGCTAGATTTCTCTCATCCTATAAGGCAGCTATTGTCATCGCTCTCCTTAAGTAACCTTGTATAGATCCTAACTGTCCTGCCAACTTTCGGCCTGTATCTCTTCTGCCACACTATTCCAAAATCCTAGAGTGAGTTGTATTCAATCGACTCACAGAGTTTCTCGATATTCACAACCTCTAGGACCTTCTTCAATCTGGCTTCCTACCTCTGCATTCTTCTGAAGCAGCCCTCCTTAATGTTGGAGTTCCCCAAGGGTCTGTCCTTAGTCCACTTCTCTTCACACTCTATACTTCAGCTCTTTGCGTCCTGATCTCCTCTTATGCCTTTTATCAACTGTTCTCTGACAACACTCAGATCTTCTTCTCCTTTCACTCATTATCTGACGAGCTGTTGTCAAAAATGTCAAACTGTCCCTCCGCCATCCAATATTGTATGGC
Source organism: Ambystoma mexicanum (assembly GCF_040938575.1). Lineage (NCBI taxonomy): Eukaryota > Metazoa > Chordata > Amphibia > Caudata > Ambystomatidae > Ambystoma > Ambystoma mexicanum. The sequence continues at coordinate 1,449,694,671 of NC_090935.1, read as the reverse complement.
GTCTCACTCGCTTATGCTTAACTCCACTAAGACTGAGGTTCTCTACTTCCCAGCCAAATAGGCTATCTCTTCCTCTTCTTATCTTCTCTCCCGACTATCTTCCTTACTCTGCTTCCGCTCGTAACCTTGGTGTCATCTTCGACCCATCACAAAACCTCTTGGTCTTCATATTGAAATCTTCCACTGCAGCCAGACTCAACCTCCTCAACATCAGACAAATCTATCATCTTCTTCCTTTCAATACTGCTAAATAGCTAATCTCCTCCTTAGCCCTTTCTAGATCTCAGTACTGTGCCAATCTCTTCTATGGCCTTCCCAACTATGCTTTTAAACCTTTGGACAAAGTCCTCAATTTTACAGTCTGCACACTTTTAAACCTTTCTAGCTTCTGTGATTGGCTGGCTATCTATGAAGCAAAGGGCTAAGTATAAACCACTTGTCATCATCTTCAAAACTATCTATGGACTCACCCCACCCTAGCTATCTGCTAATTTCACTCCCTGCTCTCCTCCTCGCTTGACAAGATTATCCTCTCCTCACCTCCTTGCCACCACTTGAGCCCCCTGTGCTCCCTCTCATTTCCGCTCTCTCTCCTCGCTCCCCTACTCTGGAATGCCCTTGCTGTCCCTCTCTGTACTACCCCAACTCTACCACTATTCAAATCCAACCTCAAAGCTCTCTTTCTTTCTGAAGAACCTGTTTCCTAGCACTTCAGCTACTGCATCACTCTGTTTTCTTCTCTCCCTACCCTTCATGGACAACCCTACAGCACTTTTCCATCACCCCTCCAACCTTAATTCAACACTTTTTCCACCATTCTGTTACTATGTCATTCTGTCTTATCCTCATTCCTGGTTTATGTTTCCACCTTCCCCTGCAACATCTGGTCTTCAAGTCACATTCTCTCACCCCACTGTAAAGGACCCATGTCCACTCTGTTATCAATAGTCAATTCTGGCTGTGTTTATGTGCCAAAAATGCATTGCTTTCCCTGTGGTCTTTATTAATTAATAAATACATTAAAAAATAATAACTGTAACTGTGCATATGATGCTGCACCTGTGCATATAATGTCTGTACTGAGCATATGAGACTACATATGACAGAAGATAGGATTGCCTGGGCATGTAGTACAGGGCTATGTGTACTTCTTACATGTTGTCTGTATCTAATAATATTAGACTGCATATGACATAACATCATTGAACCTTGGAATTTGAGGTCAAACTTGCCATAAGGTGGCAATACTGGGAAGGCATAAAAGACTGTATGTAGCATATTTGAAGCTATACCTTGCATATTATAGCTATATCTGAGCAGGTGACCTTGTAGTTGGGTATATACATGTGTATGTATAGAAAAAGGGGGAATACCTGGGCTTCAGAGGCTATCACTGAAAATAAGACAACTCTGGTTGAATGAATTAAATGGCACGGTCCGGACAGGTGAGGCAGCAACTGACATATGATAGTAGTAGTACCTGGCCATGTGAGGCTCTGCCTGCCATATTGCAGTTGGAGCTAGCATATGAGTGTTGGCATATTAATACTGCATCTACTATATGAGATTGTACCTAGACATATGACGGATGTATCTGACACATGATGGAAGTACATGGGCATATGTTTATTTATGAAAGTGATATGGTTTACAGAAAACATTACACTGATGAAGAACATAAAACACATATTGACAAACACTTAAAAGATCACCATCATTTAAACTCCTATTTTCAGACAACTCATAGCTTGTACAATACCCTGCAATTACTAAAATCAAGGAATCTAGTTCACCCTGCACTAAGCATCTCCAGGATTCATTGTTTTTTAATATAGCCATAGTATATGCAAAATGGCTAACAAACAATGTACTTACCTTGTCTAAATCCACGTAAACAATAAACAGCTGTTTCAAATATTCAATAGATGAACGATCGAGGCAAAGCGACAGATGTGAAAGTGAAACATGGTTTTCAACCATATTCCTGATTCCACATGTTAATAACGCATTAAACCTAAACCCAGATACATGTGTGCGGCTTGTTTTGGGTAATGTTTTAATATAATTCTTTGCTACCCGACACTTCAGAAAATAAAATACATATTACGTCATAGGTTTGAGTTTAGATATGTGCCCATAACCTTCAGCCTATTCCAATAATACAAGTGTCCCCTCTGGTTCCTTCCTTACTAATGTCCACTCAGGTCCACACCACTCACTCAGTAGCCTTTCACCTCGCTAATTTCTTTAATCTGTCCTTCAACTTTGCCTGCTTTCCCTCTACTTTCAAAACGGCCATGGTTATCCCTCTCCTGAAAAATCAAGGTGCTGATCGAAGCATGCCATCCAACGTCCGCCCTGTGTTACTTCTTTCTCACTACTCTAAGGTGTTACTAACTTTCTTGAAATGCACAACCTTCGTGACCCCCTCCAAGCTGGTGTCCGCTCTTGCCACTCCACTGAAACCACTGTCATGTACGTCTCCAACTTTATTGCCTCTGCTGAACATTCCAACCCATCCTCTATGCTAATCCTCCTGGACATATAAACTGCCTTTGATACCTGCATTTTGATCACTCTGGTCGACTCAATACTCTCTCCCTGCTTGAAATTCATGATCATGCACTTGCCGGGATCGAGTCCTAACTGGCACCTCAACAATTCTCTCTTTCCTGGAACAACAACACCTCTCAATTCACTCCTCTTACTCTTGGAGTTCTGCAACAGTCTGTCTTGGGTCTCCTCCTGTTCACACTGTGCACTTCTGCTCTCGGCACTTATCTCCTCCTTTGGATTCTCGTACCAACTCTTCACAGGTGACACCCACATCTTTATCTCCTTTCCTGTACCCTCCACTGACTGATCTACCAAAATCTCTGACTGTCTCTCTGCTATTAAATACTGGATGGCCTCACAGTCTCTAATGTTGAACTCCTCCAAAACAGAGGGGCTTTTCTTTCCTGCCAAATCCTCTCTCTCTTCTCCTCCCCTGCCTATCCACCATACACTCTTTCCTACTCCGCATCACCTAGAAAGCTTGGTGTCATCTATGACCCTTCACACACATTCTCTACCTTCATCTCTAAAACTGTAATGGTGGCTCGCCTCAACCTTATACATATCAGGAAAATCAAGCCCCTCCTTCCATTCAAAACCACCAAATATTTCCTTACCACTCCTGTCTTTGCTAAATTGGACTACTGTGCTAGTATCCTTTTTGGTCTTCCAAACTATGCGTTCTTTTCTCTTAACAAGATTATTAACTTTGCCACAAGGACTCTCTATGAACTTGCTTGCTTCACCCCTATTTCCTCCTATCGCCAGCATGCTGGCTGGCTAACTATACAAAACAGGACCAAGTTTCATTGTCTCCTACTAGTGCATAAATACAGTCATGGTAAGGCACTGCTTTATCCTCTTCTACCAACCCCTGCAAACCCCCTGGCAGTGTTTGCTCTGCCTCCTCTATCACCCTTGTGGCACCTTACCCACCCTATGCTTCCTCTCGCTTCCACTCTTTCACTCTTTTGCTGTGCCAACTTGGAACTCCCTCCCCTCCTCAATTCAAAACACGGCACACATCAATGTATTGAAAGCAAATTGAAAGCCCACCTCCTTGCTTTTTAGCTATCCTCTTGACTCAGCTCTCCAGTCTTACTACCTATACCTTCCCTCACTGCTACCTGGACTCTTCCCTCTCTTTTCCCCACCACACAAACACTTAATAATTTGTGGTCCAAGCTCATGCTTAGCTGAGGCTACACCGCCTACGCGATCACGCTTACTTGCCCTGAGTTTGTCCACCGTATTGCTCCTGGTTTCTGTCCAATATACCCCTTCTCTAACCTGGTCATCATGCCACTCACTCTCCCCATTATAAGAGGCTCACTGCCTCCCGTTTATCAGCTATATTATCTTTTGTACTCTCCTTTGTGACCAGAAAACCATCTTCGCTGTATGTATGTATGCAAATTAAATCAACCCCATTCATATGATTAGCCCAATCTCCCATAACATTTGATGAGGCTTCAATGGATCTTGAGTTTACAGCATCTCTGTGTACAGCATCTAAGGTGCTATCCCGCGGGTTCTTAATCGAAGCATACAGACCTCAATCTCTTATCAAAACACAGACCTGCAGCAATGTTAGTGCCAGTTCAGACCTAATACCTTCTACCTCCAAACTTTGAGAGCCCCCCAAAAAGAGAACTCAAAATCGACCCTTCCATTTTTGTAAGGGTGTCATTTTGCAATCCAGTAACAAGGCTTGCCAAGTAGAGCCCTCATATATTCCTGACCCAGCTTCTTTAATCCGGTAATGTCGAGCCCCTACATCAATCGCTTTCTCTAAACGTTTAGTATTAATTTTATTGCAGGTTGTAAACATACTTGCCAACCCTACAGATTTAGGCAGTAGGCTACTTCTTTTTAAGCAGTCCTACCGCCTACAGATTTCAGTAACAGAACCTACTGCTTTTTACAGTGACAGGTCATTTATGTGACTCTAAGGCAGGCTCCTTGACAAAGCATGCAACACATTAATTATTCTGTCTGTACAGTGGGCTTGTCGGTGATTACTTTGATTGGGCTCAGACCAATCCACTGACCTGACAGCTGCGTGACTCTGTCCTGCACTCTTGCCGGGACAACCCTTAGGTGAACCACCAGTGAAGGCAAGTGGCAGAGTGTAACACCATCACACTGCATCTGCCGACAATTTGGTGTTAAGTTACCATTCACAAGAATATATTTTAAACATTTCAACATCTTTCCATGTTGTGCTGTTTTATGTTTTGTATTTTCCTGTGATATCATTGTTATGGGAATTATTATTTTTGAAATTTGAAAAATCCTACATCTTTTTGGTCACAGAATGTGGCAAGTATGCGTAAAGCCTGGGTACATATATTCCTCCACTTTCTGAAGTGGGGTGTCATCTAAGTGCCAAGTAAAGGATTTGCTTCGGCAATTGCATCGAGTAAATCTGATAGCTGTGCGTTATTTCAAACTGATATCATAGTTTGGGTATATTAGCTGTATCTGACATATGCTGGCAATCCTGGTCATGGGATGCTGTTCTGGTCATGTGATGTTGCGCGTGACGTGGGCAGCTGACGGCTTCGTTTGTACCTGGCAAGAGAGGGCAGCACCTGGACATGTGAGGCGCTGCAGAGGGAGATGAGGCTGCACATGACAAAGTAAATGCACAAGTCAAACAGTCGCGCATCCCCTGAGGCGCCCGTGTAACCAAAGTCCAATGCCATTTTATCAATGCTTTCCCAATTCCCAAACACGGGGCAAGGTTGTGTGTGGGCGACCCTGAGCTCAAAGTGCCCACGAGCTGTTTTTACTCGTTCACAGAGCGCAGCCCATCTGCCACGAACTGATCGCTTTGTGTCAAGGATCAGTCCTGAAGGCATACAGCCGGGCGTTCCTTCCTCCTGTTTGCTCCTAAAGTTTAACCATTATTTGGTAATCACAAGCAATGGGTGTGCTGCGCAATGCCCTGAAGATAATGGCGGCTCAACAAATAAAGACCCGGCCCCGTATCTACATGAATTTTGCGTTTCAGGACCATTACCAGTTAGGTCAGTGTTAAGTTCTTTACTTAGTTTGGGCTTATTAGTTACAGTTCTTATGTCAGATAAGTCATGGGGAAAATAGGACACCCACCGGCATCCTCTCTCAGGGCTTACATCTTTCAACTGACCACCCTGGAACACTCACTCATGGGTAAACATTCTGCACTCTGCCTTCCATCTCAACATTCCACTCTCTTGCAAGCAGAGCTAATCATAACACATCTTCCCCCTATAGGGACAACCAACCGCATTAAATACCAAGATGTAACTAGTGGGAAATATCAGAAGAGGGGAAAGCTCAAAGAGCATAAATAATAAAATAATTAACTGGCCTTCCAAAACCACTACTGCCAAGCTAACGCTCCGAGCAAAAGCTCTCCCTTCACTGAACCATATACTAGCTAACACATAGCTACACTCCCACCAGGACAAACAACTATTTCATAGCTGGCCTACCATGAAATTCGATACCAAGGAACCAGCCCACAATCCAACTATCATCCAAAACAAACCTACTGCACTCACAACCATCTTCCTCCATCCACCATCAACCAAATGTGCAAAAAAAAACACAATTCAGGGTTCATAACCCCCCACGCAGCCTAAAGCTATGATACCATTACTCAAAATTTTGCACCGCTAATGCCAGGAATCTAAGTCCCTACCATCATTTGACACCTCTAGTGTCGGGATTCTCCATCCCCCAAAATTTTTTTTGACACCACCAGTGTCGGGATTCTCCATCCCCCAAAGATTTGACACCACCAGTGTCGGGATTCTCCATCCCGGATTCTCCATCCCCCAAAAATGTTGACACCACCAGTGTCGGGATTCTCCATCCCCCAAAGATTTGACACCACCAGTGTCGGGATTCTCCATCCCCCAAAGATTTGACACCACCAGTGTCGGGATTCTCCATCCCGGATTCTCCATCCCCCAAAAATTTTGACACCACAGTGTCGGGATTCTCCATCCCCCAAAGATTTGACACCACCAGTGTCGGGATTCTCCATCCCCCAAAAATTTGACACCACCAGTGTCGGGATTCTCCATCCCCCAAAAGTTTGACACCAACAGTGTCGGGAATCACAATCCCCCAAAGATTTGACACCAAAAGTGTCGGGAGTCTCATCCCTCCTTCCATTTGCACACCTCCACTCTCTCACAGAGTCACATCACACACTTGGCAATTTGCGCAAAATATTTGAAAAACAAGTGTACAAACATCAATTGAGTTCATCATATTTGGCTACAAAGTCCTTTGTGATGTTACCTGTAAAAAAAACATTAACCACAATTGTGCATTTGGGATGTTCTAAGAAAACGAAACTACACAACATTTCCTGGAGTTCCAAAAAAAAAAAACTTCCACTGCATTTCCCTATCTACAGAGGCCACGACATCCACTTAAAACTCTCACACCATAACTCAACAAAGGTCATAGCGCTTGCACATACGAACCCAGCGCACACCAGTACTCAGCAAATTCTTTCATTCCATTACTGTAACTCAGACAGGCCTCACATCACAGCTGCGCTTTGTAAATGTTGTTTCTGACATGAGTAATGCAATCACAATACATTACATGAACTTATACATCATTACATGAAAACACATTTCATCTGATGAGTTCTTATCACTTCCACTTCCATTTCAAAGTTAATGAAAAGCTGTTAAAAAAAACGTGTTCAAAACTGTTTGATGGAAAACCTCTGAACTATTAGATCTCAGCAGTTCAATGGCATTCCCCCTGCTCATTGCTGGCACTAGCGTTATATAAAAGTACCTGGTGTGGGGCGCACGGCCCTCTCTGCCTGCACAAATCACTGCTGTCAGTGAACTGCAGCCACTCCCAACATGTTATCCTCATTGCGCAGCCAATGATTCATTGCTCGTTTGTCCCATAAAAATGCTGAACATCAAACTGAAATGCAACATGCTTCTTTCAAGTTGCCATTGGCTCCACTCTCTCCTCAAACAGCACAGAGAGAAGCCACTTCAATGTCTGGCTCCCTTTCTTATTATACGGCAGTCGTTTTCATGTTGTTTACTTAATTCTGCGCACATGGCAGAGAAAAAAAAAACAACGCTGCCCAACGTTGCAAGTGATCGGACCTCTGTCTTTCACGTTGCTGTGTTCTCCTTTCCTACGCTCCAGAACAGCAGCTAAACTCGCAGCCAATCAATGCCAGCACCATCACAAACTCCTCCAGCATTCCACCCGACGTCATCAGTCGGACTGGGAAGCTGAGGGAAGCAGAGCTCTCTGAACAAACAAACTCTGCTGACAACCGCCCACTTGTTCTTTCAGGGCCACTTTAAAACTCGCCTGAAAAGCGATCTCCCCAAAGGCCGGCTACAGTCTCACCTCACCAGTCATATAATCATGCTGGTAGGTGTGGCATATGTTGAAACTGAAAGTGCCAATTCTTGCGCTCCTTGACATAAATGCCAGTTGTAGTTAGCCACTGGTCCTCTCAGACCCACTGTCTCTGCGACACTTTATAGGCTGATAGGGCAGAATGATCGCAAAGCGCTCCTTCTTACAGTTCATGCAGGACGTCTGTAGTGCTGCACAGGGCCCCTGGCAACTGCAGCTCTTCCCAATTGGACATTACATGACACTTGTCTAGGACTCTGCTGCCTCCACTGCCTCTGTAGCGCCTCTCTATGTCACGCTTGCCCTCACTGTGCCTCGCCTGCAGCGCCTCAATGCCAATCAGCGCCCTTACCTGAGAGAGGATTTCTTCTCTTGGGGGTGCCGGTGGATGTCCTTCCTTGGTGCTGCTGTCCCCTCAGCAAAATCAGCATCATCCTCGTCGCCAATGTTAAGTTCTGGGTCCGGTTACAAATGACTCTGACAACTTCTTGTTAACTGTAAGTTCTTTACTTAGTTTGGGCTTATTAGTTACAGTTCTTATGTCAGATAAGTCATGGGGAAAATAGGACACCCACCGGCATCCTCTCTCAGGGCTTACATCTTTCAACTGACCACCCTGGAACACTCACTCATGGGTAAACATTCTGCGCTCTGCCTTCCATCTCAACATTCCACTCTCTTGCAAGCAGAGCTAATCATAACAGTCAGTAAACATATATTTCAGAGAAAACCTCTGAAATCTTAAAAGATTTTTTAAAGAGAGAAAACATTTTTAAATTGTATGATTGATTATGTTTTTTTTCTGAGGAGTACACGTCTAATTCATCTTTTTTAATGAAATAATTTTCAGAGAAGTCTGAGACCAAGCACTCCCGGTCGGTCTGTCCACATTCCAAGCAGGGTTCAGAGCAACCCGAGCAGTGGACACACCCACTGGCCACCTTCCCTCTTGCTCCATGCTCTCTCCAGTGTTGCCAACTCCTCAGTCCGGAAAGTAGCTAGAGGCTGTCCTAAAAGTAGCTAAAAGTAGCTAAATGACATCACTGCCTAATTTACATAATCTCGCAGCATTCTCGTGCCTCTCGCGGCTGGAAGGGAGCATCAGTGACATGAAGTGACTTGTTGTGCTGGAGCCTGGCTACAAGGACGGGTGCATTGATTGGGGGGGGGTACTGCTATTGTTTTGTTGACATACATCCTTTTCTATTGGTTTGGAAACTTGCAAGTCTCCAAACCAATAGAAAAAAGTGTACGTCTTCAAACCAATGAAAGTAGCTAGATTGGTCGCTAGTCGCTTTCTATGAAGAAAGTCGCTAGGGGACTGCCGTTTGTCGCTAAATATAGCGACAAAGTCGCTAAGTTGGCAACACTGGCTCTCTCAACATATGGGGCATCACCCGCCGCACCTCAACCTCCACCCATTGCCGCTATGGAAATAGCAGAAGGGCGCTGCATGGAGCCACTCCCCCCATTTCCATGGCAGCCATGTTTGGTGAGGATGCCTTTGTCCGACTCAAAGGGTTGTGCACTCGTCGTGACCCGTTGATTCACACAAATGTATTGGTGTTTGCACCCCGAGGGTTAGCCTCGGGGAGCTAATAGCAATAAGCACCAGTTTCGGGGGCTTCACAGGGCAGCAGGGGCACCGACTTTAGGTTTCCCAGGGGGTGTAGCCACCCGGAAAAAAAATAATAGTCACATTTAAAGTACAGGGACTTTTACACAGCTGGACTTTCCCGGGGTGCCTGAGCTCCGAATCACCTGTGCACTCAGCGCCCCTACTGGGCAGTAACGCACTGAGACCTAGCGTTAAAGCCCTCACTTCGCTTGGGCCTATAACTTGGGCTCCTAGGCCAATACCCCAGAACGGGTAGAGCACAGGAATATTGGCAGTTCCATTGCAGGTAATGCTATATCCAGTGCTGGTCATTGAGATGTCTCTTGCCAGGTCCAAGATCCGGCATCATATGTCACCCCGGATCTCGGACCCGACCTGCCTCAGCCCTAACAAGGCTTTACTCTCCGTTTCTGTGGCACACTTGAAAGGGTGCCTGACCAGTGGAGCAGGACATTTGGTTGCAATCCATTCAGCGCAGGACGTTTCGACATGGCCGGCAGGGCACAGGGACATTTCGGCACGGGGCATTTTGGCGCAGCCGCCAGGGCGCAGGGGCATTTCGGCGCAGGATGTTTCGGCACAGGAAGACCACAAAGTGCACTATAAACATAATGAGCCTGCACCTGTAACATGCATGAGTTACAGGTGCAGGTTCATACATAAATGAGCAGGCACCCCGACAGAGACCAGACTTTTGGACAATATAAGGACCAAATTAGGAAGACCTGCAGCAGACTACTGATGCTCTTGCAGTGTGGGTACCTCTGGCCGAGCCATCTCAGAGCAGTGCAAAGGGGCTTTGGATATGAACTGAATAGATGGGTACCTAAGCAACCAAGATTCGAGTAACCCGACATCGAAGCACCACTGACCTTCTGCTACAAGTGTCACCAGGGCAGTCATGTTGGGGCCAGATGTAGATATTCTGTGACTCCCTGGTAAGCGCGGGAGAGTGATTGAAGATCTACAGATTGAAGATATAGGGAAATGACAAACTCGGGAGAGGTGCTTGTATGAATGCTGAAGCAGATGCGATCTTGGAAATGTCAACCTCCACACACCCTTACTAATATATTTGCAGTTTTACTGTGCCGTGAAAACAGATGCCATGTGCAAGGCGACACTAAGTTTTGCTGTGGGCTGGTTTGGGTGGTTTTTTCCCATTTTATTTGGCACAAGGGTGTGTAGACGTGGTTGCAATGTCAGCTACGTCCAAACGTCCCTCGCGTCAAATCGACGGCACCAGAAAGGCTTCTAGGCCAAAATGGGTGTGCCGAAATGGCTGCCTCGCCGAAGCAGTCGCGTCAAAACCGGCCTGCGCCGAAACGGTGGCACCAAAACGAGGTGTACCGCTGACCAGTAACCTGAACAACTCTTCGTGGAGTTTGGCTCCCTCTAGTGGACACCAGAGGAACCTCTGACTGCTAGCATCATGAACTGCTGTGTGAACTGAACAGCTGTGTGTGCAGTGACTCACACAAAGAGCTCCGCCCTGCATTTGCTGTTGTGGCTGGACCCCCAGAGTACAGGCTCACCATTGCTGGGGGGTCACCCAGCCGGCACACAAGGACAGGGGGCGCCCTGTCAGCCCATGGTCACATGGGCGCACCATGGCCTTGGCGCACCCAGGCCATCACGGTATATGCATGTTGAGTTGCCCAGTTGTGCATGCAGAATTGCCCAGCATGGGCTTTGCTAACAGAGGTAGACAGCAGGCACAGCATTGCCTCACAGGGGCACTATCATGGTGCAGGGCCCTGCAGGGCTGGCCCTGTGCCTGATACGCATCGCCAGTGCAGCGCTTCAAAGGATGACACGGCAGGAAGGAGTCCATTGGTACTGACTGATGAGCAGGAAACCGCTGATCCCTTTTATTGTGTTGGTCAAAAGGGACTCATTCTTTTAAAAGGGTGGCACACCACACTTGCACCCCAATAAACAAAGGCAAGAAAAGTACAGTGCTCACAAAATACATCAGTTGGATGGGCTTCTCCTGAACACAACCCTAGGATTTGGAAGTCACGGGTTCTAATCCTGGCAGTTCCGCCATTCATCCGTCTAAACTAAGTTTAAGTGCGTGGATTCGGCCACAAGAAATCTTTGACAAACGCCAGTCGGGATTTGTCAAGGGAGTTGGCTGTAGTGTTAACTTACTTATGTTAAATCTCCTGAAAATCGACGCGATAAGAACTGGCCAAAAGATATATCTGGCATTTATCGATATGGCAAATGCCTTCGATGGAGTCGATAGAGAAAGCTTATGGTCGAAACTAGAAAAAAAAGGGTGCAATACATGTCTGCTCCAGGCGATAAAAGATCCTTACTCTGAAACTTCGATCCAAGTGAGGTTAGACAAAGAAGGAAATCTAACAAGACCGATACCGACCGAGAGGGGTGTCAAACAAGGATGCCCACTAGGAGCGACACTTTTCAATTTCTACATTGCTGATGTAGGACCTGCACTAGCATCGGTGGTGTTGTTTCCACCATCTATAAATGGAGTTGAGATAAATCATATTCTATACGCAGATGACATGGTAATTTTGGACCGCACCCCGATTGGTTTACAACGAAAACTAACGGCTCTCAGAACATTTACTGAAGATCTGGGGCTAGAGATCAATGCTGCGAAATCCGAAATTCTGGTGCTGGAAAACTTAAGAGGATGGAAATCCAAAAATCAGAAGTTATCATGGTATGTAGGACCAAAAAAGATATATAAGGTACCCTATACGAGATATCTATTAACCATCATTAATTCCAGCATAAACGACAAGCCAATGTTGAGAAAGCTATTACATAGTTGCAAACAGCTCACAACGCAAGGTAACATCATACAGAAAAATACGGGAAATTTACGTACGATCCCGTAAGAAGATTCATTCAAGGAAAAGTGACCCCAATCCTCACGTATGGAGCTGAAAATATGTTCGGGGTTGATCATAAGGTATGGTCACGATGTGAAGGAGTCTTTTGGAAGAAAATATTGCAAATTCCTCAAGGAACGCCAACGGCCTGTGTGCTGTATGAAGTAGGGGTTTCATCACTCAATGCACGGATTGCCTGGAACAAGTTGGCCCTGTTTAGAAAAACGAACGCAGAAGCAAACTTACCATCTGTTAAAATTTGAAGTCAAAAGAAGAGTATAAGGCAATCTGAATTAGATGAATGCAAGAGCCAGTGCAAAGAGATTCTTGCACAGGTGGTGTCGGATGAACAAACGTTATGGCAGAACCCCGACCTGGTGAAAAAGAAATTATTAGATCTAGACTGGATCCAAGTAAGTGAGAAAAGAGCGGCACAAAAATGTATGAACAATGCACCATCAGAAGCCAAAAAACGTAACACACTTGCAAACTATTCAATGCTATTACCGTGCAAACGACTAAGAAAATGATACCTGAAGTTCAGCTTAAATATCTTCGAAACAAAAGAAGTGCTAATTTGGAGAAGGTCAATTGAAATAAGTAACTCCAAGTGCAGGTTGTGTGCTAGAGAAGATGAAAACCTAAAGCATTTGATATTGTTTTGTGCTGAATTAAAGGATCAGCGCGAACTATGTTTAAGGTGTGAGAGGAACCGAGTTCTGAAATACAATGCAGAAGAATGGTGGAGGCATCTACACACTGGCAAGAGCAAAACCCTAAGGATCGCCACAATGAGATTCCTAGACCAAATCCAAATATGTTTAGAGACCAATCCAATGGAATCAGCTGACAGGGAGCCGCCATAAATAGAGGTGATGTTATCGATTGACAGAAGAAAGTGAAGGAATGCAAACACACAAGAATGAATAGACTATTAAATAAGTAAAGCCATGGACTATCTTGAATAGCGGAAAACGAATGTACAGAAGCAAGATGCAGAGTTTTAGTAGTAGTCTAAATGTGGAATTGGAAATGTTATTTTTTCTCTCTTATATAGTTTTTATGTCTTATTAAGATTTTTTTCTTTTTTGTATTCTAAGTTTTTCTTTTGTCTCTCACACGCAATGTGTTCTTATAGTTATACATTTCGAAAAGTTTGTAAAAACTAAATGAAATAAAAAATAAAAAAAAAAAAATAAAATGTCGTTTGTAGTGCATATCAAGCGTATACTACGGGCCAGGGAGGCATATGTGCAGGACGCAGAGAGGCACTGGAAGAACAGGCTCATAGTAGTTTTGCTACTCCGCTCACTGAAGCGTCTACTAATATTAGCGGTCTGCAACATGCACACTACTAACCTGACATTAAACAATGGTTTCAGTTAATGTACAAGTGTATTTAATGATGACAATGACATAGTTGACAACATGACCCATTCCAGTCTGTATGTGCTTATCCAGTCCTGCTTTTTTCTTTGCATGCTGTGACTTGTAGTTTAATTTTTCCCCATTATAAAACTCGAACTACAAGTCCCAGAATGCAAAGAAAAAAACAGGACTCGATAAGCACCTACAGATTGGAATGGATCATGTCGGCAACTATATAATTGTATGTATACCCAGTGCTTTGAGTGGAGTTAAACTGCCAGCTCAGCCCCCTCTGAACTCTGCCTCCTCGGAACTCCGCCCTCACCCCAGCCCTTGTGGGATCCCCCTTACCTTTTTCCCCATTTCCACCACTGGCTGCAGCAGAAGGCTGCATGGTCTGGTATAGGTATTCTGTCCCAACATTCCAATGTTTCTCATTTGTTTTTACTTTTTTTAAACAGAACATTCTACACTCATTGGGTGGAATTATCTAACAGCAATAATGCTTCCCTCCTCAGTCCATTGCCAGGTAGTAGCGTCCCCAACAGCCCTCACTTGTCGTGCATGTCTGGAGAAAAAACAGAATGGATATCGCAAGCGTTTTCCAATGGGGTTTTGCCATTATAAAATGATTTTCCAATAGGTTTTGCCATTATAAAACGCTTCTGCGAATTAGGTCCTAAGATGCAGTAATCCAGCTACTGCTCCTCTTGGTGTGTACGGTCAGATGAAAATATGTGGAAGCACATTTCGAAAGGGTGCCTTGGGGCGCCCCTTGTATTTGGTTGGGAAAACAGCGCCCCATAGGCCAGCCACAAAGATGTCTTGATGCGTGGTAACTTGGGTTGGACAGGGACATAACATAGACCCAAGCACCAATAAAAATGTGTCCTACAAACTCAAATGGTAATTCATTCATTTTCATGACAAATTATATGAGTACTAACGAACTGGATATTTTAGGCGCAATTAGTTGCAAATAGTGCATTTTTAGCGCCCATCTGGGCAGTGCAATTGGTGAAAACTACTAGGCGCACAGTGTGGTAACTCATCAAACTGGCCCACTTTGGCTTAAAAAGTGGCCTTCACTACCATGTTGGGCCGGCCATACAAGTCCCCGCCTGTTGCCCCACAGGCCATTCTGGGACTAGTGGTATTCTTAGCTGTTTTCCACTGCATTCTTGATTTTGAGAACCTCAAACATATTTTGAGGAACTAGCAGTTCCAAGTGGTGCAATTTTGGATTCACTGTGAATTTACCTGGTTGTGCAGTCAATATTTCGATGGTAAACATTCTTGGAAAAGTATTTGTTTTTTTCAAATGCTGCATAACATTTTTGACACCTTTCATACTATATCATAAGGGCTCCTAAATAAAAGAAAATTCTAGGAATGTGGCTCCTTAGGGACTATTTTCATGACCCTAGCACTCGCTTGTGTTTTCATTCTGGGGTGAAATGCTAAGTAAGAGCAACGCAGATGGGGCTGGTGGCGTGCAGGTCATGAAGGGGCATCTCTTGTGTCCACTGCTCGGCAGAACCAAGAACAACAGTCTGTAGGGTACCTGAAGCCTCAAGCATTCACTTATGAAAAGCTACCGAGCTTTCTCTGTCTGAATAACAAGGGTCCCCTGAAGGTGCAGGGGCCATTTCAGTTGAAAAGGATGAAACTCCATGATGCACTGTGGCAGCAAGTACATGCAGTCAGACGTATAGGCCGCTACCCTTCTAGGCCGGGCCAATGGACCAGCCTTCCCCAGTAGTGCCTTAGTAGTGGAGAGGCGCAGTACAGAGCCTTCTCCCCACCTCACGTTGTACCTGCTTGTTTACAGTTTGGTGTCTGCATTCTTACCCCATCCCTTTCCTGTGTGACAGACAGGATAGGGGAGGGGACAATGTCCCCTGTGTCTCAGCAGTACTTTAATATTAGCAGCCCCAGGCCGCCATTTTTTCCCTGGCTCATGAATCTAATATAAAATACAAGTTAAGTGCTAGATCAACCAATTCAAGGGCGCTTTGAAGCACAATTTACATGCTGTATAAGCACCTTACAAACGCACAATAAAATAAATAAATACAAATAAAACTGAATGCTCTTTATGGAGCGCCAGATATATTCTATCCTTCTCATCCGCAGAATCCAAATCCACAGTTTCTCATTTAGTTAAATGATTCTCATAGTGTATGTCCTTTCACCAATGTGTTTCAGTTGCAAAGAGAACAGACACATGTCCTATGACTTTGCTGTTTCACAAGGATCATGAGGTGTTCCTATCTGTGCCGGCGGGCCGACCTTCTGGTAATGACCGGCTGCAAAAGTTAAGGGCTTGAGCGAAGCGAGGGTCCCTTAACCCAGGCGGCGGTGCCATTACTGTCTGGGTAAGCCTGCCATTGTGATCAATAATGGTTTAAGCTCCCAGGAAAAGAAGAAGGGGTTGCTAACACTTTGTATAACAAGCATTGGCAATGCCAACAGTTTTGGCTATTGTGTAGACATGGGAAAGGCATTTGCCAGGCACTGCCATAATGGTAAAAACTGGCCATCACTGACAGCAGCTGCAATATGGTGCGGGTACGTGGGCATATAATAGCAGTGCATGGCACATGCCTAATACCTATACACAAGCCAAACTGTTGGCTTTTGCCAATGCATGTTTTTAACAGGACTTAAGTGAAGGACAAGCACAGTGCTTATAAATCAAGTGGCTGAAGGCAGGCCTGTATAAGACAAGCATGTTTACAGCTCCAATTAATCACTATTCTTACACAGGCATGACCCACTATCAGGTGTTTGACCTTCCTACTTTGTAGGAATCTATGTATACAATAAACCAAAGATGGTCTCAAAAAAAGATAAAACAAGATTACCCTATCTAGTCCTCATGACGCTCTGAGAAAAACCCTTGAAACAAATATAGGTCAATATGAAAGTATCAAGCTGATGTTACATACAAAAAGGTTTGTCCATTTTATTTTACAATACATCAAATCAAGGGTGTAGCCAAATAATATTGCAATGGAAATAATTATTTAAAACATACATATTCATCAGTATACAACATCTGATGGTATTAAAATGAATACTCCAATTAGTACAATGATAATACACTGGGAACGTGGTTGGCACTTCGAAAATCAAGTCCCTATGACCTGATTGTTCATAGTGTTGGTTATTTACACCCAATTCTCACACTATGATTGGCTTCGCCCGACTTATATAAGTTTCTGTCCTACGTGGCTGAACCATGCCGGACCTTCCTCAGGGGCAGTATGTGTGTATCTTAAAGGGGCTGGAGATGGATTCCAATGTTCTCTCCCATATGTTTTCCAGAGGGTCCCTATGAGGATGGGTACACAATTAGAAACATATGTAAATAGATGTGCTTCATCGGTCGACAACTCCAAATAAGCCATTAACTCTCAGTAGGCTGCTTTGAAAAAATACTGGCAGGCACATCGAGCACAAAGTTTGTTGCTAATGAGGATATGTTTTGGGTGGGGAGGGGCAGGAAGTGGGTGGGAATGACCATGGGCAGTCTATGGGTGGGTAAATAAACAAACACCTACAAGCTTTGTGTCCCTCCTCATGTAACATTTCTCCCTAGCTGTTCTCTAATGCTATATTTCTGCTTATAGGAGGCACCTAATAGCAAATCTAACAAAAAGACTATAGAAAATATACCTTTTGGATCTGCGCAGCTGCACAGCTCTTTGAATGTCAGTTTACCATGTGGATTGGAATGATATCAAAAGCACAGACAATGGGCTTGTGATAGTGACTATAGCTTGTGTTCCGCGAAGAAACAATCCTCCTGTCCCTTTGAAACCTGCCCAAACTCTGAAGCTCTTGGAATATCTGCTTTGAGAGAGGGGCAGCCCATAAAAAGTTAAGAAGTCCCAGGACCAATTAAAAACATGATCATGAAATTATATTTTTAGGCATTCATCCATATGGATATATAAAATGGACAGCAAATACAATTTTCTTTATTTAACTTCAAATGCTGCTATGTGAATAGAGTCTATTCCTAGGTACTTTTGACTTCCTCTTAGGGGGGAGTTGGTTATTTCAGCCCATAATGCACTCCAGAATTGTAATAATTGCTACATTTCAGTGGCAGTGGCATGGAGTACAGCATACCCCTTGATCACAGGATATAGGAGCGGAGGTCTGTAAGTATGTCTTACCAGGAGGCTACCTCCAGCCAGCAGCAGTCTTTTGGGGTGCATGCACACACAGAAAATGATGACTTTGTGGAGGCCGCATTTTCAAAGGGTTCAGAGCGAGGGTTTTTGGCCATGCTCAGTTGGGACAGCTGGGGAACTAAGGAACACGGCCATGTGTTCCCTGCATGAAAGCCATGTTAGAAACCTGGTACAGTTACTTTTCCTCAAGCCGGCATGGGGGTCAGATCTCAGGGAAGAAAAATCATTGCCAATGGCTTATATAAACTGTTGGGGAATGGGAACGAGGACCCAGTTATAAGAGGAGCTAGCTTGAGTGATTTGGAAATATCCACATATATATCTACTCTCATAGGAAGCAATCCAAATCAGAGGGATAGAGAATGTGGTAGCAGATCAACTGAGCAGCAGGTTTGCCATTCTCTCAGAAGTCCTCTCTTCTACAGAGTACATCCTAGACCACATGAATGAAATTTGGCAAACCACAGGTTTGAATGTTTGCCTCCCCAGCAACAGCTCAGCTGAGCAACTTTTGTTCAAGGTTTCCATCTCAAGAATCTTGGAAGGTGGATGCTTTGAGATTTATATGGTACCAAAACCTCCTGTATTCTGTGGAACATCAGATATCAAGTCTAATGCTAGTATACTTCATTTTCCTAATCAAACAGTAGGGTCATATGACTTAATGACTTAATCTCACCTTTAAAACAAGATCGGGTGCAATATGACTGCACTGCAACCCTCCCAAGATGCCGGCGCCCTTGCTCCGCCGCCCGCGTTGTAGCAAAACGCTACAGAGGCAAGTTATAGAGTCCTGGAGACGCGGCAGCGCGCTCTCCCTTGGACTCATTCTCTGCCGACAGGCAGGTAAGCAGGACGTGTGAACCTGCACATGATCCCCGACTCAACTTAATGGTCTCAAATGGCAGTAATATAGCTTCCGAGCTAATTAGGCAATGCCATGTATCTCATTTTGTTTTTACAATTGGTGCACGTCGGATTCACCGAATCCCCTAATTGTGGTTTTGCTGACGGTTCGTTGACATCTATTTCTTCACACTATGCCGGCATTTCGGAACCGCTGCAGCCCGTTTTTAAGTTTATAATGACAACTGCAAGATAACGAAGGTAATACTATTACGATTTATAATCAATGTCACAAGTCTCCGGTTGGGGGAGAGGATGCAAATCTAGTGCATATGTGTCATTTTTCTCTTCTAGTTACGGTTTTGACTCCGGTTTAGGAGCAATTGATTTACACAACTTACTTAATTGGTAAGTGTAACCTTTTGGTTGTGGTAGTGGTGCTTATCATCTTGTGATGGCTTAACCTTGGTTCATTAATAATACTTATCCTTCCCTCTCAACAATTAGTGGCTCAATTTGGACAAGAATATGTGGTAAATATGGTTTTCTCTGGCACTTGCTATAGAAATAATGACTAACTTTTATTACGCAGACCTATTCCACGACTGCCTATCTACTATTCTGGCTAACTGCAGGTTTTGTTACTTTTTCCTCTCTTTCATTGTTTTGGACTACCTTGATGCCATCCCCTGATTGGGTAATATGAATATTTGTGTATTGTTTCTCTTTTGTATGTTAAATGAATACTTTTTGCTAAATGCAATTTTATTCTTTCAAATATGTATCACGAATGTTGATATTCGATGTTTGATAATTGTGTATTGCTGATCATACACTATGTTGACAACCTGTTGCCCACCAATATTTGGCCCATGCATTTTGAATGGTGATGCAAAATTATCATGTACAACTTTACATAATGGTTTGTTATATGAATTTTAACAGCCTCAGAGGAAGATCTACGCTCGAAACATGTGTCAGGCTGTTCATGGCATGGATTAAACAACTGTACACCTGTACTTTTTGAAAAAGAATTCTTGTGTATGGCGCAGTTCGATTGTTACACTTGCTCTAATTTCATCAAAGACATTGGTTCGGTAGCAATCCTACTAATTTCTAAGTGGCCGAAACAAGGTTATGGTTTCCAGTTCTGTTGGAGCTGGAGGCAGCTCTGGCCGTGGTTTTGCTAAATCAGCTTCCTTGTTTAAGGTCACACCAGAGCCCCTCTAGGAGCAATCATTAAATTACTGGTATGGTAGTTGAAAGGAGAGGGTTGCAAAGTCTTGGGTTACTGAATCAAGTGTAAAAAACGAAAATGGTAAAAGTCATTGGGAAAATTCTGTGGGTGTGTAGGAGGAATGGAATACTGCCCTTGAAATGCGAGGTTACTGCAGTTCACTAATTCACCCAGGATGGCTTTCAGAAGGGTCTGCCAGTTTCTTCTTTGAGGGCTAAGCGGGTGGCAGTCAGGGCCTTCATGGAGCATTGGATAAAGGATATTGTAGGGGGAGACCCTAGTAAATAGGCTACTGAGGAGTTTCTCACTGTCAAATGCTGTGGCTCACGCAGGCACCCATCCAAGGGCTGCCCCATTGATGTTCAAACCTTAGAAGTAGCCCTGTAGACCATGAGCACTCAGTGCAGCTGTCAACCGCAAGGAGAATATCGTTACATGTTACCGGGTCGATGAGAACCCCTGTTGTCAATCAGGCATCACATATATACTGGGGGCCCTCACACAAACTGGGACATTCAGACTGATTGTTGCTTCAGCAGGCCACTATTGCAGACAACCAACTGATCTGTGCATCAGAAAGGGGTGGGGTTTAAGTCCCCTTTTATGTTTTCAATTACCTGTAACACCTCTTATGGGTAAAAGGAAGCCAGCAGCTGAACCGGGGAACCAGGGGAGGGAGGTAGCAAATGGAGGGGGAAGAGGCAAGAAACAGAAAGTTGTGGTTTATTTGGGTGAAGTCAAGAAGGGAGAAGAAGGACCAAGAGACCAAGTGGAGGAATGACAACGGAGAAGAGAGAAACTAGTACTTGATTGTAAGTCTGCATGGAAATTATGAGAATGGGACTGATAGAGCAGGATGTGCATGGTGAGGTGAATGGAAAAGTGAAAGTAGGGTGACTGGGAAAGAAGGCGTGGGAGGAGAGGAGTAGCAGCAGAGTGGTGATGGGAGCAGTAGTCGAGAGGGGAGTTGTAGTAGAGTGTAGAGGGGAGTACTGGAGTGGAAGAGGGGTGATGTTGGTAATAGTGTGGAAAGGAGCGAGTGGAAGTGGGAGCATAGTAGGAGGAAGTAAGATTGGAGGGTAGAAGTAGATGGTAGAGAGGAAGAGCAAGAGGAACATCAGTGGAAGAGAGTGGAACGTGCAAGGGAGAGAAAGGAGAGATGGTGGGCGGAGTAAGAGGGAGGAGAGAAAGAAAGAAGGGTGAGAGACAGAAAGACTCAGGGAGAGGAACATGAGGGCATGGGAGTAAGAGACCAAGTGGGGCCAGTGTAACTGAAAGGCACCTAGTATTGTAGACTACTACCTTTGGGGACTTTAGGACCACCTAGATTGTTCACAGAGGGGGAGACATTTGCCTTTAACCATCACTTCCATGTCAGAAAGTTAGTAGATACAAGGGGTTACCAATCTCCAGTGACAAGCCTGGGGCTGAAGGACACCTGATATAGGGAGGGACTGCCCATCTCTAGATTTGATAGAGAGGGAAGGCCTTTCGAGAGCCCCTCCTCTACTAAGCAAATAAAAACCATTGAACTATCTTCAAGCGTTAGTATGTTCTTAAGGCCATCTGTTACACCCCTCAAGGTCTGACAGAAAGGCTTCAATCATCCATTGAATCAGGGCAGTAACTAGAGTGGCATGTACAGCGGCAAGACATCCCCTTCCTGTCCACATATAAGGGAGATCTACCAGGGGCATGAAGACTTCATGGAGGAACGCGCAGGGTGTTTTTCTGCAGAAAATATGCAGGGCAGCTACACATGGGGACACACACATGTTCATTGGGCACTATAGCAGAGGTCTGCAATCTTTGGCTCTCCAGATGTTCAACTCACATCAACACTATCCAGCATAGTCAATGGTAAAGCATCATGAGAGTCGTAGTCTAGAACAACTGGAGAACTGCTGGTTGCAAAGTCCTGTAATACAGGCTAAACGTGTGCAGTCAGGCTTATGGCTGTTTTGGCACAGGTGTTTGGTCTTCTAGGATCCAGTGAATCAGAACGCATAATCTAGGTTGGTGTGGTTTGTCATCAGAAAATTCCAATGCTGAGCATTGGTAACCTCACAGGTAAGTGCTGGGACTAGGAAGAGGGGCATACTGATTTGATTATTTACTGGTAATCTTCATTACTCCTAGTCCAGTTCTTCCTCATCACAGTGCTGACCTCACACTTCACCCTGGAAGAGTCCATGATCGTACTGGAAGAACGAATGACCTGAGGATTAGTGGTTACTGGAAGTATGGTACATTCTCAGGGGAAGAAGCAGCACTAATTGGATTTGGAACAGGCCCCAACATGCAGAGCAGTACCTCATAGGTAAATACTGTGCTGAAGAAGGTTGGGACTAGGGTTAAGGAAGATTACCTATAGGTAAGCCAATCATGAACCCACAGTTGTCATTGCGAGAACATGAAATATTCGTTCATACAGATGATCGATATTTTGCACAATTTTATTTACGAGACGACCCAGCAAAAGCAACTACAAAATGTAAGTAAAAAAATAATTTAGTTTCACCTACAATGCTTTTCTTTGTTATTCCTGGAGTAATCGATTGCACTGGCAAGGTGGAGCATTACCTCTCAAAAGATGTGAAGATGGGTCTGACTGGGGTTTTACCTGTATAGTGTGTGGATGGCACTTCAAGAGCAGGTTTTACATTAGGCAAAGGTGGTCCCGCTATCTGGCATGCAGAAGATGCTCTAGCTGATGTTTGGTGTTTACCTGTTGGATGATGGATACATAAAAAAAAGTACTCACTTCAGTCGTGTGTGTCATTGGGTGTTAAATTGGAACGTGCGAGGTCACTGAAGAAAACATGAAACCATTTGAATTCGGATAGCTTCAAGCCTTTAAGTGGGCTAGGACTGGCATAGGCTGAGTAAGCCTGCTATGGGTCCAGAAATTGCCCTTGGGCTAGGGTTCTGCCAGCAGTACCCCAAAATGTTTGATCTGTTAAACATGAATGAAAAGATGGTCGATCTCATTACAAGTTTGTTGGTGCAGGAAAAAACTGGTGGTAACAGAATTACTGCCATTTACTCCACACCGCTGAACTACACGTTTGACTTTAAAGTGTTTTTCTTTAGCCTCATGCTCCTTTGATTTTTTTAGTACATGTTTTTAACGTGCTCGTTTATGTTTACAAACTTTTACATTATGTTAGTTCCCTTATACAATACATTCATATTTGTCGATTAAAATGCGAGTTGTCTTTGGGGATTGCTGCATGATGTCGTGTTTAGCAATTTTCTTCGATCATTATGAAGGTCCAGAACTGGATAATAGTGGTAATCAGTTTCGGGTTGATACAGGATATTATTTGGAGCCACATTTCTTTTTCTCTGCAGCTAGGTCTCTGGGTGTTCATCATGCTAGAGAACTGCCTCCTTCGTTCGATTAGCAAGGGGCATTTCATGAGAACGTGGTAGATTGTTCCAGTTTGATTGTCGATTTTGCATAATATGCAGAAGATTTCTTCGGCTGTTATTTGTTTAGTTTCTGCTAGGTATTCTTTGGTGGGGAGGACATTCGGACGAAGTCTGATATACAAATCGCACATTTTTCTTGAAGGGAATCTTTCCAGATAGGGAGGCAGTTTGTTAAGGGCTCTTATTTCTGTATCAGGAATTATGTTCGTTTTGTAGGCTGCCTTATCAATGCTTGTCTTTATCCAATCGTTATCTTTAATTTTATGTTTAGCCTAAAGAGGCCTGTTTGTTAGCATGTCAACAGAAATGTCGTTTTGGTTCAAGAGCATAGGTCAAATGGAGTCAGGTTTAGTATTTCTTTTCTTTGAGTAAAGATCTTAGTTGATAGCGTTTCGTCGTCGTGCTTCTTTAAGGTGAAAAATTGGCAAAATTACGGCTCACTGTATTTCTGCCAAAATCCCCATAATCCTATGAACACAAACATAAGGATTAACACCACCCTACCACCACTTGTAATCCTATGGTAAATCCCACGCACCAGGTGGCATTACCTGTAAACGAGTTTGGTGGTAATTCCACTAATTTACCACCAAATTACCACCAAACCTATAATGAGGCCCGATGTGTGACAATACTACTCTTTCCTACTAAATGCCACTATCACCCATCCTCAGACCCACATCAGCTTCAGACATTTGGAATTGGCGTATTTGCTTGGTAATATTCTGGATGTAATTATAAAATAAAGAATAGATCGTTTGATTTGTGCAAACATATTATATTAAGTCTTATTATTAACATTATTTAGTACAATCTATTAATACATCCAACTAATGGTTTTCTTTTACAACAACTGATGGATTGGAATATTCATTGACCTGTTTTGATTTCGTTTTTTTATTTGAATATTTTTATTTTAGTCTAATTTTTTACTTTTGATTACTTATCCCACCGTTTAAAATAGATTTTACTCCATCCATTTTATCCCATCTAGGAAAACCTGAAAACCCTTAGTCGGCCACTTTGTTTTGTTCCATAGGCCACAAACAAGGTTCCTTAGCTATTTTCAGACCGTAGTTGCCAATGGCACACACAATCTTACATCACAAGAACTTCCACCCTCAGACAATTCAATTCCTGAACGGACCAGTTTCATTTCGTTCTCCCCAAGCTCACTCACCATCACACCACTCAGCATTCCTTCTACTCCCTTCCGTTTCTCACAAACTCTCCACTCTGCATCATGGCACTTAATCAGTTGTCTCGTACTCCATTTTGTCCCATCATCCAGTATTACCAAAGTACCAAAAATGTGCTTTATTCTTTTGTGGCTTGACAAATACGGGATACTGTTCCCTCTGACTCTGGCATTCCTCATATGCACCTTATCACCTACGCGAACCGGTTCTACATATATCCGTTTCCTTTCCTCAAACCATTTCTTGTACCTTTCCCGGCACTTCTCTGTTCTCTGAATATGAGTTCCTTTGTCTTCACCTTAACAGGACCTGAGGTGCCCAGCCATTCTGGTGCCAATTCGCTAACCAGTTTTCTTCCCCTTAAGGACACAAACAGGTACACTCCAGTAGGAGAGTGTGGTGTGGTCCTGAAGGCCCACACTATGCCCCTCACAGTTACCACCCCATCCTATTTTGAAATAAGGGCTAATTGCAGCGTTACCTTCAGAACTTGATTAAATCTCTCTACCAGCCCATTCTGCCTAGGGAAATACAGTGCCATAGTCTCATGCTTCCCCCCGGCTCTCCCTAGATACTCTTACAAACGCCTTTGACTGAAATTGAACACCATTCTCAGTCAACACTGCAGACGGAAACCCTTCCTTCCGAAACACACCACCCAAAAATTCTATTACTGACGTACCTGTTACGCCATCTGCCCATCATACATATGGCCATTTACTTTATTTTTAAATGTTTTTATTGGCATTTATAATGTACATGTAACAGTTCGCTGCTCACTTTTCAATCACTGTCGCATATCTACTTAAAGCAGGTTAGCATCAACAAGTAACTGTAATAACAACAAACAGTCTTCACTTCCGGGTTTGCTTGTGAGGGCGCCCATCTTTGTTCTCTGAAACGTTCCACCGCTTAGGGTGTCCTCGAGCGCTTGGAGCCTTAGTGTGACAGCCTAGGCTATCCAATTTTAGAGGCCCATCTGATAGCAAGATCTAGCGTTCTGAAGAGTTAGCTCAGTTCATTCACAGGGGTTTATTGTCTGATGGTTGAAAAATGTCCCAGATTAGAGCTTTCCAGGCCTCGTAAGCAGGGCTTGCATCCCCTCCCTCTTTAGCTATTCCATCACCCCATACCCTAGTTTCTGCCCCTGTCCAGTGTTCCAGTATCTATGCCATCTGCCATATTGAGGGCCCCCGGATGATTTCCACGCCATTGCAATGGCCCTTTTAGCTAACACATACCATGTCCATAAATTTAATTACATTCCTTTGGTGTCCATTCATACCTCGCTACCCCTGCCTTTCTGCAAGCATGTTCTATACTGGCCCAGAAGCGCTGTATCTTCGGACACCCCCAGAACATATGCATCATACCTGTGCCCTCCGACCCACACCAGGGACATAGTGGATTCATGTTGCTGTTGAATTTGGCTATTCGGCTGGGTGTCACATAGGTCCTACAGAGGATATTCAGTTGGATCAATCGGAATCGGGCATTCCTTGACACTTCCCGGGGATATGCTAGGATCTTTTCGCATTCCTTCTCTGTTATGCTGATCCCCAGATCTGTCTCCCACCACTGCTTCGGTGTGTTGCTTTTACAGTTGGGTCTATCTGCGAGATGGTTGTAGAATCTGAACACTGGTTTCCACCCGTCTCCCAAATTGTAAAGTAGTGTTGGTATTGGTTCTGCCTCAGATTCCTCTGGCCACCCCCTCCACTTCCCTTTAGCCACCTTCCTAATCTTCCGGTACCATAAAAATTGTCCATTGGGCAGCCCCTCTTTTTCCACCATGGTTTCAAATTCCCTGAAGTCACCTTCCTCAAGTGTAGATGCTGTGTCTTTCCCACTGCCTTACCATAGTCAGGTCTGTCTTGACTGCACAGACATTGGCCACAATTGGGGTCTCAGGGGAGTAGGGATGTTCATGTCCCAGCAGCTTCAGAGCCCTGCTCCAAACTCTCCTACCCAGCTGTATAATCATTGGGGTCTTCCCAAAGCACCTCAGCGGTACCCACAGCGATTCTTTTAGGTGCACCGGCGCTATGAGTTGTTTTAACAGACTAGTTTCCAAGGTGGTCTCGTCCGCAAGCCACTTGGCCACAAAACTGACTTATGCTGCCAGGAATTATTTCTCAAGGTCTGGTAGTTGAACTCCGCCCGCTCTGTATGGAAGCATAAGTGCATTGATGGATAATATATGTCTAGCCGGAGCCCACAGCAGCTCCCTCAGTAGTTTTTCCAGTAATCGAAAAAATGAGGCTTACATATGGCCATTTACTATGGTAATCCTTTAGGATGAACATACATTTCTTGCTCCGATAGCAGCCTGGTAGTGGACCAATGATGTCCAGCATTACTTTTTCCCAGAATTGCAAAAGTATTTTGAAAGGACACAAGGGCAGTTCTACTGCAACATGCGACTGTTCGCTCACAGCACACAGCAGACAATTAGCTACCAAATACTCTACCTCGACATCCATGCTCGGCCACCAACACTTCTCCATTATCTTCCTCTTGCTAATTTTTCACCCAGAATACCCCCTGAGAGCCACCTCAAGAATCACAGACCTCATTCACTTAGGAGGAACAATTTTCTCCCCTCTACATAGCGTGTCACCTTCCACCCACAGTTCATCACACACTTGATCGAATTGTGCACTCACCCCTTAGGATTGGCTAGGCAATCCACTTTCCAGTAAGTGACGTACTGTACTCCACTCGACATCTGTTGCACTCTCTTCTCGCCATCTCTCCAATACCAGAACACCTCCCTTGGTCACCTGTGCAACCATGGTTTCCTGCTGAACAACCGGTGCGCACCCTCTATGGGGAGCCGGGACAAACAGTCCGCCACCACATTACTTAATCCCAGCGTATACACCATAAATTGTACTCTTTTAAGGCCAGAGCCCTACCAGAGCATGCACCAAAGGCGTATGATCGATCTTCAACACAAATTAAACACCCCACAAAAATTATTTAAACTGGCACAATGTCCAATAACATGCTAATGCTACCTGCTCAATGGTAGAATAATTCTTCCCCCACCCCTTGCAAAGCTCGAGAGGCAAATGCAATCACTACCTCATGACCATCCCTCACCTAGGTGAGCATAGATCCAGACCACACTTAGTACAGTTTTCTCGCAGTGATAAAACATGCATAAAGTTAGAGCAGTCACTATCCTACTTTTAATCTGATGAAACGCGCTGTTGTGACATTCAACCCATTCAAAGGTTACATTTTTCTTCAACAAATCCCTCAAGGGGGCACTTGTTATATAGGTTAGCATGTGTGCCATTACCCCGTTTACCCGACAGCCTGGAATGTTGCTGCTTGGCTATTACATTGTCCTGCCCTCCCCCCGAAAGCCTGGGATGTTACTGCTTGAAAGCAGGGTGAACACTCTAGAGTGTGGAATGAGTGGCCAGTGAGAGAGAGAGATAGAGAGCGAGAGAGAGAGAGAGAGAGAGAGAGAGAGAGAGAGAGAGAGAGAGAGAGAGAGACTGAAGGGGAAGGAGCAGTTTGCAGCCAGCTTATATTCTGTTACTTTTCATCAATAAAGTTAACAGCAATTACCTTCAAGTAGAGTGGTAGCCAGCTTTATTTCAGCACTTGACATGCCAAATCCCTCTATAAACTTGTAATAATATTCAGCCAACCCCAGGAAGACCCTGAGGGTGTGCTTGTCATGCAGTGCTGGAGCTGTCACCACTGCTTCCACCAAGCTCATTTTTGGCTTAATGCCCTGATCATTTACTACATGCCCTAGGCATGACACTTCCTTCACTTTAAACTTGCATTTCTCTTTCTTCATAGTCAGCCCTGCTTGCTGGAGTATCCCTTACACCTTCCTCAAACACATGTCATGCTGACGGAAATCAGCAGTAAAAATCAAGATATCTTCCTGAAAACTCCTCACATTTTGCATGTCACCAAACTAAAACTCCATTACTCGCTGACAAAAGGCAGCAGCTGAATCCAGATCAAAAGGCATCCGCGTAAACCTGTAGGCCCAAAAACGCATCACAAATGATGTAACGGCTCTCATCTCAGGATGCAGTTTAATTTGATGATAGGCACTGGATAAGTCTATGTTCATGAAGTACTTTGCTCCATGCAGAAGCATTATCATTTCTTGCACCTTGGGGAGGGGATGACGATCAGCCCATATGCTGTTATTCAGCAACTTTAACTCTACACACTTCCGGATTGTGCCATCTTTTTTTAGCAATTGCAACAGGTGACACCCATTCCGCTGCCTCAATGGGTTCAATCACTTCAGCCTTACACACACAATCTGCCCAGCTCCTCCTTGAGTTTATTCCTCAACATCAAGGGAACATGCCTCACTTTATGGACTACCGCCTTCACACCATGCTTTAAAATAGTTTTGTGCTGAAAACCCTTCAGTCAGCTTATCTTGTCGCTAAAAACTTCTCTGAACTCATTACTCACATCTCCTTCCATTAGCATTACAGGTTTGCTAGCATGTGGAATGAGTACAATTCCCAAGGATTTTTGGTGCCTCCAACTTAATAGTGACACACCTCTGTCTGCCACATACAACATACTGCAGGCTTTTCTTCCCTTAAATTCAATTTCTATTAGTCTTGGACCCAAATTCTTTATCAGTATGCCACCATACCCCTTCGGGTTTATGACAGGTTCACTCATGCCAAACAACCTGAAGCCCAACTTGCCAAGTGTCTCAGTGCTAACCACGGTATACTTAGACCCTGAGTCTGCCATCATCCGCAGTGCTTGGCCATTCATTCTCAGTGTGCGCCACAGGGCCTCTACATCATGCTCATCAACAGTGGCAATCAAGAGGTCATTCATATCATCTTGCAGAAACTGCAGGTCATCCTCTATGCACCTTACATCACCACTCAACTTGTTTCTACACATCTTGATCAAGTGACTACATCTCTTGCACTTGCTGCACACAACATATTTGACAGGACAATGATCACTTGTGGAAATGTGATCACCATCCCTACATGCAAAACAAATAGCCTTGCCCCTTTGTCTTGGGGCCTCCACTGTGCTCTGACACCCTTCTGGAAATGCTCCCCCTCCTTGGGGAATCTTGGCTGCCTTTGCAGAGTTCATGCTGTTGACGTCACTCCTGGGTACTCTGGACAATGTCGCAGAATAAACGGACGATTCCTCCGCCAACTTCGCCATGTTTATTGCTTGATCCAAGGTGAGGTCCATTATCATTAATAGTCTCTCCTGCTGCCTCTTGTCCATGGTGCAATTTACAATCTGGTCTCGAATAAGGCTGTCCTTCAAACTACCAAATGCACAGTTCTTAGTCAACCCTTGCAAGGCTTCCACATACAAGCTCACTTTTTCATTGAGCTCTTAAGAGAAGAACAGGTGGCACTCCATCATTGATACAAGGGCCAAACTATTCTGCCAGTGCACGCTCTGTCGCCTGGTAAACATTACGCACATCTCCAATCAGAACCAAAGACAAGGTTTTATGGATCCGCCTCCCTTCAACACCAACAATGTTTCCGCAGTATGACCCTGCTTCCTCTCCGGGTCAAATTATTTCCCCCCCAATTTCAATTAAATATGTATCAAACTTTTTCTTCCCTTGCACCCACAATTCCAGGCTCAGCAGTAGTGGGTTGGAAAGGTGGAGGGGACTGAATAGTAGCCTCCATTGCTGGGAGCCAAGAGCAAAAATTAGTAACATAACTGATTCAAACTAAACAAGCTGATTAAAACAAAACAACACAGCTGATCCAAAAGTGACACAGGGGCGGTGCAACTCCTGTTTAGTACACAAGGATCTCACACAAGCCAAATGCTTCAAAAACACAACTCTAAAACCAGTCTGGAAGAGCCTGTAGCAAGAAGACCTAAAGAAAACTCCTTGCAATGTGGCACAGTGACGTCTGCTAGCAACCACAGGGCACTGCGCTCTCAGAAACAGGGGAAGCAGCACATTTTTTCAGCCAGATCGCCTGCTCATTGCCAAATGTTGTGGTGAGGCTCCCGGGCCCCGGAAGAAGAACACAGAGAGCAGGTAAAGTGAACACCTTTATTTAGTAAATACACTCCTTACCAGGAGCGGCGCTGCATTCAACCATCTCTTAGCGTCCTTGCAACAGCTCTGGTCCCCCACCCCGTGCCAGCCATGATCGCGGTTCAAATCCTGCATCACGGCTACTGTGGCGTGGGGAACCAGAGCCCCCGCACGACTACGGAGGTGGTGCAGACTCACCTCTAAATTAGGGTAACCAGACATCCTGGTTTTCCAAGGACAGTCGGAGAAAATCGCCCTTCATCCCGGGGTCCCGAGAGTTTTTTAATTTAATGAACCCCATCCCGGGATTGGATGGGTGGGTGGCTGCGGTCCTGGTTTTTGCCGGGAACCGATTCAGAACTCCTGAAATCGGGGGCCCGGTGCGACTCTTCCTACGCGTGAAGGCTTTTCACACCCTCATTTCCTCCCCCTTCCCCACCCTGGTCTCCTCCAGTGAGAGGAGTGGGTCTGGAACAGCCCCCCCTGACCCCTTGCAACAGGCCAGCGACATAGAAGTATGCCTACAGTTTTATCGGAGTCCTGTTTGTGTTTACTGTGGTCCTACTTCTATGTCTATGGCCTGTCCCGTTTTTTTTTGTTTTTTTTTAATCTGGTCACCCTACTCTACGTTGGTGTATTCTATTGTACCAAGGGACTGCAAGCTCTAGGAACTGTTTGATTTTTTTCAAATGGGATTTTTGAATATTTCTACGACCAATAGTTAATGCTACTTAATTGAGTTTAATGTACTTTTGAGTTCTGTAAATGCTTTTTGTTACACAATGAAAGGGATGATGAAACCTATTTCCATGTGTCCAGCCATCCTACACCTTGTATTGGCCGGCCTGCCGAATGGGGGAAGGCAGGATCTGTGTTTCCTTCACCCAAGCCCATCAATCAGAGCTTTGGAGCACCCCCCTCCTCAGCTCACCCATTGTCTGGGGAGAAACTCTGGTCCTTAAGAGGAACATAAGGTAAGCACAATGAGAGTCTAGCGTTAAAGTGGACAGAATTCCTAGAATGCTTACCTCCCTGACAGGCCAATCATTTGTCGGATGTGCATGGAGCAGCCTTCCATCGTTTTGAAGGTGATCACCTGATCACCCTGAAGTTGGTTAAGGTTAGTTGGGCTTTGACAGAATCAGTCATATGTTATACGTGTCTAACTGAACCTTTCATCCTTTGTAGGGTGATAACTTGAGTACCACTGAAATTAATTATATTAAAAAACATTAATTAAAGGACATGTTAATGGCTGGCAGGGCTGGTGCAAAGTAAGTTTTATGTCATGTGGGCCTGAATCAATGATCTTCTTTCTTCGAGAGATTCCAGGAATAACGAGGAGGTTCAGTGAGGAAATACCACCACAGGGTGATTCATCGACATATTCAGCAAGATGTCAGGTGTGTTTCCTCCTGTGAGTGATAAAACGAGCACAATTAAAGTGGATAATATTGAAAAGGTAATTACATAATACAGGTCACTTCTCATGAGGCCATCTTAGTGCTAGAGTACAATCAATCACTTGTTGGGTGTGCAGGACTCAGCCTTTGATCGTTCTTAGGGCGATCTTTTGAGTGCCATTGAGTAATGTGATATTGAACGAGGAGCTCTCATGAAATGCTTCTACCTTTGAAAGACTGATAGAAATGGTAGTGTCTGGTAGATTACAGATGTGCCTGTGCATAAAGAAAGCTTGTCATGCTGCTGCCTGTGCGGCTATTATACTGCATCATGGAGGCTTGCACAGCTAACACCTGTGTTTACTGTGTGTACTGCATCATGGAAGCTTGGCCTGCTGCTTTCAGTGTTCAGCTAGTAAACTGCATCATAGAAACTTGCACAGACACCACCTGTGCTTACTGTGTGAACTGCATCATGGATGCTTGCCCTGCTGCTGCGGGTGTGCAGCTAGTATATTGCATCATGGAAGTTTGCACAGCTACCGCCTGTGTTAAACTAGTATACTGCATCGTGGAAGCTTGCCCTGCTGCTGCCTGTGTTCAGCTGGTATACTGCATCGTGGAAGCTGCTGTATGTGTTCAGCTGGTATACTGCATCATGGAAGTTTGCCCTATAGCTGACGGAGTTGGTCATAACCAACCCACCACCATCTCCAGTAGCCTTGCACCAGTGAAGTCGCAGGCGCCACCAGGGCATACAGCAAGCGTTGCCTGCGCCATGCCTTCCTCTTCATGCCACACTATCTTTTTCTCCCTCTCCCTTTCCTCCATGCAGAACCCTGTGAAATGTAGATGGTATGAACAGTATGTCTGCAACATAGAGGCAGGGGCCTGTGGGCCCCCAGACCATGACAGGCTGGATACCATGGTGTGCCAGTACAAACAGTCTGTCACTGCAGCCAGGCAAGACCTGCTCTAGTACCTGGTTGTTGTGAGGCGATCGTGTGGTCGTACCTACGCTTTAAGGACATGTCACCAGAGAAGGAAGAGGAGGAGTTAGTAGAGAAAGGAAGTGCAGTTCAAGTGGGTTAAATAAAGGTACATGAAGCGAGAGCAAGTCTCTGTGTGCTTCTTTCAATACCGCTCGATCCATCTGGGCTAACAACTGACGATGAGGGAAACAAGTCGGTTCTCAAATGCAGCCCATTCCGCTGCGACATCCTGTGCAGCTACGTGTGTAGCCATCCTGCCGCCACATTCGCTGACGCGTCCTAGTGGAGTTTCTTCGGCGTCCCGTGTCCGTGATCCTTCCTCCTTTTCTTGATGCAGTTGCGGCAAAGCAGCCTGCACAATCCATGCAGAGGCTGGGGTCCCTGTTGGGATCCAGCCCAGAACGCTGGGCTGGTGAAGTGAGACGGCTGAGCGAGCCCATACCCGCCTGTTTCCCTGAGACTGCGCTGCTTACACACGCAGTGCAGTGCGCATGTTGGGAGGCCTGCGAGCCTCGTTCCAGTCACAGAGGGGATCTGTGATTGAACAACTGAGCTGTGCTGCTGGTGCTTGAGCTGCAGGGAGAGCCATACCAGGGCCAGAGAGCCACCTATACATGTTTGTGTGGCTAAAATGTTCAATGGACTGTGGAAGTTCACGTGGTCATGTGCAACCACATCTACTGTTTAAAACACACCCAGCCCCAACCACACTTCCAGCATTAAACCAAAGGGAATTGAAGGAAGGACTTCTGGGAAGTTGAGGCCTGCATACTGCTGGTTGGTCATACATCCGTGTGGTCCCATTACAGACTCCCACCTCTGTTGCCTCATGCGCCAAGTAGAGCGCCTCACACTCACTGGCGTGGGGCAGCGGAGGGCCACCCGTCGAGTTGCTGACCACACTGCATTGTGGAGGAGAGTGAAAGGTATACGACAGGAGTGCTGGGGGACCAGTGAGGCGGCGTCATGGTAGACCAAGCTGAGGACCAAGGGATGCCACAGCAACGCACTGCAAAAGTGGCCTTCTTAAGGAAACCATGCCCGTTCAAACTGCAACAGGACAAGGGGCCACGGTGGACTGAATGGGTCGAGGACTTTGATGACTTCATCAGGGCCGCATGGGATGAGAAATCGCCAATCCTGAAAGACATTCATGAACCTTGCTGGGAAGGAAATAAAGGGAATCATCAAGATAACACTGGCAGGAGAAAGGACGACCTATGATGAACTTGTAGCAGCACTGAAAAAAAAGCTGGTGATGCAACCCAATAGGGGCTATGAGAGATATGTATTCCATCAATGTCAACAGTCCCCGCACAAGACTGTGGAGGAGTTCATCACCCGTCTTTGGCAGAAACTGATTCACTGCCAGTTTTCTGATTTTTCCGATGATGAGGCAGTTCAGCTTCACGTTATAGAGGGCTGTGTGTCATCTGCACTATGGAAGAAACTTCTGAAGAAGCTCGTAACCATTCACAGGGTCATATAGATGGCGCAAGTCCATGAAATAGTTTAGATCGGTTCCTAGTGATTGCATCGAATGCAAAAGCATCGAATGCAAAACCATTGAAAAAGAATGCATCGAAAAAATGCCTTTTTATATGGGGGGGGTCCCTCGGGGGGTACCTCCCCAACCCCTGTTTTTTTACCCCTTAAAATCCATTATAGTAAAAAAAAAAACCTTTACCTACAAAACAAATGCCTTTTTTTCGATGCATTTTTTTCCGATGCTTTTGCATTCAATACTATGTATACGATGCAATGCCTGGATACCGTTTAAATCCAGGCGATCGCCATGGAGCCACCCCATAATAGGAAGGACAAGGAGGAGACGCTAGCAGCGTTCTCAGCAACTAGGGGACTGGAAAGAGGACCTGGTCACAACCCAATCATGTCGAGAGGACCACAGAGGGACGGATACATGCAGGCGCAGAGAGGTCCCCGCACTCAAAGACCATGTTACCGATGCAGCCAGACCTTTCCGCACTCAGGAATGTGCCTGGCCGTCAGCCAACGATGCTGGAAGTCTAGCAGAGAAGGCCATTTTCACACAGTTTGTCAGAAAGGGAGACCATTTCCGACTGGACAACAACCGCAAGCGATGCCCATGCCCTGGCACCCACTGGCCAGGCCAAACCCGCAACAGCAGTGAAGACCGACAACATTCAACCCACAGATGCTGAGAAGGATGATTAGGGCCATGGACCAAGGTCAGGACTACGGGTATCCCCCAGGTGAAGATCAGCTGCCACAGGCACGGTACGGCCCGGATTTGTTTGAATGCCCTGGAGACTCATACAATGAATATGATGAAAACTCGCAGGAACCTTACCCTGAGTACACTGACGAGTTTGTCAATTTGATGCATGGTGAGCAGGAAGGAGCTGACGCCCGAAGGTGATGGTCAAGATGAGAGAAGCAAAGCACTGCTTCCTGATAGACACTGGCGCCACTGTCAATATCATGGGGGAGCAGGTCTGCTCCACAGCACCCCAGGAGGGTAGGTTGCCACCTAAAGGAGGCTGCGTCCAAGGAACTGCAAAGGTTGACACACAACAACATAATTGAGAGGGCAACTGGTCCCACACTGTGGATTTCACCCCATGTCGTTGTGCCAAAGGAAGGGAATAAAATAAGACTATGCATCGACATGAGAGTGACCAACACTACAATAGAGAGGAAGAGACATCCAGGACCCAAAATAGAGGACATGATTGTTCAAATAAACTGTTCCACAGCGTTCTCAAAACTGGACCTCAACCAGGGGTATCACCAATTGGAGCTTCACCCCGAGTCAAGAATTATCACGACTTTTGACTCGCACAAAGGGTTGTTTTGCTGCAAATGCATACATTTTGGGATATCATCGGCCAGGGAAATGTTTCAGGAGGCCACCAGGCAGCTGCTAATCCCAGTGAAGTCAGCATTAAATTATTCTGATGATATTCATATACATTGTTCGAAGTGTACGAAAAGAAGTAGTGGAACTATGTTTTATTTCTGGCCTGCACCCACTCCCCACAAACCCCATCACCACGCCCCTTCCCACACACAATACACACCCCCAAACACTTGCACCTGCTGTTTAAGGGAATGCTCAGTGCAGTGCACTGAAAGTGAAAGTTTCAACTTCTTCCTACACTTTTATTTTAAAACGAAACCTTTCCGGAATGGTTTCTTTTTAAAATAAAAGTATAGGAGCTCTAAAAGGTAATTTAAAAAAGTAGAGGATCACCGCTCCCGACCGCTCCCACTACTGTTCATATATATGGTACATCCCAGGAGGAACGTGATCATGCCCTCATGGCCTTGTCTGGCATCCTGAGTAGAGCTGGACTAACATTGAACTATGAGAAGTGCAATATTAGCAAGGACAAACTACGGTTCTATGGACACATATTCTCCAGCCAGGGAATGCAACCGGACAAGGAACGCACCATCAGTGAGCTCCCAATACCAACACAAGTGGCTGACGTCAAGTCATTCGTGAGGATAGCAGGGTACTGCGCCCGGTACCTCCCAAGATTCACCATCAACACTGAACCCCTACGGAGACTAATGCAGAAAGAAGAGCCATTCCACTGGTCACAGGAATGTCAAAGGACTTTTGGCACCGTCAAGATGGAGCTGGTAAGTGCAACGCACCTGGCTTACTTCAACCGGCCTGGCACACAGAGATTGTGGTTGACGCCAGCCCTGTGGGGCTAGGGGCCATTCTCGCCCAACATCAACAGCCCGAGACGCCAGCAAGTTTCATGGTGGCCTATGCTAGCCGGGCGCTAGCCCAAACAGAAAATGCATGCTTGCAGGCGGAGAAAGAAAGTTTGACTGCAGTCTGGGCATGCGGGTACTTCCAACACTTTGTAATAGGGAAGAGATTTAGGGCCTCATTCTGAGTTTGGAAGTGACCATGGTGCTATTAGCGCCATGGCTGCCTCCAAACCCGGGTCCGGGTCTGGTCTGGCTGAATGGGGACTTACCAGGTCATTCCGACCTTGGAGGACCCGGTAAGTCCCCATTCAGTAGACCATTCCCCATTCCCATTTGAGCCCGTGTAGGGCTCAATGGGAATGGGGAAGGCGCTAATAACGGGCCCGCAAATAGCGGGCCCATTATTAGTGCCCTGGTCCCTTAGGGGGACCCGCAAAGGACGTGTGGTCAGACCACACGTCCTTTGCGGGTCCCGCTAAGTGAATTCGGAATTGGGCGGGGAGGATTTAACGGCACCGGCATCATTACTGGTGACTGTTAACCCTTACCGCCCAACTAGGAATGAGGCTCTCAGTCTTGTAACTGACCACAAAGTCCTCCTGTCGCTGTTTGGCAACCTGAGGATGAAGATGCCTCCCAGAATAGAGAGGTGGGGCATCCACCTCCAGGAATATGATTATGACATCATCCACAGGCCAGGAGGGGACAACAACCCAGCCGACTACATTTCGTGGCCCCCAAGTTTGAAGCAACAGTCGCCAAGAGAAGGGAATGTGGAGTATCTCTGCTACGTTGCAGAGCAGGCTATGCCACCGGCACTGACATTGGAGGAACTAGCACATGCATTACATGAAGACCCGTCCATCAGCATGGCTAGGGAACTAACAAACACCAACAAGTGGAAGGATTATAAGCGACAGCTTCCTCACCACAGAGACGACAACAAGCAAGAGATAGAACGGATGGCAAAAATATTTAGAGTTTGCCGTATACGAACAAGGGATACTGCTGAGAGGATGTCACCTCGTTGTGAAAGGAAATTTCCACAACATTGCCCCTACACCTGCCTTTTTTGTGAACCAGGTCCTCTAGCTTCAATAACTGTAAGGAGAAGGAATGTTGGCACAGCTGCCCTTCACCACACCTTGTCTGTTGGAGTGTCTAAGGACCAAATGAGAAAGAAAGGAACTCCTGATCACTGAAGGCCAAGAAAGTTCCTTCTCTGCGCTGCGGGAAGGACCCGCTATAGAGCTCTGCTCCGTCTACCCTACCCCACCTAAGTTAACACTGGCTAAACTTGCCACAAGTACCTTATCCCTTAACCCGCCTACTATGTTTCAATGAGCCCTAAATATTTCTACAAACAGTGTAAATAAGTTTAGTCATTTCAAATAAGCTCCAGGTTTCGAAGGTGTTTTTTCTTTGTGTGAAATACATAAGTCATTTTATAGTTAACAGTGTGTGGCTTTACCAAAGTGATTCAGTGTCCCTGTTGAAGTGCACAGTTTTTTATTTGAACAGTTTCAGTTGCCACTGTATACAGAATGGGCCTCATTACGAGCATGGAGGTAATGAAAAAAGGAAGGAGGAATGGTATTACCGGCATCGATTACCGGTCCGGGCCATTATGAGCCGACAACCCATTAATATTGCCCCCACCCATACCGTGCCCCTTCTTACGGGCATGCGCGCGTACACGTGCCCCTTCGCGGCGGCAATACCGGGATGCCGCTAACACGAGGACATGACAAGTCACGCGGGCATGCACTTACCGGCATCCCGAAGGCGATAAATAGGGCCTGCACCATGGCGGTATTATAGGCATCGCGGACCACCCGTAAATAGCAACCTGCAGTGTAGCCAACTGCCACAGGTGCACACAATCACCACAGGTGGAGCCAATGGAGCCTGCCCCAGCACAAAAGGAGCACACCCACACACCACACCCCTTCCAACACCAAAATGATCCCACTTGCTGTAGCAATCCTGGGACTGGAGGACATGCCTGCACTGCTACACCAGCAACAACAACAACAACTACAACTACTGGCAGCACAGAGGAGACACAGGCAGAGAAGGAGGGTGAGACAGGCCCAGCAAGTCTCACCAGTGCAGCCAGTGGTACCATGTAGGCAGCCACCAATACCTTGCATCAGAGCCAGTCCTTTCAACCTAACCCCCATGCAGATCCACACCATGTACCATTTGAACCATAGTGGACATGATACACGACAACATCGTCAGCCTGACAGAAATCTGCACTGCCATCCCCCCTCTACTGAAGGTAGTGTCTGTGCTCCACTTCGTGGCCACAGGCTCCTACCAGCACACAGTGGGCCAGCTGCATGGCATATCACAACCACTCTTTTCACGCATACTGACCCAAGGGCTGGATGCCCTCCTGAAGCATGCAGGCAACAACATATCCCTACCACGGACTGCCCAGGAGCTCGCTGACACAAAAGTCGGCTTCTATGCACTGGCAGGTATGCCCAATTGCATTGGTGCCCTCGACTGCACCCATGTAGAACTGGTGGTCCCTCATGCCATTGAGGTGGTGTACCGGAATCGTAAGCAATACCACTCCATCAATGTGTAGATGGTATGTGACTCCAGCAGGATGATCACACATTGTTGTGCCAGATATCCCGGGTCCACACATGATTCCATGGTGCTACGTAACTCCACGCTACCCCGCTACATGGAGCGACATGCTGGACGACGTGCCTGGCTGCTTGGTAAGTTGCCTGACAGGCCCATGGCAGTGCAGTGGAGGGGTGAGACCGGGGGGGACGCATACTCCACCTGGGTGAGGTGGGGGGGACGCATACTCCACCTGGGTGAGATTGGGGGGGATGTATACTCCACCTGGGAGAGAATGGGGGGGTTCATACTCCACCTGGGAGAGAATGGGTGGTGAGTGGACAATGCACATACAGCGAAACACTGTAGCCCTGAACATTCCAACCTGAACATGACAAATCTATGCCATACATAAGACCAATGCTGCACAGCAATGACAATATGCCAGATGTACAAGCAGGCCACCATGGGAATCTCAAGCGATGGATGACTAAACATGATCACACCTGTGGCAATGCCGCTATTGGGAATACATTCAGAGTACCGCACATCACCAACATGGGTGTTTACACATTGTTCCGCATCCACAGTACATCTGCATCAGCATGCAAGTGAACGCCCTGCATCATCTAGACAACGCAATCCACACCAGCAGACATAGTACAGTACACATTGGGTCAAATGAACCTGTGTGCATGCATCCAGGTACATGTGCATGTCAACACCGAACAGCTGCAGCCATGGTAGTGATCACTAAGGTGTCAGGTTCTGATATCGACTAATACATACCTCATTGTGCCCCCATGCAGGTGATGGTGGCTATCCCTTGAAGCCGTGGCTACTTACCCCTGTACGGAACCCGCAGAACAGGCACGAAGAGGAGTACAATCGGGTTCATACCCGTACCCATGTTGTGATCGAGCAGACCTTTGGCCTGTTGAAGGCACGGTTCCGCTGTCTCAGCAGGTCTGGTGGAGCACTCCTTTACGGGCCTGAGAAGGTGGTAAAGATCACCATGGTCTGTGCCATGCTGCACAACATGTGCATACGGAGAAACGTACCAATGCCACCTGACATTGACCTGCAATGCACCGGGTGAGGAGGAGGAGGATGATGATGATGGAGGAGGAGCAGCACTCCTGCCAGTTCGTGATGCACAGGATGGCCGTGCTGTGAGCAAATCACTGATTGATGATTTCTTCTGAACCACAGGGATGCTGATGGGTCTGCGTTAGTACTACACTGGGCACTGGGATCGTGTGGATATGGACACAGGGTGTGTAGGGAGTTGGGCACTGTGCGCTGTCAAGAATTGAATAAACACACATGAAATGAACAATGTCCAGCCATGAAATGATTTTTAACACAACGGGTGTATTGAAATTTTAACAAAATAGTGCTAGAACCCTGCACCACACACACACCCTCCCCACTCACCCCACCCCCAACACCTCCAACACCCCATACCCCCCAACACCTTATAGCCCCCACACACCATACCCCCAACACTCCAAACACCCCCAACACCACCTCCCCTCCTCACCCATTGTCATCCCACACACGATGTGTCATTCGTGAGTTTTGCAAGGTGGCAGTTGGCACATGCAGGGTGGTCCTGCTACTTCTGGCCTCTCTTGAGCTCTGGGGGCGGTATGTCAATTTGGCAGGCGCTGCACCTGATCATGCGTACAGGACTTGAGGGAGTCGAGCTGGCAGGTGTGGTGGATGGGGTGGAGGTGGATGGGTGTGGTACTGCCGGCGCAGTTTGTTGCTGCTGCATATTCTCCACGATCCTGTCAAGGACCTCTGTAACCGCAGCTAAACTGTCTCTGATCACTATGGTGTTGGCGTTCATGGCAGTGATGGAAGCTGCATTTGCATCCCGAATCTCGCGGCGGGTCAGTTCTACCAGCTCAATCAAACTGTCCTGCCGGGCCTCAACCCTCGTGAGGCGGGCCTCCATGTTTGTGGGGGCTGTGGAGGGTGCAGTAGCAGGGTGGCCCAATGCTGGACTGCCCGCTGATGTTGTGGACAGATGTGGACTGGCCAGTAATGTGGCATGTTCTAGCATGGGACATACTGGTGTGCCCTGTGTGGAGTGCAGGGGGGTGGGCTGTGGACTGGGTGTATGCAGACATTCTACATGGATGATATTGTCCATGTCAGAGAATTCCTCAGGGTGGACGTCCATGTTGCTGAGGGGGGCAATGGCTGCTACCTCCCCTACGGAACTGGTGGCAGCTGACTGGGTTCCATCACCCTCTGCCTCTGCAGGAGTTGTCGACTCCATTGTGGCTGTGTCGTCCCCTGGTGTTGTCTCCTCCTCACCTGCTCTGGCCTGTACTCCTGGCCTTTGTTGCACTCTGGACGTTGATGCCCTGGAGGTGAAAGGCCCAGTGCCTTCTTGTCTGGCCCTCGTACCCTTCGTGGATTTAGTGGCCTTTGGGGCAGACTCCTGGCCTTCACTTTCTGCTTCTGTGCCTGTGGGGGAACAAGAGATGCAGGGCATCAGTGACGGTGGTACATGCAAGATGCATGATTTGGTGCAGTTCAGTATTTCACATTTCATTCATTGCTTTCTTGTAGGTGTGACGCTCAGGGTACTTACAATATGGGGGGGCCATATTGGCATACGCTGTGGACTCTCATTTCTGGACTGATGTGTTCTAGGTGGCATACCGTTGTATTGCGGTTTGCATGATGTGTGACATGTGATTGATCCCGGTGAGTTGTGTGTCTGTTGGTAATGGCATTGGCACGCAGCATGCATTTCATTGTGCAAATGTTTGGGCCACCATCTGGACATGCATCTGTATATGTGTGTATGATGGCCCATGCATTGGCTTGGTTCACTTTCACATCGGTTGTGCTACGTCATGCATTGGTTTACTGGGGTTTTCGGGGTCACTCACCTCCATCTCCCGATGTCGCCGCACCCGTCTCCATTTCTCTGAAGCCCTCAATCGACTCCATATTTATCGCTGTGCTGCAGGTCTCCTCCCATCGCATCAATTTGGTGGGTGAGTGGGCCCGCCGCCTGAAGCCATGGCCTCCCAGCGGTTTGATGATAGGATGTTTCGCACCCGGACACGTAGATCGTCCCACCTCTTTTTGCAGTCTTTCACCGTGCGGGGTGTGGTGCCAACCGCTGTCACCTTCCGTGCCACCTCCTACCATATTTGTTTTTTTCGGAGTTGGACTTCCTGTTTCAAGTTGTTGGCAAACACCTCATCCGCATGGGCTGCCAGTGTATCTGCAAGCATGTTGAGCTCCTCGTCGGAGAAGCGCTTCTTGCGCAAGCGGGGGGTGGACTTGCGTGTTGCCTTTGACATGATGCATTTAATGGCCCTGCTCTCCACTCTGTAGCACTGCTGTGTTAAGAGGATTGCAATGGGTTGTGTTTTTTAAGATGGCCGCCGGTGGATTTCCCATTCCGGAGCGATGACCTTACTTCCGGGTCCGGTATTACAAACCCGGTATTTGCATGATGGTATTGCCGGGTCCGTTATTAAGGGGTTGCACTCCTGGGCGGTGGCGGTATCGGTGGGTCCCGTGATGGCGCTATCGGGGGTTGGAGGGCCTTTAGCAGCATGGCGGTGCAGCCATTACTGGCATGGGGGTTCGCGCGTGCAGGCGCTCTCGTAATCAGCCACTGTTAGCGGCGTCGAGGGTGCACGGATGCGCTAATACCACCGTGCCGGTAATGACTGCGTTTTTACCTCCATGCTCGTAAGGAGGCCCAATATCTCCTTCGTGTTTTGAATTGGCTGCCACTATTCTGCCTGTGTAATATGCAACCTGATTTAAAATGTTCCCTAATGAACTGTGTGAAAACTATTTTCATATCATCTCGCCTATGCCAGACTCACCAGGTGTATTATTCTGCCTATTATTCTGCCTGGCCGTGTATCAGTTGCATTCACCTTGTACATTATTCTACCTTGTTGTACATTTGTATTCACCTTGCGTGTTATTCTGCCATGCTGTGTATTATTTGCATTTACCGTCAGCTGCATTCTGACCATTCATTTTTACTAAACCTAACTTCTGACCAGCATCCCTGGTGTCAGTAATCATTGCCTTGGGTCTGCAGTCTTTCTTCTGTGGGCATTAAGTCTCTCATTACCTTGTTGCATTGAGAATGTGTTTCATCTGCTACAGTTAGTTCGCATTAGTTCTTCATGATCCAATGTTACCGACTGTACCAAGGTCCACAATCCCCTAGTCCATTTTTCCCCTCCTCCAGACATTCCCATTGACGAGGTTTCATACTAGCTACCATATTCTCACTGCTAGTTCAAACTCAGGAACATGTATCTGGTCATACCCTTGTTTCATTCAGTGCTAATTTCATGGAGGCACTCGCTAATAAGAGCTCTGCGTGGTCCAGGCCCTCACCCACTCAGGGCCCTTCAAGTAATCTGCACACAAATATTGGGGGTCATTTTATAAAAAGTGCAAATTGCACTCAGGCTATCACCAACATTAGCACTTAGGTGCTGTTGGGGCACCAGCACGCAATTTTCACATTTTAAAAAAAGGAGGGGAAAATAAAAAGTACAAATAGGCA
This sequence comes from Ambystoma mexicanum, assembly GCF_040938575.1. NCBI lineage: Eukaryota > Metazoa > Chordata > Amphibia > Caudata > Ambystomatidae > Ambystoma > Ambystoma mexicanum. The sequence continues at coordinate 1,449,650,629 of NC_090935.1, read as the reverse complement.
TAATCACCATTACTCTTTCAGTTTACTCTGTTTTGTACAAATGTAAATGCTACCTGCAAATTATGCTCTACAACCGATTCCTATGAAACGCGCATGCTTTTAGCAGGTGCTTATTGGGGGCAAGAATTCATTCATTTTAAGCCTGCATGAAATTCTCATGCAGGAATAAAACAAAGTGCACTTATAAGATGCAGGAAGAAAGCATAATGGATTGTTAATTCAGCATTGTGTCCCTTCTCGGCACTCATAGTAAATGAAAATATCCCAGACCAGTAAAGGAAACCGGAAAAATGCACTACCTCTTGCTTTTATGCCATGGTTTACCTCTCCACGCATTAGAAAATGACTTGCCACGAGTTTCTTAGACATGCAGTCACATATAAAGATCCTGGTGCATCAATATGGATGAATCCTTCCATTAAATTGGAACACAAAACTTTATTCTGGCCAGAATGGTTTTTGGGAGGTGTCAGTTGGATTGATGATCTATTTAAGGAGGGGAAATGGATGAATGCCTTAGAAATACAACAACAATTTAGTATTGAAAATTTCAGGGTCTCATACTACAGAAAACTAAAGAATGCTATTGGTGTGATCGACTTGAAGGCTAGAATGAGTCTGGATATACTGACAAGAGAGTCAAAGGTTGGAGAAGGCGGCCTAGCTAGCCGAGTATACAAACTGATTGTGAACGAATATAAAGGCAATGATTTGCTGAGAGAGGAGTGGAGTCGAAGGATTGGCTCTGACATTAAAGTGGAGTTGTGGACAAGAATGTGTGAAAATCTTAAACTTTGTTTCATGGGATTGACTGAGAGAACGAGACAAATTAAGATCCTAAACCGGGTTTATTGGAACCCCGACAGTTTATGGAAGAGACGTCTGAAGGATAATCCAGAATGCTGGGCTTGTGTTCATGAAACCGGTACACTGGAGAATATGTTGTGGGATTGCAGAAAGGTGCGAAGATTTTGGATAGAAATAGTTGCGATTTTCGAGAAGGTTTTGAATGAAAGGATTGGGTTTGATTTTAAAACATTGGTGCTGGGGAACGATGAAACCTTGGAAGAACTTACACAATGCTAAAAGAAGTGGTTGTTTAGAGGTGCCATGGTTGGGAAAAAAATCGTCCCAAAGAATTGGAAATCTGCTGTTACCTTAGAAAAGGATGTTTGGATAAAAGAAATGCATAACCTGGCAGATATGGAAAGATTTTTGTACAGGAAACAAGGCAAAAATGTGATATTTAAGAAGATATGGGGGACATTTCTTTCATTGTATTGAACCAGACAATTGTATAATATAAGATATGGACCGTGTGACTGGGGGGGAGGGGTTGCTTGTATTTTGCTTTATAATTTTGTACATAGTTATTTTGTTATCTTGATATTATTTAATGTGATGTTCTAATATTTAAATTGATTAAAAAAATGAAAATGACTTGCCGCTTACACCTTCCTTCTCGAGCCCTTTGCTCAGCCACCTCCCACTATCTGAGGGTGAGAGGCTTTTCCAGGCAGAAAATGTGGGGTAGACTCTCTCCTCTGCAGGGTGTCTCCCTCTGGAATGGCCTCCCGGCTCCTCTCAATCTTGAACCGCACCACCTGAAGTTCCTAAAGCAGCCCAGACCTTCCTTTTCGTCTCTGATTTCTCTCGCTTTCTCCCCTGCTGACCTTCCTGGCAGCTGCGCTGACTGGTTGCCTGGCTACCCTCAGAGTCTCACTAGGTACCAGGCTCCTCCATGATTAGTGTCCCCAGCACTGCCTGCGGGCCTACCATGCACTTAAGGGCTGTAACAGTAACCCTACAGTCCCCCACCTCCTTGCACTTACCTAGAGCGGCACTTCACTGGCTGCTCGTCCTCAGACCAATGACGCTCTGATGGCACTTCCCCCTTCTCACTATCCCTGCACTTTACGTTGTATTGCACTTGCACGATCTGATTGACACAAGGCCTAGTAAGATCGTTTGTTTTGTCCTCCCTTTACCCCCACCCGTCCTGTCACGCCTAGAAACACTTGTGTAAAGGCTTATGACTTATGATATCATGCTCATTTTAGGCGTACAATGGAATGGATGTAAGAAACAGTAGGAGACTATCACCCCGATGAAATCTGTATCATTTTGGATCGGATTTTCTAGCCAGAGCGGAACAATCTGCTTTGTGAATTTCCCCACGCTCTGCAGGAAAACGGCCAATGACCCTGACCGTATCTAACGATAATGCGAGGGAAGAGATTTGAATACCCATGCATTCATGACTGCTTTTTACAGTTGTGAAAAAAACCAGGCCGGAAGCCTTAAGGTTTCATTACAAAGCTTTGCTAACCATGATTTTTCTTGGTGGCTGACATTACCACATTTCTATGGATTGTGGTGAATAAAGGCACAAGAACCAAGATTCTGCCTGGTATACAGTGCCTTTTGTCCATAACAACCAGCATATTATAAACATCCATCAGAGAGGAGCCAATAATTAGCTCCTTTCCCGGGGCCTAAGTGGCTCACTCACAAAAAAAGACATTAGTGCTAGCATCCGAGAATTTGCCTCCACTGAATATGAAAGAACCTATCCTCACACCTGGCCATATGGAAGTTAAGGACATAGGGCCTCATTACACGGAAGGCGGTGAGCCATGGCGCTATTAGCGCCATGGCTCATGCCGGTAAAATACCGGCATCGCCTTGGCGGAAAGGGGATTTACCGCCCCATTCTAAGGTTGGTGGGGCGGTAAATCCCCCTTCCGCCATTGCCCTTCCCCATTCCCATTTCTGCCCCATAGTGCTCTATGGGAATGGGGAAGGCGCTAATTACGGCACCGCAATTTTGCGGTGCCGTAATGAGCTCTGAGGTCCCTTAGCGGGTTGGTTTTTAACGCCTGCAAAAAGCAGGCGTTAAAGCACCAACCCGCTAAGGGACCTCGTAGTAAGGCGGTAATGGTAAACGGTCACCGTTACCATTAACGGTGGCTGTTAACCATTACCGCCTTCCGTGTAATGAGGCCAATAGTCCTTGTATTTATATCATTTGGATTTGAGTTTATTTAGGTAGCGGGGTGCCTTTTCTATTAGAATTGCATACACGGAAACCAACAAAAAAGGCAGAAACAAGTTGGGACTTTACCGAAACATATTGTAAATGAGCTGAAAGGAACAAGGTTGATCATTATGAGTTATCTTCAAGAGATCTGACGGATACTTGATTACATAATGTAAAAAGGCCACAGAAATATTTTAATGGAATATTGTCAGTTTGATAACAAGACATAAACTGATTTTCACTAAATATTAGAGTGATGGATCCAGTGGTAAAAATGTACCAAAAAATGTAGTGGAACTGGCACCTCGGCGGGGGACGGGGTAGGCGGGAGCATAGTGCAGCACGTGATAAGGAGTGGTGGACCAGGCAGGTTGATAGCCAAGTTGGTGGAATCGGTGAAGAAGGGGGTGCCCCTGTATTGAATACCCTATTTGTCAGTGGGATCATTTATATATTGCCTAGACCCACTGATCATACCTCCACCAAAACGTATACCCAACATCTACCTGACCATATGCTGCTTCAATAGGGGCCTGGAACTAGAAAAAGCTTGCGTTGTCATGAGCATAATCATGTAATTTACTGCAAATCCGGGGAGCCCAAGAATGAAAATCTTATCTCCTCTGGCATGACAGAGAGTTTTAAGAGTGAATTGTCTGTGATCCTTCAAAGATTAAAGGTTCCATCCTGGAATATACCATGTGACCCTATCTTGTAGGTAGGCAGATTGGAGCCACATGAATGCATTTGAAAAGGATGCAAAGATGTTTAAACTGAATTCTCCCCTCTAAGAAAAGTCACTCTCGGTTCCGTGAAACAGCTTGGACATTGTCACTCTTCCTCCATCCAGAAACCAATAATTGTGAGCCAACTAGAGTCTGCTAATAAGTTCAATTGAAGTGCCCCCCGAGGAATGCATTGCAATAGTCCAAGCGACTAGTCACTGAGGCTCCTAAGGCAACTTTACACTTCAAATCCTATACAGCCACTTGATATTAAAATAGCATCCCTTGTGAATGCCATGGATCTTTGCAAACTATATTCTCTTAGCATTTACCCTAAAATAAAAACTTGACAAGTTTTCCAAAAATCAACGGAGATAGAGTGTAAGGAGAGATTCCTGCTTGGTGTTACAGGATCTCCTCCATCTTCCCCTGGCTAAGATGGCCCCAGATAGAATCCATCCAGGCCATGTCGCTTAGGCTTCATAAATGAACTGTCAGATTTCAGTTTAGCTGCAACAGCTGGAAGATGGTAAAGTTAGGAAGTATGCTTTGACTTCAGGAAGTACAGTCTCAGACACAATGGTGAATATGGTTGTAAAGAGAAGTGCCTAAAGTAAAAGAAATTAAAGTATTTGGAATTCAGAGTATAGTGGAGTGAAAATGTGGCATCCAAACGAGCTTAACGTTTGTAATGTATAGATGTACCGCGATGCAGCTGGGGTCACAGGTTTGGCATTTTGTGGGAAAGGAAATTGGATGAGGAGCAGTGACCAAAGAATTGGCTTGAGCAGAGTGTCATAGGTCTCTGCACCTTTAAGGGAGAGACAAGTTCCAGGCGTGAAACGGGAGCGGGAGAAGGAAGGGGATGAGCCTAGAGGAATAACAGCACTTCCTGTTTGTAGAGAAATAAAGTAAGACGTATGAATATTCTCTCCAATGTCGTGTCCTTCCTTTCGGTGCATGGTCCACCATTAACATTTGGCGACAAGGATTATTCCTGCAAGCCAGTGTCCAGCGAGCCGGACAGTGATCCCACTGTGCCCACTCTTCCTTCTGAGGCGATTCTGCCTCCTCCACACATGGAGTCCTGCGAGCCGGCCAGTGATCCCTCTGCGCCCGCTCTTCCTTCTGAGGCCATCCCGCCTCCGCCACACATACGCTGGGTGCCAATGAACCTGCGGCACGCCAGACCCAGAGGCAATCCTGCCACACTGTAGCACGCCAACAGTTCCAGCTGCCCGCAGACACGCCCGATCCCGGTGGAACCTCGACTCCATACCCACAGTGCCAAGTGATTCCTGCTGAGGAGCACAGATCCACGGCAACCTGCCGTTTCACCACGCGGCAGTTCGCCAGCGGCCCACGTGCCACAGGCCACGTGGCAATTGAACAAACAATTTAAAAGACAGAAACTAGGTGCAAGCAGCGCTCCCGCCATCCATTTGCAAACGGCGATCCCGCCAACAACTAAGCCTGACACCACATCACAGCGATCCCGCCAAAAACCACAAAAAAAGAATGGATAAAGGGGGAATGAAGTCACCATTGGAAAGGGACCAGCACAACCTTTCACCCCAATAAGGAGCCACAGCCCACACAGAGCAAGCCACAACAGTCACACCCTCAGCACCGAGTCCCCTGAGGACACCAGAAGAGGGGCCACCCATAAGTACAGCCTTATTAAACAACGCCCAGCACTGTCAGAGGCGCAGCCACAGCACAAAGCTTGCTCAATTTTACGGCCCTCACCGCAACTCTAGGACTTGCCAACATGAGCAACCCAGGGACACCAAAGGCGGCCTTGCTGCGCAAGCTACTCCCATTTGCCATGATACCTCAAGCTGACAAAGGCCAGGGGGGGATCAATGGATAGAAAACTTCAACCACTTTGTGAAAGCGGCGGGAGAGGAGAAATCGCCGAACCTACATGACATGTTCATCATCCTAGTAGGTGGCGAAATAAAGACTATTGTCAAGACCATTCCCCCGGAGGACCAAACAGACTTCCCCTCGCTAATCACCGCCCTCAACAGGAAACCATTCATCAAACCCAATAGAGACTATGAAAGGTAAATGTTTAACCAGTACACGCAGAAAACAGAGGAGACCGTTGACGAATATATCACCCGCCTCCGCGTGTGAGTGCCCATTGCCAGTTACATGCATTCTCCGCTGACGAAGCAATAAGGTTGCACTTAATAGAAGGATGCCTATCACCCGCCCTCAAAAAACAGTTGCTGAAGAAACCCCTCTCCATTGATGAAGTGAGCAAGAGGGTGAGAATTGGACGCACAAGCAGCCTCCATGGCGGGAAGCCCAAACGTAAAACAGGATAAAAGTGAAATTATCGCTGCGTCCAACCAGCAACCCAGCGACTGGGAAACAGAGGGACCACGCCTTACAGGGCTACTAACCAAACAGGCACCAGGCCACAGAGGCAATGCTACCAGTGTGGAATGGTTTTCCCGCACTCAGGGACCTTCCCAGCACTGCCACAAAGATGCACCAACTGGGTCAGGGAAGGCCACTTCCAGTTGGTCTGTAGGGAAAGGAGACCATTCCCCACCCCACGGATGAACCTGCAGCCACAAAGCAGGGCATAGAGACGCCCTCCCCAAGCCCCAGCCTACCAAATCAGGCCCTACTATCAGGGACAACAACTTGCGTGAGGGCAGTAGAGGAGATCCACCCACAGGACTACGACCACAAATACGACCGCTGTGACCAGTACTCCCAGTTCGGGGACAAATATGACGAACCCCCAAACACATACCAGGACTATGATGAACACCAGCAAACCGATGTATATCGTGGAAGGGATGATTACGACCAACACTACGTGGATGAATACGTCAACCTCATCCAGGAGGATCATGAAGCGTGGGAGGCGCCCAGAATTGCAGTCAACCTGGGGAACAGACAATTCTGTTTTCTGATTGACTCAGGAACAACAGTCAATATCATGGGGGAACAAGAATTCCTACAGATGCAGGAGAGACCGGAACTTGAGAGAGCTAATTCAAGAATTGTTCAATGGGGAGCAACACTACCCCTACATTCGATGGGGCGTTTAAAAAAACGACTCATACACAACAGGCTAATGCTGGACACCACCATCCACGTCATCCGAAGCCCGACCAAAGGCTGATGCCTCCTCAGTTAGCACACAGCATGCTGCCTAGGCCTCATTGATATCCACTTTCAAGAGGGTGAAGTGATACAATCGTCAGCATTGGTAGGAGACAATGGACAACATGTGTACTCGATCAATGCCACCCCTAAACGGCCAAACCACGTCACAAAGGAGACAATCTTGGCTAAGTTCCCACACCTATGCAAAGGGCTTGGAAATCTCAAAGGGGCACCCATCAAATTGCATATTGATGAATCCATCAGACCGATTCCCCAACACCCCAGGAGGGTGGGCTTTCACCTACAGGAAGCTGTCTTGAAGGAACTTGACCAACTACTCCACAACGGCATCATTGAGTCAGCGATGGGCCCCACTGCATGGGTATCCCCACTGGTCATCGTGCCCAAAGAAGGCGGACTCCTGCGTCTATGCGTAGACATGAGGATGGCCAACACAGCCATACAAAGGGTGCGCCACCCTGGCCCATGCATTGCAGACATGATGGTGCTGCTCAATAAATCAATAATGTTCTCAAAGCTTGATCTGATTCAAGGGTACCACCAGCTTGAACTTCACCCAGAGACGATGAGCATCTCCACGTTCACTACCCACGAAGGCCTTTTCTGCTACAGACGCCTAAACTTTGGCATCTCCTCCACTGCCAAAATTTTCCAGGAGGCCATGAGACAAATAATTAGACCAATCAAGGGTGCGCTAAATTACAGCGATGATATCCTCATGTTCGGCACATCGCAGGAAGACCACGACACAGCTCTACTAGCGACATGCGCAGCCCTACACAAGGCCGGCCGGACACTCAACCTGGAAAAATGCGGGTTCAGCAAGAGGAAACTGAAGATTTTTGACCATTTTTTCTCAGATGACGGCATGACACCTGACCCTGACAAAGTCAGCGCAATAACCAATTTACAAGAACCGGCACAAGCAGAAGATGTACGATCGTTCCTCTGCATGGCCGGCTACTGCGCGCACTACATTCCACACTACATTCCACACTATGCGCCCCTTACCAAGGTCATCAGAATGGCACATGAAGGACACTGAGGAGCCGACGACAACTTAGATGCCACGTATGGTTCCCCTTCTTGGACTCACTTGAGGACAGCTGGTTCAAGAACTGCCTACCATGTCAATACACGGCACAAGCGGAAGCCCCCATCCCACTGCAGCCAACACATATACCGGGCCAGCCGTGGGACAGAGTAGCTGTCGATTTCTATGGTCCGATGGAGTCAGGCGAATACCTTTTACTATTCCCTATCGTCAAGAGGATGACACCAACAGCATACCCTCAAGTGGCCGCGACATTCAATGAAGTACTCGGTGAATAGGGCATTCCATGATCCATCAAATCTGACAACTGACGTCCATTCAACAGCCATGAATTAGCGGCATTCGCGAAACACCTGGGGTTCACGCACCAAAGGATCACGCTTAGATGGCCACAAGCCAATGGAATGGCCGAACGATTCATGGATTCCATTAAAAAGACAGTCCAAAGAGCTTGCATAGAAGCCACCAACCCACTTGAAGCTTTGTGCAGACTACTACGAGATTATAGTAACACGCCCCATGAAGCCACCAATAAGAGACCCGCCGAACTGATGATGCGCTATCAAGTCCACACCCGAATCGTGAGGGACCCTAGTACACAAGAGGAAACCAATGTGGATATCATAAGCAGAGACAGCGAGAGAAAAGAGTGAGCAAAGATGGACTCAGACATGAGAAGGAGAGCAGTGCCCAACGACTTCCAAGTTGGGGATGAAATCCTCGTTCAACAGGCCATGACAAAGAAAAATGATGCAAGACACTCACCGAAACTGCTAAATGTTGTTGCCATTAAAGTAACCATGGTGACAGTCCAAGACTCGGAACGAGAAGTCACAAGGAACAGTTCATATTCAAACACTTCATCAAAAGGGAGGAACTTGAGCTGCCCCCACCAGAACCAGACCCGTGCAGAGAGAGCCGCGGGACGACTTGTGGATCCCTCCCGAAGGGGACCGACACCTGTTGCAAGATACACTTGAAACACTGGATTCATCAGGGCATAGTGAAAGGAGTGCACACCCCCCGCATACAACAAGAAGACCCTGTACTCTTGGTTGAAAAGTGTTATGACTGACGTTCGAACATTTGTCCGGGGGTGATGTCATAGGTCTCTGCACGTTTAAGGGATAGACAAGTTCCAGGTGGGGAGCAGGAGCCAGAGAAGGAAGGGGAGGAGCCTAGAGGGATAATGACAGTTCCTGTTTGTAGAGAAATAAATAAGACATATGAATATTCTCTCCGGTGTCCCATCCTTCATTTCGGTGCTTGATCCACCATTAACACAGAGACACTATTTTCTTTCTTGAATCTTTCTTATTACTTCTGACCATGTTACTCTGGGGACTAGACTATGATAATTGGCGAGTGGCTTTTAATGTAGCGATAAAAGTATAATGGGAGTTGTAAACAGACAATTGAAGAAAAAGACTTTTGGGTCCCCAGATTGTTGAGTCTGTGTGTTTTGAGGAAACCGGAAAATATTTCAAAGTAAGGCACCTTCTGAAAATTGACAATTGTGCGGATGATTCTCATTCACATTGGGTAGAGAGGTTCTGTGTGTTGGCACCAGATAGAGAAGTGTGACTGGAAAGGATGGCCCAGAAGTGGTGGAAGATGGGCATCTGAGGATCTTGCAGCTCGTTTGCGGGCTGTTGGCAAACTCTAAAAAACGGTACATTCAGGCAAGCACGGTGCAATTATTTGTATCAGGATGTGACACAACTGAAGAAAGATTTTTGTCGGGATTGTTGGATCATAAATTGGCACAGGAGCCCATCAATGCTAAGCCGGGCCCTGTTGGATTTTACAGTAGGTGGTATTGCAGTTATGATCTTTAAGGAGGTGAGATGGAGCATGTAATGCTGGGAGGTTGGCGGGCTGTGTGGAAGAATGATGGATTCAAGAAATGGGACTTTTTTATTGGTTGTGTTTTGAAGAGTTGTTTGAATTGACACTTACATTGCTAAGTCAATAAGACTCCATGGGGATTTCTGGCTGATTTACCGCGAGTGGTAATACCACACAGTAAATCTGCTGATGGAGATAAAGTGGAGAATTTACCTCTAACATTCTGCTGTGGGTGAAATTTGGCACTGCAGTAAAAATGGCTATAATTCCCTTACCACAATAATTAACACCACTTTTTTACCTTAATGCCAAACTCGTAATTAGGCCCAATACATGTTGTAACAGTATCGAGTGATTTTACTGAAGATTTTTTATCCAAGACATTTTTTTACTGAAAAATGTTTACTGAAAAAATATAGAATTAAAAAAATATATATATGGGGTTAGGGAGTTAAAACAGGTGGGGAGAGGTAGGGTGGGTTAAAAACATGTGGAAACAGCAGGTATGGGGGTGAGCCCCCACAAATAAAAAAAAACGACAATTTGTTATTTTTTCGATAAAAAATGCCTCAAAGAAAATGTTTTCAGTAAAATCACATAGAACCGTTGCAGCAAGGGGTTGGGGAATGTTTTGTTGCACTGCATAGCTGTGGCCCTGCCATGCAATGTCCTGGTTGCATGCACTCTCACTTCAGAAATACATGTTTATGTTCCGCCGCTAAATGGAGGCGCTCCCCCTCCACTGTGCGTGTCAGGAACCAAAAAGTGTCACTGCCTCCTGATTACTGGGTGCGCGGATTGGGAGAGCCAGAGGCCTGCCTGAAGAAGAGTCCCTCGGGCCACGGATTTGGGAAACACGTAAGAAAAAAACGTTTGGGTGAGGGTGTGCGTGCGTGCGTTCAAAAGTGTGGCATGTTAATGATGTATGTTTGTATTTATTTTGTGTGCATGCATGCAAGGGTGTGTATTATGTATTATGTTATGTGTATGAATGTATGAGTGTATGATGTATCATTGGCTGGGTGTGCATGTGAATGAGCGAGTGAATGGTGTGTGTAAATGAGCGAGTCAATGTTATGTGATTGTTTTGTGTGCTTATGCTAGGCCAAAAAGTTAATTTTGGCGGCCAGGGTTCTGGGGGTGTGCTACTACTGCATTTTTAATGAGCATCAATGATAAAGCAAGCATGGTATGTGTTCTGTTGTGGCTAGATTGGCATTTTGGTGCAGCCAGTCTAGCCATTTCTTACTGTGCCATGACATTTTTTACTGGGCATCTATGATAAACAAGCATGATAACTGTTATTACGCGGCTAGACTGGCATTTTGATGCAGATAGTCTAGCAATTTATTACTTCAGCATGGCATTTCTCACTGGGCATCAGAGGTAAAAATAACCTGTTATTATGTGTATAGACATGCAGACATTGTGCAGCCAGGTTGGACAGGTTTTCTTATTGTGTCATGTCATTTTTAATGGCAGAGCCAACAGGTGTATGTTCTTATGTGGGGATACTGCCATATATTTGGAAAGCCAGTGTGGACATGTTTTCTTATAGTATCATTACTGGCATTATGTGTAAAACAAACAGGAGTATGGTATTATATGGAATACTGGCATATATTGGTGCAGCCAGCGTGGAAATGTATGGGCACAGCCCGGGTGACATTTTTTTTATACCTGCATTTTTTGTGGGCAAAGGCATCAGGACAATTTGCTGGGAAATGCTCCTGTGCATTGTGGGTGTCATGCATCTGTTGGGTTTTCGGATTGGAGTTACACTACAAAACCAGTTGCAAACTGTCTGGCTTTTATACAATTTTACCCAATTTACAAAATTCTTCACAGAAAGTGTACTATATAGTGCACCATTATAACCCATTAATCTGTTTTTTTGGTTGGTCCGGGCTCTCTTGCTCGGTGGGTCTGGCATTTTTGTAGGAAATGTTTACGCCCCTCCAATTAAAAAAATCACCAGCTGCCACTGTGGGAGTAATTGGTGGATGAATGGGTATGAATGTGTGTGGCAAGTCTGGGGCCCAGGTCTTATTCATTTATTTAATGAAAATTACGAGGAAAAAAATGCATTGTTGGCACACAAAAACGTACAAAACTATTGAACAGTGATTTACAGAGTGGAAGACCAGTGTCCTTAACAATGGCTGAGAGAATGTGGAAATAAGATCAGATGATGCAGAGGAGGTAGAAACATCAATCAGGGACGAGGACAGTAGAGCATGATATAGGAACGGGATAGTGGAGGAAGTGGTACATTTTAGGATGAAAGGGTTGAGGCATAAGTGTTGTGGGTTTGCCGTAGAGAGATAGGGGGAGAGGAAAGCAGGGATAGAAATAGAGTGGGAGTAGTGCAGAGAGGTAGAGGGAGAGGAAGAGCATTCCAGAGTGAGGGAGCGAGGAGATGAATAGAACAGAAACAAGAGGGGGCGCAAGGGGCACGAGAAGTGGCAAGGAGGTGAGCCGAGGATTATCTCAGAGAGCGAGGGGGAGAGTATTGAGTGAGATGGGCCAACAGGTAGGCAAGCCTGTGTATAGTTTTGAAAATGGTGAGAATGATTTTATATTTGCCCTCTGTCTCATAGATAACCAGCCTAACTGATGGTGGGCTGGGAATGTGGAGGTGAAGCAGGGATGGTTGAAGAGTTTACGGACAGCAAAGTTGAGGACTTTGTCGGGAGGTGAAAAAGCATAGTTGGGAATGCAATAGAGTAGACTGGCAAAATAGACAGACCGAAAGAGTACTAAAGAGGAGATTAGGTGCTTAGCAGTGTTGAAGTGAAGAAGATGTCATATTTTTCTGATGTTGAGGAGATTAAGTCTGGTCACAGTGGCAGACTGGGCAATGAAGAGCGAAAAATTGTGAGACGGGTCGAAGACGACACCAAGGTTGCGAACAGAAGCAGAGTAGGGAAGGTAGTCAGTAGAGAAGAATAGACGAGGGGGAGCGGAAGAGATAGCCTGTTTGAATGGGAAGTAGAGACATCAGTCTTAGTGGAGTTGAGAATGAGCAAGTGAAATGCCATCCAGTATTTGATGGTGGGGAGACCGTCCAAAATATTTGTCCGTAGACCATCAGATAAGAAGGGAAAGGACGAGAAGATCTGAGTGTCATCAGCGAACAGTTGATAGGAGAAGCCATAGAAGGAGATCAAGGTGCCAAGAGCAGAGATATAGAAGGTTAAGCAAAGTGGACCCAGGACTGACGATTGAGGAACACGAACAGTAAGGGGGTGGGGGATAATTGGGGAGGTAAGGCTGTTCCAGGACACCTGAAAGTGTCTTGGGGCGAGATATGAAGCAAACTAAGTTAAGGGGCATTGAAGCAGGGATGATTTCTTACATGTTTTACTGGCTTTATTGGGGCAAAGCCAACTTGATGGAGATTATTACAAGGAGGAGGGTTTGGGTTGATGGGTTTATAGCACAATGCGGCAAGCAGAATGGACAATTTCTTCCAGTGACATAGCCGTTTTTACTCAAATAAGGGGCATGGCCAATATGATCTGTGTTCTTACACGGAGAAAGTGGGGGCACTTGTGCAGTTAGCAAGTAAATGTTCCTTCACTGTAGCATTGCATGTTTTACTCGCGTTGAGGGCAAAGTCAACATGGAGGGTATCCTTACATGGTGGTGAGGGCTTTGGGCAAGCATTTGTACAGCCAGCAATACATTTCTTTTTCCTGTGGGAGGTGGTTTATACTGGCATTAAGGGCAAAGGTATTATTGCTGTGCATAATATTACAGGCAATGCACATTTGGATGCCAGAGGCCAGGCACACCCCCTGTTTGTTTCTATGCTAGGTGAAAGATTTAAGGTTTCATTAAAACACATACTTACATCCTTCACCGAATGCACTGTGCGGTCTACCCCTGCAGCAGCATGATCATCATGTACATTGTATCAAAAAAGGAGGACAACCCAAAAAATCATAGTTCTAAAACCGGCATAACCAGAGAACAAAACACAAACCGCACAAACTGTGGATTCAAAAGTCAGCCCCTACTGTCTTCAACTTCCAAAAAATGCAATAAGAATATGTTTTTCTTGAATGATTCAGTAGTCAAGATAGACATCTTCAAAGCACATCTAGTTTGAGTAACAAAAGCATACATTTTTTGGATATAACCATTTATGAAAAAAATAGTAATTTGAAAATAAAACCTTTCCACAAACTTTTTGCGCAGTTTTTGAGGTTAAGATGTAACAGCAGCACTAAGAGTCTCTATGAAGATTAAGCTAATGCACACATTGACAAACTACAAAAAAGAGGATATGGCAGAAAACATCTTCAGAAGGCTGCTAAATGGACCTGGATCAAGAATAGAGATGCCCTTCTGGAATCTAATAATACAAATTTACCAAATCCCAAAAGGCAGAGAATTGTATGCATGAGTACTTTCAACAATTCATCTTACAAAATCAAAAACTGCATAGAAAGACACTGGAATATTCTAAACAGCAGCAACTCCAACTTCAAAGAACCCATTTCGTTTTTAAGAAACTTACTAGAATAAGGTAAATTGTGATTGTGATTACGAATGATGCCAAATCACATCCTGTACGGACTCTGACTTTGAATCAACTGTGGGGCATTCAAGGTGTGTTTGGTCACTATCTGTGTGGTGGCTATGTGATGTGCATTCAGATCATATCTAGACAGGAAGTAGAAGTCAGCCCAGGTTCCCTTGGAAGCTTCAGAAGTTTTCTAATTACAACACGAAGATGGTTATTTATATATGATTACTTGCCCATGTGGGCTTCGTTATATTGGTAAGACAGAGAGAGCAGTAAAAGTAAGGATGATTGAACATAAAAGTTGTTTATATAAACATACCCTTACAGACCCACTAAAAAAACATTTTGATGAGAAGCAACAACAGCTCGATGAGTTCAAATGGGTCGTATAACAATAGAAAATGGGTTTTCCAATGGTGAAAGGGAGAAAATTATTTTCCAGATTGGAAAAAAAAATCATTTTTAGAACCCGTAGCGATATAAAAGGGTTAAATGATAACTCGGAAAAGCAGATCATCAGATAATTCAAATGTTCTTTCATGGTTCATTGTTGATAATGCTATATTGCTTTTAGGGAGCCAATAATAAAATAACTGACTCCAACACGTGATACCTTGCCCCCTATTTTTGTAACAACATGTGCTATAGAATTCGGAGCACAATATGGTCTCTTATTGCAATCAGGCTGCTTACTAAATCACAACGTGTTTACCGCTTTTTCTTGCAGCTGTACATTCATAGACCTAGAAATCAAATTCTGTGTGGATTGTAGTCCTTAAGAAAATCAGCGATACAGTTGAGAGTTCTCCATACAAGGAGGACACGGATGAGCCTCACTTACTCCTTTTCACAGAGTTGCACGGACTGAGACGGACCGGCGCAAAGGACGGTGGATGCAGGGCAGTTTTAGCAGGATGAGCTGAGTAAATTAGGTGGAGGCCATTTGACTACAGGAAATGTAATATTTGTTCCCCTCTCCCCTTTCCCTCCCCTATGCTTTCGATAGCTGAAAGATACAACATTTCTGATATCGTCTAGTAGCATGGAGTGCTATTTATGAAAGCTGACTCGCTGTCTTAATGTGAAAAAAGAGAACCCTGTTTTCTCCAAAAAGGTGGAGCACATTTAATTGAGTTTCTACTGATGTGTGTGTAACTGCAGTTCAACAAGCAAGCAGAATTGCTTATTTTTTAAGATATTTTTTCTCCAGAATACTGCATATTGAATCCACTAAGAGAGTCCTACAAATTCATAATTGGAATTTGAGTTTTTTTACTAGGTAGGAAATGGCATTAGTGTCGCTTTTGTTAATCTAATTGATTTATATGAAACATTTTTTTAACTAACACAGTTTCTGAAGGAAAATGTCTTAGACATGGGAGAAATATGTTTATGTGAATAGTTTCACACAGCCCAGGATGCTGTGTTTTAATGGAGGAAATGTGCCTTTACAATTGACTGTAGACAGTTCATGAATCCAAAAGCTGGAAAAGGATTACACTTACAAACTGATGAAAGTCCAGGGCAATTGAGGCCCATTCAAGGACGTAAACCTGCCCATGTCAGGGACAATATGTCTATGCTATAAGGACAAGCTTTGCAATAATATTTAGTTGTGTGCAAATGGATTGCTAAGCTCTATTTATCTATATTTTGTTCGACACTTGGATGTTTGGTTATTTCTTTAAACATTTGTGTAATGTTGACAATGTCTATACACTTATTATTTGTGAAAAATAAAACCTATTTTTCTAGATATATAGCCTGAGTCATAGCTTCATCCCATACAACTAGGACTTCATTGATGTAGCTCTTCCAAATTCTGATGTTCTGTTTGAAAGGATTCCTAATATCATCAGTGACTTTCTAAAAGCTGTTCACGTAAAGGCTTGCTACACTCGGGGCCATCGTTGACCGCATGGCGGTTCATTCAATCTGTTTGTATTGCATACCTTGATATTGTAGCCATTTGTGGTATCTTTGTATATATAGATATGATGACTATGTCTACTAAGAGGAGGATGTTTTCGGGGTGAAATGGTTCATCCTCTTTCACATTAATAATGTGAGTAGTGTCTTTAATATAGGAAGGAATCTCAGGAATTAATTTCTGTAGCAATAAATCAACAAATTGTGCCCGAGGTTCCAGGACAGAGGACACCCATGATAGAATAAGGCATCCTGGTGGAGCAAATAGGATTTTGTGTATCTTTGGGAGTATATAGAAAACGGGTATCCGAAGGATTAACCTATATTAGAAAATCTGCCTATTTTTTGCAACTCCAACCATTATCCTGTGCTTGAATAACCTGATTTTGTATCACTTTTTTTATTTTGGAGTGGGATCTGTATCGATTAGGTAATACGTTTCAGTATCCGCTAATTGCCCAAGGCATTCTGCATTTGGCCCAATTGTGCAAAGTAGCCTTACTTTGCAATTAACCTAGTTGTGTAAGGTAGCCTTATTCTGCATTCAGCCTAATAGTGTAAAGTAGTAATATCCTGCATTTAGCCTACTTGTGCAAGGTAGCAACATATTGCATAAGGTATTTCTAAAATCAATCACGCAATGTCTGTCTACATATTTTAGGCCTTGCTCCCCTTTTAAATCTAGGCGTTTTGCTAATTTTATTCATATTACATCTTTCTACACATTTTAGGGCCTGCTCTCCTGTTTCAATCTAGGTGATATGTAGCATTGCTCTTTGTACCTAGACGGAACCCAGGATGTAAACATTGTTGTTTGTACAGCTAACCCATTTTCTCCCCTTGCACTCCGCACCTTCGTAACTTAGCGGAAGGCACAGGCTCATTTCACACACCCTGTACTCACATATAACACAAACACTAGTGAACAACACCTCTGCCATAAGAATGAAGCTACCATTAATGACAAAAATTCTTCAAATTGTATCTTTCCACATAGTTCTCTATATCCTTAAACACAATCCACCCTGTTTAGTTCATAGTTTATCTCTGCAGAGCCCATCCACACACCATTCAGACATGGGTGACTAGCAGGGTATTGGCCACCCTCACATAACTGTAAAGGTTGAAATACACAAATGCATAATAGCAACTCCCAATGTTCCCAAATTTGGACTCCGGTCCCTCCAAGGGCGTTCAACCAAACAGCTCTTTGGAACCATAATTATGGTGAAAGGCACTATACAAATGACAAAAATGATTGAATTAAATGAATTAATTCAGCAACGTTAGCCTTGCGGTTCAGCAGTACAATGGCCCGACCTTTATCAGCCTTACAACAATTAACAAGTTTTCCAGTGGACAAAGGGGGAAAATGACTCTACAGATTGGAACAAACACTCCTTTTTTTGAACCGATAGCAACATAGAAGGGTTAAATGAGAAAGTGGAATGGGAAACGCTGATCATCAGATAATTCACATTTTCTGTCATGGTTCATTGTTTATAATGGTGTATTGCTTTTAGGGAGCCATTAATAAGATACTTGACTCTAACACGTTTCTTTTTGTAATCAGGTTCACTATTGAATCACAACGTGTTTACTGCTATTATTTGCAGCTGTTACCCTTACAGAACTACAAATTCCATGTGATTTGTAGTCCTTAAGTAAATCAACAATACAATTGGCAGTTCTCTGTACAAGAAGGACGTGGTTGAGCTTTGCATATTCCTTTTCACAGAGTTGCACGGAAAATGACTCTACAGATTTGAACAAAAATTCCTTTTTTGTACCGATAGCAATATAGAAGGGGTGAATGAGAAAGTGGAATGGGAAACGCTGATCATCAGATAATTCACATTTTCTGTCATGGTTCATTGTTTATAATGGTGTATTGCTTTTAGGGAGCCATTAATAAGATACTTGACTCTAACATATTTCTTTTTGTAATCAGGCTCATTACTGAATCACAACGTGTTTACTGCTATTTTTTGCAGCTGTTCCCCTAACAGAACTACAAATTCCATGTGATTTGTAGTCCTTAAGTAAATCTATGATACAATTGGGAGTTCTCCGTACAAGAAGGACGTGGATGAGCTTTGCATATTCCTTTTCACAGAGTTACACAGGCTGAGAAGGAACGGTGGAGGAAGGTCAGTTTTAGCAGAACGAGCGGAGTAAATTAGGTGCAGGTCTTTTAACTATAGGGAGTATAAGATTAGTTTCTCTCTCCCCTTTCCCTCCCCTCTTGCTTCTATAGCTAGAATATTTAAGATTTCTGATATTGTCTAGTAGCCTGGAGTGCTGTTTACGAAGGCTGATTCGCTGTTTTGAGGTGAAAAAAGAGAACCCCATTTTCTCTGAAAAGTTGAAGTGAATTTAAATGAGTTTTTACTGATGTGTGAGTAACTGCAGTTGAACAAGCAAGCATAATTGCTTCTTTTTTATACATTTTTCTTCTCTACAATATTGTATATTGAATCCACTAAGAGGTCCTACAAATTCATAATTGCAATTGAATTTCTTTGCTAGGTAGGAAACGGCATTAATGTCGCTTTTGTTAATCTTATTGAATTATACAAAACATTTTTTACCTGACACTCAAAGTCTGCATCTGTTGTTTTTCAACTTCTGAAGGAAAATGCCTTACACATGGGAGAAACAGGTTTATGTGAATATGTTCGCACAGTCCAGGATTCCGTGTTTTACCTTAGAAGATTTGCCTGTACAATTGACACTAGGCAGTGTTTGCGTCCAAAGGCTGGAAAAGGATTACATTTACCCACTGATGAAAGTCAAGGGCAATTAAGGTCCATTCAAGATCAGAAACCTGTGCATATCGGGGTCTGTTTGTCTATACTATACAGAGAAGCTTTTTAATTGTGTGCAAATGGGTTGCTAGGATCTATTTACTAGGCTTATTTATCTTGATTGTTTTTGACACTTGGATTTTTGGTTTTGTTTTGAAACTTTTTTGTAATGTTGACAATGTCTATATGCTTATTTATGGGGTAAAATAAAATTATTTTTCTACATATATTGTTACTCTTATTGTATTTTCTGGAAGCTGAAGACAATAAGTGCTGACTTTTGAATCTGCTGTTTGTGTTTTGTTCATCATGTACATTGCACACAGGCAGTGATCCAAAGGGGCCCGGATTGTGGCACAGCCGTGATTTGTTGCCGAGCTTGTGGCTGGGGGCACTTATGAAGGCTCGCAGGGGATCCCCACATTTTGTGTTATGCCACTGGATTCAGTAGTAGATCTAAGACAGATAAAAACGAGCAAGGTCACATGATAATGCAAATGAATGTAAAATGCTGCTGTGGATTATGAGTAGGGAAATGTTTAAGAGCAGACAGATTCTGGGGTACTGAGAAAGAGCATCAAACTCACTAGTGCAAGATTGGGTTAGCCATGGGGGCAACACATGTGCGTCCTAGTGATGGAGAAACAAGAAGGTGTATTGGTAAGGAGAGAGTTTGCAGAACGGCTGCAGATTGTTGTAGTTAATTATGTTTCTCTTTCCCCAGAGTGTTCACAAAATGAGGGGACACAGAGGTGGGTGGGCGTACACGAGGAGGAAATAGGTGGACCTGCAGACGGAGAAAAGTTCCTACGTCACACAGCTAGGTTTCATTTTTGTGAGATGCATGCGGGAGCGGAGGAATGTAGTAAGGACAACTGTTGCCAACGTTTCTTGAATTGGAGATGGAGATTGGCAGACCTGGGCTACTTGTTAAACATGGGGAGAACTTCCTGGTGTAAGAAGTGTAAGAACGTGCCTGGGACTCAAAAAAAGAGCATGTGGGTAGATTTGAAGAAGGTGACTGAACCCAGTTATAGAATGGATACTGCTGTTGCTCAGTGGAGTATCGAGGGTGCCAAGGGTGGGCTAGAAGACAGCAGCCATTAACAGTACCTGGAAAGACATGAACAGAGAGGCAAAATGTGTATATAGCAAGGTGGTCCGCCATGGGGACATAAAGTGTATCAACAGGACGGTATCTATCATTGCTTGCAGCAGTGACTTCTTCACACAGGTTAACGGATTTTGATATTTTTTGTAATGATGTGCTAATTTAATGTAGCATACTGGTAAGTTCATGTTGTGTACGGGAGATATTTTTGGACTGTGAGAAGTACAAGATGTTAATCTTAATGTTTATGTTATGGGTCTTCTTGTACTGCGCACTGTTGCCACTTGCGTGGTCTATTGGCACTCTCAGCGGATCTACAGCGGAATGAGGGTTGGTGGGTTGTTTGTGGGATTGAGAGGGAGAAGAGCAAGAGGGCTTTGATGTGCTGTTGGCAGTTTCATTTCGGAGAAACCGGTCACTGAGCGTTGGTGCATTTTCCGTTGGTAGCCATCTTGTTTTGTGGAAGCGTGATTGTGTCTTGTTTGGTTTCATGTTGGGTGTTGTGAAGTGCGTGCAGTTCGTGGTGCGTATAGAGCTATGGTGGTGCTCAGTTCAGAGTTTGCAGGTGAGTATAAAGAGTAGTGAGGTTTTAGTATGGTTAGTTAGAAGGAAAACATGTCCTACCCTCAGTAATCCAGTGGTGCGTAATAGTGCGTCCATTTTTTAGACCTACCCCATGCTGGGGGCCTCCTCAATACTGTGCTCCACAGCTTAGCTCTTTTTAAAGTGCTCCCTCCTAATCCTGACATGTACAGGCAGCCCACGCAACTCCGCCATGGCCCATTAAGGCCTGCCTGCACCGGTACACGTTTTTTGCTGAAAGAAAGATATGGCCAGCTCCTACAATAAAGGGGGAAGAGATAATATAATGTGGCATACGGTATGAGCAGGGAGTAGAATGGCCCTGTTAAATGTGCCCAGGGTGGCATGGGTGGCCAGTAGGTCACAAAGAAGGGCTCCCTTTTTGGTTAAAATTAGCAGGTGACCTTGAGGTCAGGTAAAAAAGAAAGGTTGCAAGTAGGTTAAAACGGAGGGCAGAGGGCCCAGGTAGAAAGGATAGCATATTACAAGTGACCTTGAGGTCGGTGAGTCATAGGATGGAGTGGGGGGGGCATAGACATTTTAGTAGGTACAGCAATGCCTCATATGATGCAGAATGTGAAGGTCTGCAATGTGTTTGTGTCTGCTCTTGCACATCCACCACATAGGCAAGCACAAGTTTTTGTTTTGTTTCAATCTTTTTTTGTTACTGTACTTTTTGATTAGTTAGTTGAAGAGTGGTGTAGCGTCAACCACACCAGGATGCATTCAGCATGAAAACAGTACGAATCCAAGGAGCAAGCAGCAGCAGCCTGACTCCAGCTCCTTAACCAAAGAGCAATCAAGGCCCAGGGCCCCACGTGGACAAATGGGAGGGCTATAAAATAATGTGTGTGATGATATTAAATCCGGCTCCACTACATCAGCATCAAGAGGGCAATGAAGTGCAAGCAAATATAAATGAAATAGCACGTAAAGCACAAACTATGGATTTATTGCATATTTATTTAAAGGAAAGTGCTTGAAAGCCTGAAGGTGGAAAATGAGGACATTCTAAAATGTTTAATGTGAAAAACACTTAATTTTGCTTAGTGTGCCAAATTGTGCCAAAACATGCATCATGTACCCAGACGTTCTGCACATTGCATGTTTCTTACTTACTAGCATGGATGAAAAGATCACTAGAGCACATCCATAAAAAAAAAAACAATACGCCAGACTCAGCTAAAGCATTCAACGAAGCCAACAAAGTTTACAAAACAGCCACAAAAACCCATAAAGCGGATGCCTTCAATTTACGTATCAGCAATGCAGCTTCTAATTCTAAGGAACTGTTCACTATACTTAGAGAACTTGAAAATCCATGTCAAGATACCTCACCCGTTAACACCAGCAAAACTTGGTGCAACACAATCCAAAATGCATCAGCATCTAAAATATTACTTCTTCAAACGAAAATAGTCAATAAAAGACAAGTTCTAGCAAGCAAAATAGCACCCACCCTCACAAAGGACTCACCAAATGACAACCACTGCAAGCCATTCCACTTCACCCCTAACACACAATAAATTGTGCTGGACACCATAACTAAATTAAAAGCCTCAAACTGCTAAGGAGATCAATTCCCGGCCCATCTAGTAAAACATTTGTGCCCCCACGCTGACACGGATTATCACTAATTTTATCAATGTCTCATTCCTCTCCAACACGTCCCTGCTAGTATAAAAGAAGCCTGCTTCACTCCTCTTCTGAAAAAGCCAGCACTTGACCCATCAATCCCCACCAACTACTGACCAATAACAACGGTCGTATTCCTCTTAAAAATAATAGATAAAATAGCGTACACCCAAATCCAAAACCATTTAGAGCAATACCACCACCTAGGCGCTCGTCAATCAGGATTTTGCCCAAATCATAGCACGGAAACGGCACTGATGACAAATTGTTTGCCACTCTAAACAAAGACTTTAGCTTCTCGAAGGATGCAACCCAATGGGAAAAATCCTTCGTAGCTGAGAGAACCTCACATATCGCTATAGGCAAAGTGTCGGTTGACCCTATACCAGTTCCCATAGTCGTTCCCCAAGGATCCTGCCTATCACCCACCCTCTACAATGCCTACACAAAACTATTATTTGCAGCACTCAATGCTATGGGTGTCATCTACACTAACTTTGCAGAGGACACCCAGATCCTCATCCACCTATCAGGCAATTACGAGCAGGACACCTTATTGATTAATCAAATCTATGCACTTATCCAAAACTGGATGGCCTACAATAGCCTCTGCCTTAGTGACGAAAAAACAGAGTTGCTCATAGTCGGATCCCCAACTAAATCCTCTACACTACAGCCTGACTATGTCGCATTCAACATTGATGGCACCATAATACCAGTATCCAAACAAGTCAAAACCCTTGGTGTTTACCTAGATGCCAATCTAATTATGACAAAACAAATAAACGCCCTCCCCTCTTACACGGCTAAACTTATTTCCCTAAGCTGGAAATTCCACCCCCTCCAAAAACTGTGTAACCCTAGCAAGAGACCTAATACTCTCAAAAGTTGGATTACTGCAACATACTGCTTGTAGGCACGTCCAACTCCAGCCTCGCTAAACTTCAACTTATGCAGAAAAAAGCCCTACGTGCATCACTTGGAATAAAAAAGTCTGATCATATTTCCCATATTAGGAGAGATAACCATTGGCTGCCCATCAAAGCGAGAATCATCTATAAAACGCTTTGCATTACACATAAATGTATCACCAACAAAGCCCCTAAATACATCAACAATGTAGTCACAAAAAGAAAATACCACCAGAACCCTCAGATCTAATACTAACTCATTCCTGGAAATCGCACGCTACAAAAGCTTGCGAGCGGGAGGCAGTAACTTCAAAGTCCTAGCTCCCAAACACTGGAACACCCTCCCGATAAACATCAAAAACGAAGATTCCTTCCAACGATTTAAAAAATCTCTTTAAAAACTTGGCTTTTCAACCAATTTTAACACATCCAATACAGCCTAAATTTATTGACCTCCCTGCCAATACAATTTCGACCGTATGCTGTTTCTGTATGTCTATTTTTCTGTACTTTGCCCTAACCCAATGCTACTGTGAATCGTGAAAATGCATCCATCAAACTCTCTGTAACTACGCTGTGATACCTCAGGGTCTGGGCATATTGTAAATGTAATAAATAAATAAATAACCTGAAGAGTTCATTGGTTATTGGTGCCCCAACCTACAAATTATTAACATTAAGCAGTTTTTAGAGCTTGTAATGCTGCTTAGTGTGTTAAGATGTGCACAGACATACATTAGTTGCCCCCAAATGTTCTCTCCAACAGCTGCCTACACAAACCTATTCAGAAAGCTTCAGAACTTTCATAAAACAGTATTGGCAAATATCACAGAAAGCATTTTCTTAAAATTCTAAAATATTTAAATGTAAAACAACCTTAATGTAGAAAATGCTTAATGTACCAAAATTCACCCAAATGTAAATCCTTTGTCTTCAAATTTTGCAGAGGGCATATGTGTGACCCCATAACCTATTTGAAAATGCTTGGCCTTCGGTGACTCTAAATGCAAATGCTTTGCATGATGTGATTTCTTGATGTTCTGAAACTTTAATATGGAAAAGTGTTAATTTGGAAATCCTTACTGTGGCCTTGGATGGCCAATCATAAATCAATTGCCACCAATCCTTTCAAAGGACACATGTAACATGACGTGCAAGTATTCTATCAATGTCTTGCCTTCCATTGAGCTACATTTCAAACTAGTCATGTTAAATACAATTTCAGTGGTGCTTATATATGATTTCTACATACAAAGTGGTGAAAATATACATCAACTGCTCAGAGAGTTCATACCATATGTTTCCCACATCCTGAAACTTCCCTAAAATAGTCATACATTTTTCCTGGATCACACATAACGTATTTGTGTAAATCAACATTTTTTGTTTGGGGTGCTTCATTACGCTTAATATGCTTGTTACACGTATGTACCCCATTTGCGATCAAGCCTGTTATCTTGTCAATAGCTAAATGATTCCATATTGCCCACCTTTTGAAGGAACACCGACTATACAAAAAAGCTATCCTATCCCAGCAAATCTCAGAATAAATGAACAGCTAAGAATGATATTTATTTTTATTTTCTATTTTTAGGGAACACTTTGTAGAAACAAAGAATAATTTTAAAACAAGTTATCAAACTTTCACCTCATATGTGAGTAATACAAACAGATACATCACTACGCTTACCTACCTGTCTAAATTGCGTACAACGGGTCTCACTCCGAGTTTAGCAGTTTTTCTGCAGTAAATTCACTGAAATACCGCCAAATTAGATCAAAGTTACCGCCACTTGGTCCCGCAGGTTTGCCGCCTGGCAGTTTGGCAGTGTTAGACCCCAATTATTAATCACCTCCAGCATCTTGTAATGACTTGTAATGAGGTCTTGTAATGAGGCCCAATTAAAGTAACTCGTCCCACTTCAAACCTTAGTAACGGCAAGAAGATGCACATTTGGACACGCATTGATAACGTACATTTGCATACCGAGAGGACTGCAGGCTCACCTGCAAAAACAGACAACATATATGCATGTGGAGAACACTGGCTATACACGCACGTCGGTTAATGTGAGTGGCCACTCAACAATTCATGAGCCTCACGACATGAACACAGCTGGTCCGTCCAAAGGTGTACATTTACAAATGCAGAGGTACCTATCCACTGCCCTTAGAAGGGGCATTCCACACCAGAGTGTCACTGGACAGAGACTCTATGTCACAGTGGATGCAAAGGAAACACTGAAGAGATTCACCACCATTTAAGAGCTGAGCATCGTACACCTTGCGTTCAGCTTCTTCCTAGACCAACTGAAATCCCTGTTACAGGGATACAATGATCTAGTCAAAGGCATAGGTTAGCTTAAGGACAATGAAGTCCAAATTCATATCGACCCGGCGGTACAAACAGCGGCCCAGCAGCCAAGGATGTCATTTGGGGTTCGCCAGGGGTCGCAGTTGCGACCCCTGAGATCTCCCTTGCTACCTCTGAGGTCCGCCTTGCTACCCCTAAACAAAATTTAAAACAAAATAAAATGTTTTTTAAAATATTTTTTTCAAATGTAAGCTCCTGGGCTGTGGCCAGCGCCCTGTGGCTCTTTATTTTTGGAGTGGCTGGCTTTCTTGTTCAGGTGGTTTCACAAATGTAACACTTTGAGCAGTGATCCTAAATAAGAAAGAATAGGAATAACAAATTATTTGTCTTTCTGAAATTCTATAATTGCTAGACTCATTAAAGGTTTATTTCAGGCACACTACAGGGGGTGAGTCACTGATTTAGTCTGTTCTGAAGCACCTCAACTCAGCCTTTCATCCTTATGAGGTCGATAAATGAGTACCAACCCAGGTTGGATGATATTGTATCTATATTTGTTCTATATAAAGCGCTTAAGCGTTAGTGCATATAATCACACATCATTATCATTTGCCCTTGGACGTCTGTTTGCATTGACAGTAATTTGGCAATATGGGCCTATACACACTGATATTAACAATGCATTTGGTGATCCATTCTTGAATTAAATGTATATCACATTATATATCTAAAACTAAGACTGAATGTGTTACCAACCCGTGAATACCTTGCACATACTAACCAAATCCCAAAGGAGGAGAATTTCAGCAGATTTTGTAACTGCGGCATACAGACGGAATCTCCCTTCCACTTGATTATGGAGTGTATGGCAATATCTGAGAATGGGAAAAATATGCCAACATGCTCCCCCAAGAAGCCAGAATAATGTACATTAACGAACTTTGGGCATACATTATGACGGGAAATTATAAACTACTTACTATGAGAGTTATCCAATTTTGGGAATCAATAATGTTGAACATTGCAGAGAACTTGATCTTGAAAGACTATCCCCACCTGCGAGGACAAGAACCTTGGTGTCACCTTTGATTCCACACTCTCCTTCTCCGCCCACATCGCTGATGTATCAAAAAAGTCAAACATCCTACTGCACCTCCTCAGAGGTGTTCTTCCTTTCCTCTCATTCCCCCAGAAGCTCACTGTCTCCCAAGCTTTGGTTCTCTCAAAGTTGGACTATTGCAAAAGCCTCTTTCTTAATCTACTTGCCTCTACTCTCCGCCCTTTACAAGTTATCCAGAACAGGACTGCGAGACTTGTCCTTGGCCTCAAGCCATGGGATCGTATCTCTCCAGCTCTGAAATCTCTCCATTGGCTCCCAGTGGATGCAAGGTTTAAATTCAAAACCCTCTGCATTGTCCACAAGGATTTCTGGGGCCTGGGTCCAACATACCTTCAGCTATCCCTCCGCAAATACCTCCCATCTTGAGCACTCCGCTCCTCTACCTCCCTCAGGGTCAGTCGTTTCTCAAAGAAACGAGCTTGGGGTAGATCTCTGTCTTCGACTGGGGCCTCCCTCTGGAACAGCAGCCCTGCCACTCTAAAACTTGAGGAGAACCATCTCCGGTTCCGGAAGCACCTCAAAACCTTCCTCTTTGTTTCTGCCTTCTCCTCCCTTCTCCCCTGTTGATTCTACTCTCCCTCAGCACCATGCACCTGGCCATTCTCTGTCCTCCGGGCCCAGATACCTGCTCATCTTGCCACCCTCACGCACTGCCTCCGGGCCACCCCCTGCACTGGGGTCTGTCTCTGTACCCATACAGCCCTCCCCTTTTCTTCCTGCACTTTCAGACCTAAATGGCCTGCTGCCATAAACCCAGCACTTGCCTCTTGCTGGCTTGTTGCCTTTTTATTTATTATTTTATTATTATTTTTGTTTTTTCCTTCTCGCTCCGCACTCTCCTTTTGTTCCCCCTTCCATGCACTTCTCCCACGTCTCCCTCTACCCTGCACTTGCACGTTCTCAATGTCACTGGGCCTAATAAGATTGTTGTTTTTGTTCTCCCCTGTTCCCCTTCCCTTGCCTTGTCATGCTCTGAAACACTTGTCTATGAGCGCGATAGAAATAAAATATCAATATCAATATAGAGTATCAAATTCATCACCTACCAATGTCAACGCAAATGAACTTCTTATTTTCTTCTTATTTTATTTCTTTTCTCTTTTTAGAATGAACTAAAACATGCAACTAGTAGAAATACTAATACGACAAAAATGTAAAGATTGATATCAAACTAAATCATTTCTTAATAAAAAAAAATATATATCACATTATAGTAATATATCATAACCATATTTTTCATGGTGTGCTTAGGAAATGCTATGTGATGCTACTGCCTGTTTTGTCAAGGGGTGAAAGGTTGTATTCCATCGCTTCCCGTGATGTCACTTTGGGGTGGTGGTCAAATGACATCACTTCCTGTGATGTCATCAGAGGTCAAGGGTCATGTGATGTCACTTCTGCTACCACTAGCATTTTGGTGAAATGACATCCCTGCCAGCAGCACTGGGAAATTCCTTTCCACAAGTCTAAAAAGGTGGAGGTTGAGCAAGCTAGAGTCCCAGGGAATCGTTAAGAGGGTGATGAACCACCTCTGTAGATGTCCCCAATTGTCACTGGCCCACACCAAAGCAGCTGGTTGCTGTACAAATCTGAGTGGACATGCAGTTGCCCAACAGGGCCATCAGGACAGAGAGCCACATAACGTCCACTCTAGATGATGTTATTGCAGGCCAGTGGAGCGCTACCTTTTTTATTGTCATCCTCAATGCTGGGTACTACCAGGTCCAGTTACATGAAGATTTCAGGCCAATCACAACAGTCTAGACACACACAGGGCTTTTCAGATACCGGTTATCAGCTTCGGAGTCTCGTCAGCAGCTAAGGTGTTCCAACACATGATTTGGGGCATGCTGGCAGGACTCTCAGGCATCTTCAATGTGAGTGAAGAAGACCTATGCAACATTTGAGAAGGAACATGTGAGCATTCATTCTGGTCGCTATTCGCTGCCTCTGGGACAATGGCCACTCACTGAACAGGCAAAACCTATGTTTCTACAATACCAAGTGGAAGGAAACCTACAATTACTGCGCCTTTAAAATGCTGACTGCACATGTACTGCTCAGTCAGCATTTTCATTCCAACTCCCATTACTGCAACCAAGCGGAGCAGGGGTTGCAGGGTTGTCCCCCGCAGTCTGCTGTGGTAAGCGGGGGACTAGAAAGATAAAAAAAGATAAAGGATCCTGCAGCGTCGGCTCAGACCCTCGTAAGTGGGAGGAACTGACACAGCAGGGATAGTGGGGATTCGGCGGCATGCACAGAAGTGTGCTGCCGTAAAGCTAAGTGGGGCAGGTAAGATGGGGAATACAGGCTGGGGGATGCAGGCAAAGTGATCTATCTGATTACTCTGCTGCGCCGTAATGGGAGTCGACATTTTCGTCGTCAGCATTACGGGAGGTGCACTGATCACATAGATCCAAGTGGAATTCTTTGGGGATATCTTGAAAAACGCTGATCTTTCCCCCGAACCGAAATATTGTATGAACACCAAGTCAACTTTTTGTCACAATTTCCCCATCAGAGGTGAGAAGCTTTGTGGGAACTTTTGTTGGAGGTTCATCCGTGACCTGGCTACTGTCACGGAACAGCTGAGAGCACTTACCAAAAAAGACCACCTTTGGTGTTGTGGATACCCTACAGAACAGTAAGCTTTTGATTCCATTAAGACAGCCCTGGTAGCAGACACTATAATGGCATTCTTTGACCTCCAATCTGTGTGAAACACCAGCCCGGTGGGTCTACTGGCTATTCTGGTACAGATGGATATAGCAGAGATCCAATGGTTCTTTGCTTATTCGAGCTGTGTTCTCACTCCCAGAGTTCAGCACTACTTGCAGATCAAGCATAGGACACTGGTCGTCCTTTGGAGATGCCATCATTTCCACCTTTATGTCTTTCGGCACACCATAACTGTAGTAACTGACCACAAGCCCCTTCTTCCCATCATGCTGGGCTCCATTTGGAATGTTGGCTCCTGCAACTTGAGTATTATGGGGTCACACTCCAGTTTCATGCTGGCATGGACAACCCAGCAACTACTTATTTTACTGCACCGTATCTAGGTCAAGGTACGGGCCTGAACATCAATTCCAATGAATAGGTGCACATGGTTACGTGGGCAGCCGTTCCCAAGACGATGATGCTTCAGTTGATTGTGGAGGCCTCTGCATGGCACCGGGAAATTCAGAAAAAAAATCCACCATGTGCCAAGGTCAGCGGAAAGACTTCCTGTCCCTCCATGGTCACTAGATATTGGAGATGCTGGCATTTCTAAAGAACATGTGGAAAATGAGGTTTAAACCGTCAGTGTTGGAGGAGGGCCAGGGACTCCCACTTTGTCCTTCCCTGGAACTGATTCCCCAGGTTATCAGCCTTGCTGACACAGGACACCAAAGCATGAGCAAGACCACAGCTTGCCTCAGGGAAAAGGTGTGGTTCCCAAACCTGGAGAGGGAAGTGGACCAGACTAGTGGTCTAGGTGTACGAAAACAAGTTGTGGAACTATGTTCCCTGCTGGCCTGCCCCCTCCCCCCACAAAATCCACCACCACGCCCCTCCCACACGCAATGGAAACCCTGAAACAAACACAACTGCTGTTTAAGGTAACGTTCAGTGCAGTACACTAAAGTGCAAGTTTCAACTTCTTCCTACACTTTTATTTTAAAATGAAACCATTCCATAACGGTTTCTTTTTAAAATAAAAGTATAGGAACAGTAAAACTTTTTTTTAAAGTAGAGAAACACTGCTCCCAGCCGCTCCCACCCACTTCGACCGCTGCACCAGACGATGAGGCATTGCTCCTGGGACAAGTAGGCACCGTTGCTGCACGCCCACCTCCCACAGAATCCCCAATTTAGAGCAGGGCACTGTGGCAAGCCCGCAGCATTGAGTACAACACCATCTGGCTAATCATCCATTTTATGGTTGTCCTCAACGAATTTCAAGGCATCCTGAAATCAGGTTTATTCACTCCACAGCAGCAGAGTGTTTCATTCCATTCCTGGAAGAAGTATTTGTCACCCCTAGAATTCATAACTTTCTATGGAGTGTCACTTAAGTGAATTACACCCTGTTGACCAAGGGCCAATGGGGATGTTGACAGGTTCATGCGAACACTGTATAAGGTCTTTCGAATAACACATGAAAAAAAGCAACCCTCTATAGGAGGGACCCACAAAATCTCTGATGGCAAACCAGAAAACACCTCATTCCCCAACAGGAGTGGCTCCTGCGTAAGCATTCCTCAGTTGTAAAGTCCAGTTTGGCATACACCATGGAGTAATGTGTTCAGGCCATTACATTCTGTGGACACATAGCAGGTCCTCCAACAACAGAGGGATTCCAAAGAAAAGGAGAGCAGGAAGAGACACCTCCAGGACAACTTTCTGGAGGTGGATGTTAAAGTTCTGATTTGGAACAGATGCTCTAGCCACAAAAGGCTCCATGATAATTGCACACCAATTGAACAGTAGGGGTAACCGCAACATAAGTGGGCTCTTCAAACTACGGGATGACCTCACTCACAATTAAGTTGAGGTATTGAAAGGGATGACCCAACTATGGATGGCTGGCCCGGAAGTTGAAGAACAAGGCGATGATTTAACATCAGCTAGTGAAAGCGCCTCTGCGTCTGAGGTTGAACGAAACACCATCACGCCAACACTCCAGTCCCTACTTCATGGCGATAATCAGGCAGAGGAAATCGAAAGACAACCATCACAGCAGCCAGACTATATGTTGTTAGAATAGTTATTTGTTAAATTGTTTATTATGAGTTTAGAGGGATTTTATGTGAGGTGTCTGTGTTGCGTGTTAGACAGGAGAAGGTCCTATCCACCCAGAAGAATAAAGGA
Organism: Ambystoma mexicanum; assembly: GCF_040938575.1. Taxonomy (NCBI): domain Eukaryota; kingdom Metazoa; phylum Chordata; class Amphibia; order Caudata; family Ambystomatidae; genus Ambystoma; species Ambystoma mexicanum. Next base: position 1,449,619,012 of record NC_090935.1, on the reverse strand, counting down.
CTGGCCCAGGATGGAAGCAGTCATTGGGAAAGCATCAGCGAGTGATGTCTAATTAATGATCGTTTTCAGGCAACGCTCCCCACTGGGCCTGTTAATTAAATAGCAATGCCCCTAGAGCTTACCAACAGCTAGCATCGAGACTGGTGCCCCCTATAAAAGTTTCTGACTTTGGCAAAACAGATCTAAAACATTGAGGCCATTATGTGCTGGGAAACAGATGTGTTTAGTGCAGGGCGCATTCCAAAAGCGGAAATGGGAATGGGAATTCACGTAAAGCATTCAGGCATCCAGAAATCAACGTGGACATTTTTGTGAAGACCATACTTACAAACGGCCAACCACAAAATGATGTCTACAAATTCTTTACCTCAGCAATCCCCACAGGATACAGGTAAGAAGCATGTTGTATTTTCAATGGCAATGGTTATGGAAGGAGAGAGAACATTGATATCAGACGATACACAAAGTTGAGAGATTGGCAATCACCAGCAAGTTTCCTAAAGACAGAGGCGTTCTTACGGTTCTGGAGTACAGAGCACGTGGCCACAGAGGAGCAGCAGAAAGCACAGGCAGCGACTTTCCATCCTCTTTGCAATAGAGACGACACTGAGTAGCGGGAGCCGGCCAGGTGGAGAGAGAGCGCGAGAGAGAGATTCGCCGCGCTTGCTCCCTGACGTGTTCCCCAAATGCCCACTGATACGAATAACAGAGGCCTCGTGACTGACGCAGTTCCTCGCTCATTCGCCCCATTATATTCACACAGAGACCGCCTGCTCATGGGGGTCATGTTAGCTTTGCAAGAGCAAATAAAGGCAAGAGGCACATGGCTTGAACTTTAAACCTTTTTCGAACGCAGAGAGGCAAATCCAGAGGATTACGGTGGCCGAACTCTGAAGCTAAACTGCATATCAGAATAAGCGGAATGCGGGCCAATGCGGTGCACGCAGGTTTGGAATTCCGAAGGTGGGAAGTAAAATTATAATTAGCCGCCCACAATTAATCCTTAATCACGGAGAATGCTGCCAATCCAAATACTTTCACAGAAGGCTCATCTCTAGCTAACATGTTTATAAAAAGTCAAGAGAAAACGATGAAAGCGAGAAGAAAAGTACACGTTGTGTCCCAATGCAAAGTAGCCTAATAAAGACGCCCTTTCTGCAAGACTGCGTCCCATACTTTTGCTTAAAACATGTGTACACATGCCTTTAGCACATAACACAAACATGCTTCTTGAATCAAGTAACAGCCGTTAAGTTGGGCGCTGTTGCACAGCATGCTAGGGAGGACGTGAGTCTACCAGCTCCAACGCGGCCGCCAAAATCCTGCAGAATATCCTGCTTCCCCCGTACCTACACTGCTGCCGCTCTGTGCCCGCGGGTGTCGGAAGGTTGGGGGCAGGTTCTAGCCCAACCGGGGCAAAAATCGGAGCTTCCTCACCCCACCAACGCCACCCGAACAGAACGGACTCCAGACCAGCCACCATCTTGGACCAGAGCATCGACTAGACGGTGGCACTGTCGTACACCCGCACCACTGACCAACCCTGCAGGATGCCTCTGTGGGGCACGACTGACTTCCCCCCTGCAAGTTGGGCAGGGGCACCCCTCTAATCCAGTGCCCACTCCGCTCCGCTGACAGACTTGCAACAAACTGGGGAGAGGAGCCGGCCACAGTCTCCTCCTCCACCTCTGCTGATACCAGCGTGCTGGAGCAGCGCAGAGCTCATCTCTTCTCCCGACGCCACTGGTACGAGGAAACAGGGGAGGTACCCGGGTGACATAGTGGGGCACTCCTACTCTGCACCTCCCTGGCCCAAGTGAGGCAAATTAGCCCAGCCAGGGCTTCGACGTGCCGGGATCCAGACCCGCTACCAACTTGGGGGATGAGTGCCAACCCGACAGCGCAACTGACACGGCCCACTCCACGGCCTCTCTCAGGTACAAATAACTAATGTTGCCCTATTTCAACACTACACCTGCACGGCTTTGCCTGGTCCACAGGTACATTAGCTGAGAAGGAACTGGGGAGTGGTTTCCACCTACGCCCCCCCCCCCTTTGGTGGAGCAACAGCATTTCAGTGCTATGAGCAGCCCAGCCCCTCCCTCGCCCAGTGCTGTCCCCAGAATTGGTGGTGGGCACAATTGTGTCCCTATACCTGCATGGGTTGTTGGTATCAGTGAAGAGAGTGGTTGTACTAGGAGCAGACAGGCATTGGTGCGAGTGGCGTACAGTGCTTTGCATTGACCTCACTGTACCTCTTAAAGAAGTGGCATATGCATAATTGTTTGAGAATAATGAAAGTGACAGAGAAATAATTCTAGAGATTTGCATTCCCTATGAGATTATGGTGCAATACCCCCTGCTGCCCGTTGTGGCCCGCCCCTTAATTGAACAAGACGTAGGATATGTACCTAAGCAGTTGTGGCCCACCAACTCACATGATGTTGGGCTCTTAAAAGAGGTAACCCCAGTACACATAACACTACAAGCAGGAGCAGTGCACCAATGACCCAGAATGATCCACTTGCACACTCTCATAAAGAAAATAACACTAATACCATTCTGGATGCTTTAGACAATGCAACTAATACATTAGCTGCGCTAAAACATAGGAAGGTGAACAGTTACCCTCAAAATACGTGGTTTTCTGAAGAAATCAAAATCTTAAGAGTGTGTAAGAGAAAGGACTTCTATCTTTGGAAAACCTCCATGACAGAAGATGATAAACATATTTACTCACGTTCTGCCAGGAAATTTGAACTGGTCGTTATTAACCTTTTAACTGCCATGGGTTTTTCCCCCCCAGTGCCAAGGCCTTTTTTTGGTGATTTCGGTATTTCGCCATTCAGTGCCTTCTAACATTTTCTCCTTCATTAACCCCTTAAGTGCCAAGAACGAGGTATCTCGTCCTTGGCAACAGGGAGGTAATCCCAAGGATGAGATACCTCATCCTTGGCACTTAAGGGATTAAAGTCAAGAAAGATTCCTATGAGGTACGGATTGCTGAAGCTCAACATGATCTTTGCTATCCTGAAGTAACTAGAGAAACCATCCGCTAAGTTGCAGGAAAATATCTGTAAAGATCAAGATTGGTGTGCACTGATTCAAAAAACCATGTTGGATAAAATTGATCAAATTAAAGGTAATGTTCAGAAAGTTAAAACCCTTGATCCTCTTCAGTCTAATAAGAAAAAAGTTGACAAAGATATCCGTATCCAGCAGAGAGCTCCTACTTTCAATTTTAAGAGCATTACAGAGGACGAGCTTCAAATTATTTTGTTTAAACTCAAAATGTCCTCTTGTAAAGGGGATATCTTTCCAGCAACAGCGATTAAGGCATGTTTGGAAACTATTGATTAGCTCCATCACAAAAATAGTCAATGCCTCTTTTAAAGAAGGATATGTCGCAACGAGAATGAAGGGAGCTTGTTTAACCCCCTTGCTGAATAAACAAGGGCCGGATCCTAATACCGCTGTGAATTACAGGCTGATAACCAACTCTCCATTCTTGCTTAAAATATTGGATAGAGTGGCATATGAACAACTATTGAGCCACATAAAAAACTATCCTATTCTTCATGGTGGGCCGTCTGGTTTTAGACCAGGCTTCAGCACGGAATCAGCATTATTGGTTCTTAAATCCAACATGATGACCAATATTAATGAAGGCAAAACTATGCTGCTGATGGCCTTGGACTTGTCAGGCGCATTTGATTTGGTCCACCATCCGCTGCTACTAAGTAGATTACAAGAAGTTGCCACATTTAGTGACTTAGCTCTAGATTGGATGCATTCCTTTTTAGGAAACAGAACAATGAGGGTATGCAACAACCAAACAGAGGCTCATCCAGTTCTGCTCAGATTTGGAGTCCCACATGGTGGACCTTATCAACTGTTGTATATAATGTATTTACCACACCGTTATTCCAGCTACTGGAGCATAAAATCATATGTTTTTCAAACTATGCCGATGACACACAATGCCTTATCCCACTGTCAGGCAACTATGAGGAAGAGTCCAAAGTGGTGAAAGAAATATATGACCTCATTCAAAACTGTATGTATATGAGTGGTCTGGCCCTGAACCACAAAAAAAAACGAAATGATGATTGTACGTTCTAGGCCCAGACTGTATAAGCTTAACAGAGGATATAAAACATTTCGAATTGCAGACCATGATATTCCCATAAAATACAAGATAAAAATACTGGGAGTCTTATTCGACCAAACACTAGGTATGATAGTGCAGGTGAATAGTCTTGTCTCGTATTCAGCATACTATATTAGATTACTCTCTCATATTCACCCATTTCTTTCTCAAAATAGCTGCGAAACCGTAACTGTTATTTCCTCCAAAATTGATTACCTTAGCAGTCTCCTGGTAGGTATTGGCAAATGAGAACTGGTCAAACTACAATTAGTACAAAATAGTACCATCAGAGCCATTATGGGGATGCAGAAATGTGAGCATATGCCCGAGGTGCAGAGGAGTCTTCATTGGCTCCACATAGAGGCCAGGATATAATTTAGGTTATTGCCTATCACCTACAAATCTTTGGCACGGTTATTTTGCCAATATATAGCTTGCAGACTTCAAAATAAAAGTGGAAACTAGAACTACGTTCTAATAGTGAAAGGTTTCTCCAAATACCCAAAGCTAACCTAGCGTTGGTAAAAAGAGCGCTTCTGGGTGGCAGTACCCGCTTTGTGCAATTCCTTGCCTCTTGAACTTACAAGCTGCTCATCATTTGATTGTTTTAAGAAACAACTTAAAACATATCTTTTTAAATAATCTGTTTTAGTGTCTTCTTCCCCTGGTCGGCTTACCCCTCCAGCTCAGACTATACATTACTCTGGCTGTGCCTTACAAATGAATAAAGTAAAATAAAGTACTCCAGGTGAAACAGTACCCACTGTCAGGAGAGGCAGAGGTGGGAATTAGAGACATGATACAGGCCTTGCCCAATCAAGGTATAATAGTGCCATCCACAACGCTGGGTAACACGGCGATCTACCGCGTGAAAAAAAGCAACATGGGGCAATAGGAACATGATCCAGGGTTTATGCCCCTAAATGATGTGGTACAGAAGGAGTTTCCTGTGGTTCCTAAACCCACCACCATTCTATGTAGTATTCCCAAGGAGGCAACCCACTGTACTATGGCGGATCTAAAGAACGTCTTCTTTTCACTACCGTCACATTCCGATTCACAAAATCTGACCACGTTTACCAATGGCAGAAATCGCTATGATCATACTTGTTTGCCTCAGGGGTTTTGCGAGAACCCAAGCATTTTCAACAGAATATTACACAGTGATCTAGGAAACATCCAAGTACCCAGTATGATCATCCAGTACATGGATGACATACTTAACTGTAGCAACACTGAGCAACACTGCCGGAGGGACTCCATCAAAGTATTGAAGTTACTAACCCAGAAGGGGTAGAAGGTTGACAAAGCCAAACTATAGTACTGCCAACAGGAAGTTCTGTATCTAAACCAGTTAATATCAACAAACAGCAAAAGAATAATACCAGACAGAGCATTGTCTGTGTGTGCCATCCCCCGACCCATAACAGTGAAAGACATGCAAATATTCTTAGAGCTATGCAACTACTGCAGGGCATGGATTTGGGACTATGCAGCATATACAAGGCCATTCCTGCAGGCCCTCAAGGAAGCACAAAAAGGCAATCACAAAGTTGTATGGACTGCAGACATGATAAAAGATTGTAATGACCTAAAATAAGTGATGTTTACAACCCCAGTGCTTGCCACTCTAGACTATACACAGGAATTTTACATATTCTCACATTCTAATGGCCAACTCATGACTGCAGTATTGACTCAAAAGAGTGCAATGGGCCACAAGCAGTTGGCCTACTACAGTAACACACTGGACTCAGTCGTGCAGGGACAATTTTCCTGCGAGTGTTATGACTTGATGGTCGTGAAGATTATGGGGCCTGTGTCCAACAGTTCCACTCAGAAAGGTACAAATAACTTCCTGAGCGATCCTTGAGGCCACAGGTAATTGAGTGCCAAAGAACGCCAGGAACCAGGAACACCGGAGACCCCCCGACCGCTGCAAAGCAAGCAATGGGTCAGTATAATGGCAAACAATTCACTTAACAGCAAGGTAACAAATATCAAGGAGCTTACCAAGGTACAAAGGGGTCTGAAGGCAGAAAGAGCACAGATGAAATGGAGGTGTTCCGTGTGGCTGCAGCGTGGGGGAAGCGGCAGCGGGTAGGCTCAGTGCTGGAAGGTTGCTGCAGAAATTTGGCACTGCAAATCCTGTATGGAGAGGGCACTTCGAAAGGTATCAGAAGAGGAAATCCGAAAACAGTCTGTTAAGAGTTCCAAGGTCAAAAGCCAGCCAAGTACGTTGAAACCAGGGGTAATCCAAAGGAATCCAAAGCACAGTCCAAAAGGTCCTGAAGCAGCGGAGCAAAACAGTATCTGAGGGCTTGACAGGGAAATCCAAGAAGAGCAGTCCGTAGTCCAGAGTCGAGATGTGAAGACAGGAAGACGCCGAACAGTGCCTGATTGGGTCAGCTGTGAAGCACTGAATGAGCGTTCCCTCTCTGGTTTTGAAGGGGCAGAGGAGTGTCACATGACCCCATCACGTGACCGATGATGCAGCACGTTTCCTTGTCACATGACCCAAGTTGTCAAAATGCTGCCGGGTCTTCCTGGGGGCGTGATGAAGGAATGAAAAAAGCCAGCGTCTCCGTCGACTGTCTCCAACATGCCAGGGCAGCTGCCAACGTTGCAATGAAAGGAACGGGTGAGTATGACCATAGCCCGTTGGATGCCCTTGTGTGTTCTTGTTGTATAGCATGATCCACCGCTGCCATGCTGCTTGAGGGAGTGAGGACATGAGGTTAGAAGGGGAAGGCAGATCAGGACCTGAGAGGGAGGGTTTAGTGGCTGCACGGGCATTCGTCCACGTAGGGCGACCAGTGGATGGTGTAACAGCGAGCAAGCACTTGTGCAGCTGCATTCGCAATTGAGAAACGTTCCACAGTTGTGATGGAGTGATCCGTCACTTTTTACGTGCAGCATTCAGTGTTCGCCATTTTAGAGAGATTGAAATCTACCCTGACTACACAGAGAGCTTCAGCATATGAAATTATCCTCTCAGGCCCAAACATTCATATTGTGCGGTGCAAAACAGTGAACCCTGCCACCTTTTTGACAGAGGTGTGTACAGAGAAGGATTTAACAATGCCTGACTGTGTCACGATTGAGGCGAGGAAGATGACACCCCAAGGCAAGAGATAGCCCATTAGAGGAAGGGGAGGTTCTCTTTGTTGACGGGTCAGCAACATTTGACCAGGAGATGGGCCAGAGACATACAGGTGCCACAGTAGTGTGCCTCGAAGGAGGTATATATTAGACACTGATTATGAAAAGACTGCTGATGCATTACTCGGCTCAAGCAGCAGAACACATAGTGCACTTTGAAGTGCGGCAAGCTTTGAAAGGGTGCCACGTGACAATTTATTCCAACTTGCCATAGGACACTACAACAGTGCATGCCGGTCTGTCGCAGTGGAAAAGGAGGGGTTTTGGGAGAGCAGATGGTACAGCATGCCAAGCTGCTAGACATATTGATTTCCGCATTGTGCCAGCCCTCTCTAGTGGTGGTCGTTAAGTGCGCCGCCCACACCAATAACACAGATGAAATTTCTTTGGGGAACCCCAACGCAGACATGGCGGCAACACTGGCGGCTTATCTCCCGGTACCCACATTTGCCAAATATGTTGTAACCACACCCTCAACTAATCAACAGAACACCCCATATACGGCATTGCCTATCACAGAGCTTATCGAACTGCAAGGCAGAGCGCCATCCCAGGAGAAAGAGCTATGGGTGAAGAGGGGTTGCACACAACGCCGACTGATTTGTTGTGGAGGCAGGAGTGCACTGGCAAGGCAGTAATGCTGTATGAACTGTTGACGATAGCTTTTGATCAGCTCCACCACCCCTCCCACAGTTCAAAGCAACACATTACAGCTGACATACAGGAAGAATGGTTTGTGCCCAATCTTCAGGAGCACCTCACAAGCATGATCATACACTGCACCACGTGCCAAAGTTTCAGCACAGGCATGACACTCTGAACTTTACGGGACACGTTGCCCCACCGTATTGGGCCATTTCGTTAGCTACACATAGACTATGCAAACATGGGGGAAGATGTAATGGGCCCCGATACTTAATTGTTGTGGTCTGCCCTTTTTCATGGTGGGTTGAAGCAGGACCTTGTGCACATCCGGATGCCAAATGTGCAGCCAAATTCTTAGTTTGTGAAGTTTTCCCCCCATGGGGTGTGTGCAATGTGTTAAAGTCTGATAACGGCACACATTTTTTCAATGAGCTCTTTAAGGAGATCCCAGCACTAGTTGGCATTAAGCACTGGATGTTTTCAATTTATCACCCCCAGGCCAACAGCGTTGTGGAGAGTAATAACAGCCTTCTCAAGAGCAAACTATCTAAGCTTTGCACCACATTGAAAAAGAACTGGGTGAAGAGGCATTGCTAGGGTGGGCTAAGGGTGCTATAGCCCTGGGTCTTTTGGTTGTAGCCCCGGATAGAAGCTCAGGTGCTACAACCAAAATGCTAGCTAGCCCTGAGTCGCGCCAGTCCCGATATTATCTTAGCCCCTGATCTTTTCCAGACCTAGTGTTAAGCTGATCGGCCCGAGAGGACCGCGTACCTGTAATCTTGGTGGTTGGTCTTGCTGAGGTCGCCAGTCTGGAGTCCAGGAACTGATGAATTAGCGGCACGAGGAATCAGCCCCTCCACCACCCAAAAGAGGAACTGGGTGAAGGTTGGACCGACCCCCAATTTCACGATAAGTACTCGCCAGATGAGCGTGACTCGAGGATTGATGGCTCAGCTTGGTGACACTGTAGTTCAGGTAGAGCCGATTGTAGATATCATGAATCTTCCGGAACCAATGTAACAGTGAGGTATTACAGTTGATAGAAAAGTCCGGTTGGTGCTGATAGTTCCAGAGGTTTGCAGGATTAGGTTCGGAGGTAGGCAAAACAGGAAGAGAGAGAACAGCTGGAGGCTAGCTGGTACTGGGCAAGTCCCGGGTAAGTCTGAAGATGGGCAGACCCAGTGCCGACAACAAGTCAGGGCTGGAGGCAGGCAGGCTCAGGACAGGCCCCAGGTAAGGCTGGAGGTAGGTTGGCTCAAGACAGGCCACAGGAAAGTGCTGGAGGTAGGCTGACCCAGGACTGGCCACAGGTAAGGCTGGAGGCAGGCTGGCTCAAGACAAGCCACAGGTATGGGCTGGAGACTGGCTGACCCAGGACAGGCCACAGGTAAGGGCTGGAGATGGGCTGACCCAGGACAGGCCACAAGTAAGGGCAGGTGGTAGGCTGACCCAGGACAGGCCACAGGTAAGGACTGAAGGTAAGCTGACCCAGGACAGGCCACGGGTAAGGAATGGAGGTAAGCTGACCCAGGACAGGCCACAGGTAAGGCTGGAAGAGAGCTGGTCCAGGACAGGCCACAGGTAAGGCTGGAAGAGAGCTGGTCCAGGACAGGCCACAGGTAAGTGCAGGAGGCAGCTGGCCCAGAACAGGCCACAGGTAAGTGCAGGAGGCAAGCTGGCCCAGGACAGGCCGCAGGTAAGTAAGAGGCAGGAACAACGAGGCGAGCGAAGCGAACCGCGTTGAGACGCGACTCGCTGTGAATTGCGGCCTCTTTTATGGGCCGCCGGCGCCCGAAAGGCCTGGGACGCAAGCCGTTCCGTTTCCGGACGCCGGCGGACCCATAACGAGGCTTGAGAAGCAAGCCCCGCTAGGGAGATGAGTTCGGCCCACGGCGCATGCGCGGAGCCGAGGGAGAGGCCTTCCGCGCATGCGCCGAAGGCCGCCAGCCCTGTAGCCCGCCACTCCCCTCCCGGCGAGCCCCCGGAAGCAGATGCGCGGGTAGACTCGCCAGGAGGGGAAGAGAGCGGCAGACCCCCGTCTCCCGCGTGACATAACACTATGCCCCCTCCCAGGAAGGCCCGGAGCTCCGGGTTTCCAGGGAAACCGTACATAGAACTCACGTATCAACCGGGGAGCATGTACATGTTGGCGTGGCTCCCATGTACGGTCACAGGCTGGGTACCCCTTCCAGTCAACCAAATAGTGGAGCACCCCTCTACGGAAACGGGCATCACAGATCTCGTGTACCTCAAACTCTGGGACACCCTGCACTAGGACAGAGGCCGGACGGGGAGGAGTGCGGCCATAAGCATCGACCACATAGGGCTTTAACAAGGACACGTGAAAAACGGGATGTACATGCCAAGAAGAGGGTAGGCGTAGGCGAAAGGATACGGAGGACAACCGTTTGGTAATAACAAAGGGACCCAAGTATCGAGGAGCCAGTTTGACGGGCAAATTGCGGAGTGGCAAATTCTTTGAGGACAACCACACCTTGTCACCCTCCTGAAAGTCGGGTTCTACACTCCTCTTCCTGTCTGCCTGTCTCTTCATCCGATCTTTGGCCTCACTTAGGATCTTGCTTGCCAGTTCTTGTTGATTCCGAATGTGTTTGACCAGATCATCAGCAGAAGGAACAGTACTAGATGGAATGGGTTGAAAGGGCATCAATCGAGGATGTAAACCAGTGGAACAGAAGAATGGACTGACTCCGGTGGAAGCATGGACGGTGTTATTATATGAAACCTCGGCCAGATCTAGTCCATCTTTCCAGTTTGATTGTGTGGCATTAGCAAAACAACGGAGGTACCCCTCCAAAGTCTGATTGGTCCTTTCGGTCAGCCCGTTGGTCTGTGGGTGGTAGCCTGAGCTTAGAGCTCTATGTATTCCTAAATGACCGCATACCTGTTTCCAGAATGAAGAAAGGAATTGGGTTCCTCTATCCGATATGATTTTCTCTGGTAGGCCGTGCAGCCGGTAGATGTCATGCAGAAATGCCGAAGCCATTTGGGTAGCTGTAGGGATCTTCCGAAATGGGATGAAATGAGCCAGTTTAGTGAAGCAGTCTACGACCACCATTATACAGGTGTAACCTTCAGATGGGGGCAAATCCACAATGAAATCAGTAGCGATTGTATGCCATGGATAGAGAGCTGTTTCAGTGGGCATTAATAAACCCAATGGCCGTTTTCTGGGAACCTTGCACTGTGCACATATTGGACAGCTGTTGATGTACATCTGGACCTCAGTCGCCCAACCTGGCCACCAGAACTGTCGAGAAATCAACTCTCGAGTGGCTCTGACCCCACGGTGTCCTCCTATGGGTGAATCATGGAATCCATGTAAAATGCCCCTCCTAATGGCTCCTTTAGGTATGTAAAGTCTCTTCTGAAAAAACAAGAGTCCCTCTCGTTCAGAAACTGAGTGACGACTAAGAAGGGTTGTTCTTTCGGGGTCCAACCGAGTGGCTTCTGCGATGGACTTAAGGTGAGAGGACAAAGCCAGCAGGAAATGGCGAGGAGAAATCAATGGTTGTTCAGGACCTTGCGTCCCATCAACATTTTCCAAGGACCTGGAGAGAGCATCTGCTTTTATATTGGAAGTTCCCGGGATATAAGTGACATGGAACTCGAATGGAGAGAAGAAGAAGGCCCACCGGGCTTGACGAGGAGTCCGACATTGCAGAGAGCGAAGATATTGCAGATTGCGATGGTCGGTTCGCACTTCTACAGAAAAACGGGCTCCGAGGAGAAAATGTCTCCATTCCTCGAATGCGGTCTTGATGGCCAACAATTCCCTTTCTATCACCGCGTAGTTTCGTTCGCTGGGACTCAACTTGCGAGAAAAATAGGCAACTGGATGTTCCACTAACGTGGCTGGATCTTTCTGGAGAAGGACGGCTCCGACCGCGAAGCTGGAAGCATCGGCCTCTACAATGTAGGGCAAGTCCTCCTGGGGATGGCGCAGGATGGGAGCAGCCATAAAAGCCGATTTTAATACTCCAAAAGCCTGGGAAGCCACAGGACTCCATTCGAAAGCGATCTTGCTGCTGGTAAGACTGGTGAGGGGAGCTGAGATCCGCGAGTAATGTGGAATAAAGCGCCTGTAGAAGTTTGCGAACCCCAAAAATCGTTGGAGAGCCTTGATATCGTGTGGGTGTTTCCATTCTTGTATGGCTAGAACCTTCTTGGGATCCATCCCAACTCCTTCTTGATTGATAATGAATCCCAAAAATTCGATACTGGTCTGGTGAAAGCTACATTTCTCTGCCTTGGCGAACAAATTGTTGATGGATAGTCGATGAAGGACCTCACGAACGTGTTCCACATGCTCGTCCAAGGACTTAGAGAATATCAGTATGTCATCCAGATAAACCCAAACCGACAATCCTAACAGGTCACCAAAGATGTGGTCCATAAATCGTTGAAAAACAGCGGGGGCATTACATAAGCCGAAGGGCATAACCCGGTATTCAAAGTGCCCAAAAGAAGTTTTGAAAGCTGTCTTCCACTCGTCCCCATTCCTGATGCGTAGCAAATGATAAGCTCCACGGAGGTCCAATTTGGAGAAGATTCGTGCGGTATGCAGGGTTTCAAGGATACTACGAATCAAAGGTAACGGGTACCGGTCCTTGGCTGTAATGTCATTCAACTGTCGGTAGTCGACACAGGGTCTCAACGTGCCTTCTTTCTTCTTTACAAAGAACAGGGGAAACCCTGCAGGTGACTTTGACGGTACAATGTACCCCTTTTCTAGACTTTCAGATAAATATGCCTGAAGAACTTGCTTCTCGTCACGGGTCAACGCGTACAACTTCCCATGAGGTATGACATGGTTCGGCAACAGGTCAATGGAGCAATCAAAGGACCGGTGTGGAGGAAGGGGTATGTTGCCGGGTTCAGAAAATACCTGTTTGTAATCGGCATATACCTGTGGAACCAAAGACGTGGAACATAGATGAACCCCATTGTTGTCCGTCTTTAGGGAAGTCGAAACGGTCATGGTGGGAACAGATAGCTTGCATCCTTGAGCACACCTTTCGGAGGAAAAGGTTAAAGTCTGAGTTCTCCAGTCTATCAACGGATTGTGATGTTGTAACCATGGTAGTCCTAGGACCATCTTGTAGTTAGGTGACTTAATAACATCAAAGGAGAGTTCCTCGTAATGATCAGTAATCTGAAGAGCCAATCTGACCGTGAACTGGCTAATAGGCCCCGAAGACAAGGGGGTACCATCAATAAGCTCCACCGACAAGGGAGTAGGCCTGGAAACGAGTGGTATTTTATGTCGGGCGACGAATGTTTCGTCGATGTAGTTGCCGGAAGCCCCACAATCTAGCAGACCAGATATCTCCAGGTCTCTGTCTGGTAATTTAATCCTGACCTTTAGGGTCTGTAGCACCACTGGTTGCATGGGCCGACGAATGGAACAAATAACCGAAGGGTCTGAGGAGGAGATGGGACCTGTCGTTGCCCTTCCTATAAACGACAGGTCTCCTAGTTTCCCGACTTCTTCTTTTGCGGACGTAAAGGACATATACTCAGATAATGCCCAGCTGCTCCACAGTAAAGACACAGACGCAAAGACCTCCTTTGTTTCTTCTCTTCTTCCGACAAAGGCCCTCTCATGGCTCCTACTTGCATGGGCTCAGATCCGGACTCGGTTGATCCAAATGAACCAGCAGGCGAGTTGGTCGTCCGGGAACCGCTTCTGTCAAACCGACGTCTCTCAGCCTTTCGTTCGGTTAGCCTTTGGTCAATACGAAGTACTTGATCAATCAAGAGTTGAAGACTCTCCGGCTCGGGGATGTGGAGTAATTCGTCTTTGTACTCCTCTCTCAGGCCTCGACGAAACAGCGTTTTCTGTGTAATTTCGGGCCACTGAGAGTCGGTAGCCAAAAGTCGGAAGCGACTGATGTAGGTGATGACGTCATTGCTTCCCTGTTTGTAGTCCATCAACTGATTCTGTGCGACGGAGGCCAGGTTCGGCGTCTGGAATACTTCCAGAAAGGCTTTTTCGAAGGCAGCAAAGTCATTCAAAATAGGACTGTTCGTGACCACAAACGGGGTTGCCCAAGCTAATGCGTTCCCAGTTAGATTCCCCAGGATATAGCCAATCTTGGCCCTATCGTTGTTAAAGTGGGTGGACCTGAAGAGGAAATGGATCCTACAGTGGTTACAAAACTCTGCCACCCGTCTAGGATCGCCGTCGAATTTGATGGGTGTTGTGTGAGCCAATGGTCCCTCTATCTGAGAAGAACTGGGTGCTCCTTGTGTTATCATTTGGCGTAATGTTTGATTCTCTTGATGCAGGGCGGTCATCTCAGCTCTGAGTGCCAGCAATTCGTTCCTCATTTCTTGCGATTCATCCATCTCCGAATCTGAAGGCAGGCGTCTCAATCTGTTAAGCTGATCGGCCCGAGAGGACCGCGTACCTGTAATCTTGGTGGTTGGTCTTGCTGAGGTCGCCAGTCTGGAGTCCAGGAACTGATGAATTAGCGGCACGAGGAATCAGCCCCTCCACCACCCAAAAGAGGAACTGGGTGAAGGTTGGACCGACCCCCAATGTCACGATAAGTACTCGCCAGATGAGCGTGACTCGAGGATTGATGGCTCAGCTTGGTGACACTGTAGTTCAGGTAGAGCCGATTGTAGATATCATGAATCTTCCGGAACCAATGTAACAGTGAGGTATTACAGTTGATAGAAAAGTCCGGTTGGTGCTGATAGTTCCAGAGGTTTGCAGGATTAGGTTCGGAGGTAGGCAAAACAGGAAGAGAGAGAACAGCTGGAGGCTAGCTGGTACTGGGCAAGTCCCGGGTAAGTCTGAAGATGGGCAGACCCAGTGCCGACAACAAGTCAGGGCTGGAGGCAGGCAGGCTCAGGACAGGCCCCAGGTAAGGCTGGAGGTAGGTTGGCTCAAGACAGGCCACAGGAAAGTGCTGGAGGTAGGCTGACCCAGGACTGGCCACAGGTAAGGCTGGAGGCAGGCTGGCTCAAGACAAGCCACAGGTATGGGCTGGAGACTGGCTGACCCAGGACAGGCCACAGGTAAGGGCTGGAGATGGGCTGACCCAGGACAGGCCACAAGTAAGGGCAGGTGGTAGGCTGACCCAGGACAGGCCACAGGTAAGGACTGAAGGTAAGCTGACCCAGGACAGGCCACGGGTAAGGAATGGAGGTAAGCTGACCCAGGACAGGCCACAGGTAAGGCTGGAAGAGAGCTGGTCCAGGACAGGCCACAGGTAAGGCTGGAAGAGAGCTGGTCCAGGACAGGCCACAGGTAAGTGCAGGAGGCAGCTGGCCCAGAACAGGCTACAGGTAAGTGCAGGAGGCAAGCTGGCCCAGGACAGGCCGCAGGTAAGTAAGAGGCAGGAACAACGAGGCGAGCGAAGCGAACCGCGTTGAGACGCGACTCGCTGTGAATTGCGGCCTCTTTTATGGGCCGCCGGCGCCCGAAAGGCCTGGGACGCAAGCCGTTCCGTTTCCGGACGCCGGCGGACCCATAACGAGGCTTGAGAAGCAAGCCCCGCTAGGGAGATGAGTTCGGCCCACGGCGCATGCGCGGAGCCGAGGGAGAGGCCTTCCGCGCATGCGCCGAAGGCCGCCAGCCCTGTAGCCCGCCACTCCCCTCCCGGCGAGCCCCCGGAAGCAGATGCGCGGGTAGACTCGCCAGGAGGGGAAGAGAGCGGCAGACCCCCGTCTCCCGCGTGACATAACACCTAGCAACACCTCTGACAGGGTGCATTGCATACCCTTGGGCCTCTTCAGTTTATGCACGCAACCCAGCAAAGACCATCATTTAACACCCCATGAGGTGGTTACTGGTCAGCACATAAACACACTCACATCCCCAGTCGGCAGGGCATCAGATGCCCATAAGGCAGCAGCGGTTTTAGGTGAAGAATTCAAAGAGTATTTGACAACATGTGCAATTAAATGTATCTCCCGACAGATTGCACCGACCCGACAGGAAGACACACCAAACACTGCAAACATGACAGCAACAGACTCCACGCCTGCCCTACCACTGCTGCCTAGAGAATTTATTTTAATAAGAGTTTTGTTAGGAAGCGGAATAACCCCAGATTTCATGGTCCTTACAAAGTGGTGTTTTCAACCCCCCTCACTGAATCCACCTTCCTGATGTCCGCAGGGCACCCCCAAACAGTACACAATTGCCTTAAGTGCACCGAGCATGTATCCCATCACTAGACATATGGCTAAAATTGCACATTCACTCTCAACCCCTATTCCATTTGTGCGCACATATCAGTGTATAAGCATAAAAATGTTATAAAATGTCTCTCTTTCCTTCTTTGTTGCTACACACTCTTTACTCTTTCTCTTCCTCTTACTTTCTCTTTCTTTTCTCCTCTCTCTTTCTACTTCTCCTTCTCTTCCTCTTCTCCCTTTTTTCCTTCTTTTGTGTGCATTCTTTTTTCCTTTTATGAGTCAAGACGATGAAACCAGCATCATCAGATACATCTTTCCCTTGTTCCCTCCGCTGGCTGACTATGAAGGATGTCCATTCATCCACCCTGGATCCTCATGTACAATAAGACCTGCACCTACAGCAGGGGATCGATATCCACCCAAAAATGGGCGCCGCTGTGACACTCCACCTTGCCTGCATCTATCTGACCCAGGAGCACCACCAGTAAGTCTTCTGTGTCCTGAGTGGGTGAGCCCCACTTCAAATTGTAGACCGGCATCTAGCCAGGAGGCGTATGTATTGCTCACCAAGAGTGCACGGACAGTCATTTATCACCAGTGCAGTTGCAGAGCCAATACTTTGAACGCAGGTAGACGACGCAATGACTTACAACCACAAGCACACTTAGAGAGTAAGTAGCACTTATACAGCTATTTATTCATAATTAAACATACATAAGCAGTAAGTGATAACACAGGAATAAATCACAGATAAATCACAGAAAAGATAGTAGGTCAGCAAGAATACATCACCATGGGCGTAACTGAATCCCTCATCTCGCCAGAAGCGGCTGGAAGACCCCGGTAACAGCCATGCCGAGAGCACAACAGCCCACAGATATGTCGGAACAAGGCATCCCCCCTTCGACTGAGGTCTTTGTGCTTATCCCGTCTGACCGTTGCGGGGTTCCGCATATTTGCACTCCTCAAAAAGGGGTGGCAATTTCTCGAACCTTCTCGCAATAGCGCTTGCGCATTGATGAGTGACTGTTGGTTGCCAGCTGGGTCAACCGACAGTAACCCCAAGGAGCAAAGCACTTCCCTCTCCTAAAAACGCCACGGAAAACAGTTCTATAACTCATCTCGAAACCTTGGTGCAGGCATAGCAAACCACAACAAACCTTGTTATCAGGTACCAGCCGGCACCTGCGGATCCTAGCTTTCCCAGCGCCGTGTCCTTGGATGAGAAGGCCTGCGTTCCAGGCCCAGCAGCGAATAACGTTGAAAACATGTTTTTTCGCAAAGCAAGTACAGCTTTCCACTGAGGCATGGATAAATATCCATTATGGCTCTGAGT
Organism: Ambystoma mexicanum; assembly: GCF_040938575.1. Lineage (NCBI taxonomy): Eukaryota > Metazoa > Chordata > Amphibia > Caudata > Ambystomatidae > Ambystoma > Ambystoma mexicanum. Next base: position 1,449,601,544 of record NC_090935.1, on the reverse strand, counting down.
GCCCTGAGTGCCCCCAGAATGCACTGCGCACCAGCGCCATGTTTCAGCTCGAGCATCACAATACCCCCTTGCATATTTACTTTCCATAGCCCAGTGGTAGAGGAGCCGGTCTTTAAAACCAACGAAATATTAAAACTAAGTTGGGAATGCATTGAATACAACAACAACCAGCTATTATGATAGCTAATATAATATAAATACAAGCAAAAGCGTAACGCAGTGTACCCCCAATATCAGGAATCCATGAAAATGGCCAATCCCACCAATTCCCAGTATGATCTTGGGACACTTGGGAAATGAGGTCCCTCAAACTTCGAATATGACTTTCAATGGATCGTGAATGGTCACTTAGATTGAAACAACACATACCTTCAACTGAGTTGTAACCTAACTTATGTTGCAGCAATAGATAATCAACGGCAGACCTGTTTTGCAAAGTTGCTTTTCTAATAACTTTGCTATCAAGGAGTAACTCTTCTAATGCTTGAGAAGTATGATTGAGTCCTTTTACTACTAAACATGCTAATTTTATTAAAGATGTGTAACCCCCAGCAGCTAAACCCCAAACTCCCACTAATGAAAGAGTTAATGCTAGAACCTCAGCCTCTGATAGCAAATGCACATGTGAATCACAATCTGGGGATAGACCCACAGACTCAAAAGTTGACCTTTTGCTTCGAGATATTGCTGGGTGTAAAGGGAACATCATTAGTCCTAATCGAGTTAAGGCACATGGACCTCCAGAAATGTTAGCTGGAATATGAGTGTCTGTGATGTTGCCACAGGAAAAGAGCCATCCTGTTGGAAGTTTCACATGTTTTAGATGGCTGGCAGCTATCACTGTATGATTGCAAGACATAGTATTATTCACACTGGTACATGTGCTTGGAACTCGTGAACACAATCGTCTCTCGAACACAGTTTGATTTTTCTGTTTGGTTAAATTGAGCTGTTGGCATTTGCCAATTTCTTTTGCATTGCAGGTCATAAAGTAACACACATCGCCTTGAGTTACATTGTAGGTTATACGTGTCAAGTTTCTCCATTTGCGATCCGTTTCCTGGCAGTACTCATAGACGGAAAAGGATTGCCTGATATCGGAATCTTGAACCAAAGAGTCATTGTGCATGACGCCGAAAATGTGCTTTAGAATCGGAACTGGCATCGGCACCGCTACTAAGCACGTAGTCAGTAAAGCTTCAGCATTGGGCACGTCAGTAAGGCAAAAGTCCGTAATGTTGAGCACCTGTTGTGCCAGATATGTCCACATATTCTCCATTTGGGTGATCATTGGGGAATATTTTCGCCGTCCTAAAGACGCCTCTTGCATAGCTGGCATCAATGTTGTTTTCACTTGCACCTGACGTGTTCGCCGCATTCCACTAATCCATATCTTCGGTCTGGCTGGCTTTTCTGCATCGGCATAGAGCTGCTTTTGGACATCATTGCTCATCATCATCGGTTTCCCATGGATCGCTGGCACAAATGTGACATTTTTCATTGGTAGCAGCAGGCCGTTTGACTCTCCCGAACTGAGTCCATTTAGTCCCACAATCACACCAGTCAGACACAGGATCTACAAGGCAAACCCAGAAAAGAGATATCAGTGTTGAAAATCACTCTCTTAGGTAACATTTGTCTGCGGGCACATACTGCCATTTCTTTCTACCGGGCTCCATCACTAAGACTACTTGGTCTTTGCCTGATGCAATAACATCTGCGGGCACTGGTGGGCCACTTGGCCTTTCAATCCACACCTTCGCACCCGGTACCATACTGTCTAAAGAGCCAAAACCACGATCCCCACGGGTAGTTAACACTGTAGGAGGCTCCCCCTTTTTAATCATGGATAACTTAACAGGAATGATAATTAGTTGGGCCACCCGATCGCCCTTGTGGATTGGTAGCAATTGGTCCCCACTATTCATCAAGATACCTTTGATCTCGCCTTGGTAATCGGCATCAATGACCCCTCCCAACACTTGAACTCCCTCCCAATCCATCCCAAATGCTCTGGCGGAATTTGTACCCCAATCCCTGTTCCAATTACAACAATCCCTCTTGGCTCTAATCTGATTTCCTCATGGGAATGCAAGTCTACCCCTGCTGACTCTGGAGTCGCCCGATAGGGAACTAAAGAACCCAGGGTAATTTCCCAGTACAATAGGGTTTCTCGGACTGAGTTGGGTTGAATCTGTAAAGCAGGAGTCATTAGCCGCATCAAAGGAGTTTCATGATCATTCACAGGCCTATTGTTTAGCACTTGCACCGCATCAAACACCCGATCATGCCAGCCTGCTAAACTGCCATCTCCAGATTTGTGCAGCTGTTCTTTCAACAAACCATTCATACGTTCAATTAATCCTGAAGCTGCAGGGTAATAGGGCATGTGGTAGAGCCATTCAATACTTTTTTCCTGACAGTACTCTTGGATTAATTTGCCTTTGAAATGTGACCCATTGTCACTTTGAATCTGCAAAGGCACCCCTTAGTGCAACGTGATCTGATCCAATAACTTAATGGTATTCAGTTGTGTGGCACTTTTACATGGCAAAACCATCATGTATCCCGAGTATGTATCCACAATAGTGCATGCATACTGACAACCTTTACTGATTGGCAGAGGGCCGATATAATCGATCTGCCAAATTTGACCTGGTAACTTTCCTCTTTGCAACGTACCCTGGACAATCTGAGGGATAGGCCTGTGCTGTTGGTGTTGGCACACTGGACATTGCAAAATGATTGTCTTCACTACTTCTAAAGAAATACTGATTCCTCGAGCTTGTGCCCACCTGATAGTAGCCTTTTCTCCAAGGTGCCCACATTTCTGGTGAGCCCACTTGGCCAAACCCTCCAAATCGTCTTCCTGAGCCTCCGCATCCACAGATGAAATCTTGGTATGTTCATCTGCAAAAGAATTAAACCAACGTTCTAATGAGTCTGTAGCACAATGTGCGTCCACATGATACACAGTGACTTCACTTTGTGATAACATTTCCGCGATATCTTGCCACAGTTCTTTTCCCCACAACTCTTTTGAATGAATATTCCACCCATTATTTTGCCAGGTTGGCAGCCACACCGCCAACCCATTCGCCACTGACCATGAATCCGTGTACAAATAACATTGACCAGGGGTCTCTTGTTTTAATGCTTGGTAAACTGCGTAAAGCTCTGCAGACTGACTGCTCTTCCCTTTCCCTGACGTTGTCAAAATCCTTTTTGTCTTGGGATTGTATGACACCGCTTTCCAGTATTGCTTGGTTCCCACATATCGGGCCGAGCCATCTGTAAACCAGGCATGCTCTGTCTGCTTCACGGTCAAATCGCCATAAGGTACTCCACATTTCACGGGAGACTCGCGTTTTTCAGACACTTCCGGTGGTATGTAATCTGAGGGCGGTATGTTGGCTACTTGCTCATGTAATTTTGCAACCCCACCCTTCTCTGATTTGACTCTGTCTTGAATGTACCATTTCCATTTAATTATGCTGGCTTCTTGAGCATGTCCTATTCTATGTGTTTTAGGAGAGCTCAGCACCCATTGCATAATCGGTATTTCTGGCCTCATCAATACATCCTGGTCCACCGTAATTTGCTCGGTATCAACAAGGGCCCAGTAACATGCCAGCAACTGCTTCTCGAACGGAGTGTATGAGTTACCAGCATCGGGCAACTTACGACTACAGAACTCCAATGGCACACGTTTCCTGTCTTGTTTCTGCCACACACTCGAGTTAGCGTAATTGTCTTGTACAGACACATTCAATTCAACTTAGCCTTCCTTTAATGGCCATAGATCAAGCAACTGCTACTGATTTGGCGGTGTCTTTCGCCAAATCAAATGCTTTCTGCTGCTCTTCCCCCCACTGAAACTCATATTTCTTCCGTGTCACTTTGTAGAGGGGGGCTAGTATCTGCCCTAAATGGGGAATGTGCTGCCTCCAAAACCCAAACACCCTATGATCTGCTGAGCCTGCTTTTTGTTCACTGGAGTGGTGAACTCAAGTATTTTCTGTCGGGCCTTCGATGCCCATTATGCCACTGAATCCCTAGGAATATCACTGTCTCAGCTGGCCCTTGAATTTTGTTCGGGTTAATCTCCCACCCTTCCTTCTTCAATCCTTCCATAATGACTTCTAACTGGTTTTGCACACTGCGCTCATCCTTGCCCTGAATCAAAATATCATCAATGTAGTGAGAGATTTGTATGTCAGGTTTACACGGTATCTTGTCTAAGTGCTCTGCCACCAGCTGGTGACAGATAGTCAGGTTATGTATGTACCCCATAGGTAACCTTGTGAAGGTATACTGACGCCCGCTCCAAGAAAATGCAAACTGCTCTTGGCACTCTTCAGCAATTGGTAAAGAGAAAAATGCATTGGCTAAATCTACCACTGCATACCAAGTCCCCTCAAACTTTTGGACATTCTCAATCAAGGTAATGGCATCTGGGACTGCGGGCACTAAGGGAGGAGTGTGTTTATTCAACTCGCGGTAATTCACCGTCATCCTCCAAGACCCATCCCCTTTTTTGACAGGCCAGAGAGGGTTGCTCCACGTGGTAGTAATAGGGCGTAACACACCCGCCTCTACATACCCTTTGATGATGTCTGAAATGTCCTTGTGCCCCCCAGGAATGCGGTATTGCTTCATTGCTACCTGTTTGGTTGCCACAGGCACCTGTAATGGGGTCATCTTCAATTTGCCTACAGTAATGGGTGTGCAGGTCAATGCACTCACCCCAAACTGGTACGTTTTACCTCCAAGTCCCAAAGTCAACCCTTCTAGAATGTCAAAGCCAATTATGTACTCAGGTATCGGGACAATCAACACTTGGTATTTCTGCCTAGTCAAATTGCCTATTTTCATCTCCACTTCAGTTTGTACTGCGGGGGTCTCCTTTCCCCCTAGACCTGTAATAGTAAATTGTCTGCCTTTGAATCGTGCTGGATTTCCATGAATCAGAGAGGCCTCCGCCCCGGTGTCTATCAATGCTCGCACCCCTTGCGTATTGCCTGACCCCCAAAAAATCTTAACATTAACATGGGGCCGCCTATCAACTTTTATGCGAGCAGACGCTGCCGGAACTTGGCTGTAACCCTAGTCAAATTCTGAATGAGTGTAACCTAACTCCGCCTCTAGCATTGCACTCACCACCTTCCTCAAATCAGCGTATGTTGGCTGGTACGGGGAAGGTGTCCCCATAGACCCTTCTTCCTGTTCTTCCTCAGGAGGGGCAGAAGGTGAGGTGTCCCTCTGGGGCTTAGTCATCACCTGTTTCTTAACCTGTTTGTAGCACTCCTTGGCTGCAAGCCCTCTCTTTTTGTATAGTTCGTACATGACCCTGGTTTCAATACCATCAATTTCTTCCTGTGGCACACCATCTTTTAACATGGCCAAAAACATGTCTTTTCTGGACACTCAGGAGTCTCGTCTATCCTGCCTCCTGCCCTCAGTTCTACTCTCACTATGCCCTTTTCTCTCCCATGGCTTATCATCACTCTTGTCCCACTCCCCTAAATCTGCCAGTTGCCGAATGGCATCCACTACCTCATCAGTGGGTTTGCCCGTCATACCTACGAGCAAAGTCATAATGACACTTTTGTATGCGTGGGGGCAGTTCTGATCACCCTATTCCTGGTTGAAACTGAAAGCGGTACGACCCCCATGTGTCTTGGTGCATCTACATGAATTGCCTCTTTCATAGCATGCTCTCGGACCTTTTGAATCGCTTCTTTCAAAGTATACCACTTCTTTTCCTCACTGGGCCAGTCTGTGGTAATAGGATACTTGCGATTACATGCCTGGGCTGCTAGTTGCAACAAAGACACCTGTGAAACTTGCCCATTCTCATCGGGGGCGGCCCTGCCCTTAAGACCTCCTATACACTGGTGTCATTTGACAGAGGCAAAAAGCGCGGTGAGTCTGTGGCATCTACCAACAGCCCTGCAGTGCCCCCATCTAGCAATCGCACCATCCATGTCAATAAAGGTTACCCTGACTTTTGCCTCAAATGAGTAATGGTTTCCCCAACCTCCTGCTGAGTGTAATCTTCCAGCGTGGTTAAATCCACAACTCCGCCCGCAGGATCCTGCGGGTGGGGTCCGGCACGCCGTCTTCTAACCGGCTTAGCTGCCACTGTCTTTTGATTAAGTTCTGCTTTGGAATCCGACTCGCCTGCCAAGCTGCTCTCTGGGCTTTTTGAGTCAAAAATGTCTCCATCCCACTTATCAGGGTCCCAATCCACACCTGCGGTGGCAATTACAGCTGCCACTTTACTTTGGTTGGCCCCTCCCCGTCTTTTCTAGTGCATATATCGGGTTACGCTGACTGCTGCCCTCTCTGCCACAGCCTGATATTTATCAGCTTTATCTTTGAAAAGTTTCATTTGAATCTGCTGCATCAACGCAATCTGCTTTTCTGCAGCCAACTCTTTTTCTAATTGTAAAATGTTATTTTTCAGTTCCACATTTTTCTGATGTATCTTTCGGTAGGCATGCAGGAGAACCCAACCCTTCCTACCCAGCGCGGTGCACTCCTTTCCCCTCTCTACTGAAATCTGTTGTAAACTAGACATTACTTCTGACGGATCAGCGTCTCCCAATCCATCATCCCATGTTTCACTTAGCCCCGCGCCACATGCCCACACCTGGGCCAATTCATCATATGGGCTTTTAGCCCACCCTGGAATTATAACATCGGAACATTCACCGCCAGCGGAACGCTCTTTTTCCTGAACAAACTATTCATCATTACAATAATGTACAAAACCTATATATATATATATATATATATATATATATATATATATATATATATATATATATATATATATATTACTCTTTCCACACTGCAGTCACTCGCTCAAACACGCACACACAAAAGAAAAATGGATTAACACAGTCCAACACTCACTACCAAATAACTTTTGCTTGCAATGTAAGCAAAGCCTATCTGCGTTCAAACAGATTCTTTAATATTTGGAACAATTCATCACAAGTATCCCATCCTCGTCGCCAAAAATGTATTGCTCACCAAGAGTGCATGGACAGTCATTTATCACCAGTGCAGTTGCAGAGCCAAAACTTTGAACGCAGGTAGACGACACAATGACTTACAACCACACGCACACTTAGAGAGTAAGTAGCACGTATACGGCTATTTATTCATAATTAAACATACATAAGCAGTAAGTGATAACACAGGAATAAATCACAGATAAATCACAGAAAAGATAGTAGGTCAGCAAGAATACATCACCATGGGTGTAACTGAATCCCTCATCTCGCCAGAAGCGGCTGGAAGACCCCGGTAACAGCCAGGCCGAGAGCACAACAGCCCACAGGTATATCGGAACAAGGCGTCCCCCCTCCGACTGAGGTCTTTGTGCTTATCCCGTCTGACCGTTGCGGGGTTCCGCATATATGCACTCCTCAAAAAGGGGTGGCAATTTCTCGAACCTTCTGGCAATAGCGCTTGCGCATTGATGAGTGACCGTTGGTTGCCAGCTGGGTCAACCGACAGTAACCCCAAGGAGCAAAGCGCTTCCCTCTCCTAAAAACATCACGGAAAACAGTTCTATAACTCATCTCGAAACCTTGGCGCAGGCATAGCAAACCACAACAAACCTTGTGTAATGCATCAACCATGGAAGGTCTGGTACCAATGGAGGTACACCTAACATGGAGGCTGGAAGGTTTGTTTGGCGGTCTATGCCTCATCCAAGATAACCGCCAGCACGTATTTACCCACAACGCACCGATGCTCCGATGCGTTGTATCAAAGTACTTTTGTATCTATCCAGCGCTGTTTTCTGAGCTCTTGCTACGTATTGCTGATTTCCCAGTTCTTATTACTCTCTCTTCCTCAACTTCCTTTTCACCGCGGTTTACGCACCTTCTTTGGTTAACGTTCTTTTCAGCGGTTGTATTCTAGTAATTGCACCTTGAGGTAAGAGCTTTTACTCCTCGGTCTCAGTATCGATCCTCTCTCCTCTACCTCTCTTGTTTACTTTCGCCTTGCCTTCGTGTTATCTCATCTCTTACTATTTTACTAGCTCTGATTTCTTCCGCCTGGACTTCTCTCTATTTGTCTCTTTCTATCCTTCTAGTTCTGCTTTCTAACCTGACTGTCGGGTCGCCGTCTTTTGCGTTCTTCGACATTCCGGTCATTATCCTGTGCTCCTGGAGTGCCTTACCTGCGAATCCTTCACTTCTGCAGTTGTGAACCTTCATTTCCTTCGGTGCCTTTTGCTACTTGGAACTGCCTTTTAGGACAAGATCCTTCTTCCCTCTCTATGTCCTCTTGCAGTCCTTACCATCTTACCTTTGCATCTGTGGAAAAACTACTGTATGGACATTTGTTACTAGAGTGCATACTTCACTGAATAAAGACCGGATTTGCTTCTACTCTTCTGAACGACTGGAGGAAGACTATTCTCACAGGGTTTTTTCTGCTACGGCTTTTTCCCTGGAATTGGGGGTTGACTCCTGGGAGGCTTCTGGGATTTGGTTCCTATCCGGTCACGGTGGCCTCCGGGGAGTGACGCCCGTATCTGCATCAAAAGAAAAGTAAAGACACCAGAAAAGCAAGAAGGAAGAAGAAGACGGAACTCCAAGAAGACTCCCCCGGTGACTCAGGTGAGGAGGAGTTGGAAAGGAGGGGAACTAAGGTTACAAGTTCTGACACCTTGTTATCAGGTACCAGCCGGCACCTGCGGATCCTAGCTTTCCCAGCGCCGTGACCTTGGCTGAGAAGGCCTGCATTCCAGGCCCAGCAGCGAATAACGTTGAAAACATGTTTTTTCACAAAGCAAGTGCAGCTTTCCACTGAGGCATGGATAAATATCCATTATTGCTCTGAGTGCCCTGAGTGCCCCCAGAATGCACTGCGCACCAGCGCCATGTTTTAGCTCGAGCATCACAGCGTAGCCGGTCCCTGCACTAAGGCCCTAATCTAAGGCTGCAGCCCCTGTCTTTCCCTCTTTGCCTCTGCTGGCTGACTAAGAAGGATGTCCCCTCGTCCACCCTGGACCGTCATGTGCAATAAGACCCGCACCTACAGTAGGGTACCGAGATCTGAGATCCACCCAAAGATGGCCACCGCTGTGACGCTCCTCCTTGCCTGCCTCTATCTGATTCAGGAGCACCACTGGGCAGTCTTCTGCATCCTGATTGGGTGAGCCCACTTCAAATGGTAGACCGGCATGTGCAATAAGACCTGCACCTACAGCAGGGAACTGAGATCCACCCAAAGTTTGCTGCTGCTGCGATACTCCACCTTGCCTGCGTCTATATGACCCAGAAGCACTACCGGGCAATGCTCTGCGTCCCCATTTCAAATAGTAGACAGGCATCTAGCCGGGAGGGGTAGCCGGTCCTTGCACTAAGGCCCTGATCTATGGCTGCAGCCCGTGTCATTCCCTATCTGCCTCGTGCTGCCTGTGAGAACAAGCCTAAGAGCGCTTTGCCGGCCTCTTCTGGCCCACTATAGCCAGTCATTGCACATACCCACATCATGAAGCCCAACTCTGCTCTCAGGTGAGAGGGGCATATGGTCCGCTTCTAAATCCACTGCCCCACTGCAAACCTTCTCACCCTCCAGCACCAAGCACTATAAACACATAATCCCTGCATGTATCTCAGAGATGCATTATCTCCCAGCCTTACGCCGAGACCGCCGAGCTTCTCCACCACCTGTCCAATGCCAAACACCCTCCCTTCAAGATTCCTGTGCCTCAGCACTCGGGCTCCATAGCCCGATCCATGAGCCTCACCTGCCGTCTGGGTGTACAGCCGCGTAGCTGCATAAAGACCTTTGTGGCTACACAAAGACTACCCAACACAATTGACTTCCTCCATCACCCTTGAACTTTCCATTGCCAACACCCTGCCCTATCTTGATATCAAAGGAACGCATTACCGAGACATGGCTCCATGCGGCTGCCCATCACACACTGCAATTGGCCACCCCCATTGGCTATTCATCTCTTCATAATGATCGTTTGGAGAATAGAGGAGGGAGTGGTCCTAATTTTTAAACACGATCTTAATTTTTATATATCTGACACACCACACTTTGATCACTGTGTGGCTATGCTTCTAAAAGCTAATATGATGATATGATATGGCATTTATAACGCGCATGTACATAAGTGTTTCTAACGACAAGACAAGGATAGGGAAACAGAGGGAGGACAAAACAGCAAGACAAACAAATTTCAAACCAGTGTTGTAGAAATTGTAAAACCACGGGCACTGGACAGTCCAATGCTGTACAGTCATGCCTTCCGCACCAGTACGCATAATGGCTCCAGTGTCTGTCATATGCCCTTTGAGTGCAGGACTCTAGCATTCTGAAGAGCATAGACTGTATGAGATGATATGCACTGCACTAGCGACCCTTCTCTTTCTATTTCCAGACCCGGAGCCACTTACCAGGTCCCATGTCCTGAATGAAAGAGACCGTCCTCTGTCTTCAACAGCAGAATCGGCTCGATGCCTAGTACCAGCAATAACCAAGATGTTCATTACCAGACTGGGGTTACCAAGATGATTTCCACACCTGAAGCCCCGATCTCCACCACCATATTCTAAAGGAGCACCAGAAGAGGAGGCAAGGCTGGAACCCTGGAACATTATTTGGGCACCTTCTCATTTTGAGGTGAAGGAAATAGGTGCACTGTCAGCGAACCAAACTTTTGGATATCTGCTGAATGGTCTTCTGGTCGAATTACCAGCATGTGGAAGGGAACTGCCTTCTTCAAAGGTCTTTTCTGACATTGTCCACCCCCTGATATGGGTAGCCCTGAGACCCAGCAGGTGGCCCTTTGCCCATGAACTAATTTTGTCTGTTAGCTGGTTAAAGGCTCTGAACCGTGTCCCCCCATTGGTTGCCATAATCCATGGCCAAACTTTTTTCTGTTCTTCTTAACACAGGCCATCCACTGATATGTTGAGCAGAGCAGAGAGCCCTTGGAATCACTTGTAAGTCTCTCCAATTGAATGAACCAGCAGCTTCCCTTCCAGAACAGACTATTGGCCCTGTGCCTGGAGGTTGCCTACGGTCTCCCCAGCCCTTCTTACTGGCATCTGTGGTAAGAAGGATCGTTAAGGGCCACTGAACCTCTTCAGAAGGTCGGCCATAAGAGGCCACAACTGGAATTTGACCCTCAACTCCTAGAAAATCCTTGTCCTGTGATCAAAGTCCTTTGACTCCGGAACCCAGCTCCTTATAATGTAGTCCACTGTAGGCTTCATGTGAAGTCTACCCTATGACACCACAGAGGCCATATGTCTCTGCAGCCTCAATAGCTGCTTAGCCATTGCTCAGTGTTCTGTCGCACCAATGTTTATAGGGCCTGAAGTCTGGTTGCCCAGTCCTCTGGCAGCAATACACAAATCCCTGCACTCCAAAACATGGCTCCAATAAATTTTATATCCTGAGAAGGAATGATGCTGAATTTGTCCCAATTGACCAGAAGACCCAGATTTTGTTAAGTGTTGCAAAAAGTACTGAGATGTCCCACCATCAACTGAACCCATGGGGCCCTTATTATACAATCGTCCAGGTATGGAAATCCGAGTCCAAGCTGGTGGAGATGAGCCACCTCTGGACATCACCTTCATGAACAGTCTAGGGGCTGTTTTGAGCCTGAAGGGAAGGACCTGGAATTGAAAATGACAACATGCTACCTGAAACCTCGTGAACTGATGGTGTGAGGGCTGTATTGGCACATGATAAAAGGCATCCGAAGATCAAAGGATAACAGAAAGTCAGCTCCCTGATCAATAGGATGATCCTTTTACATAGTCTCCATCTTCACTTTCCTGGAGCTTATGAATGTATTCAGCCTTTTCAGGTCCAGGACTAATCGAAATTTGACGCTGGGTTTCGGAACTAACAATGTGTTGGAGTAAAATAGTTCTCCTTGTTCCCTCCCTAGTATCCAAGACATCACATTCTTTCTCCTCAATTCCTAAGGCCTTCCACCAGGGCTAGACACTTTGACAAAAGCCTTTGGACCCGCATGAGAACTACAGCAGAATTTCTAAGAACTCAGTCCAATGTCCCGTCATCACGATCCCGTTGACTTTGGCATCTGATGAAATCTTTGTCCATTCTTCTGAAAACCATAGAAGCCGAGCCCCTACTGCTCTGGCGTCTGGCCTGTAGAAAAGAAGTTTCCTGAGGATTGCTGCACCTTATGATATGTCCTAGACGAACGCCCCACTGCCAGACTGGTCTAGCCTCCTGTAGGATAGCCCACATGCTTTTTCTGCGACTTTCTTTTGGACTGTCTGTAACCTGACTTTCTTCACAATTTTTCAGCGTGTTTGTCAGTTTTAAAGGCACGACACACCGAACAGCAGCCAATCCGCAAATGGAATATTGAGAGCTGCTGATTGTTTATGCGAGTCTGTACACCCATTTCTAAGCTGTGGATGCCGTCTTCCAGCTGCAATGGTCCCCATAGTGAGAGTGGAAGCCTTAACCCTATAAAATGTCAAGTCTGACTGAAAGGCTGCTTGGGAAAGCATGGCCTCCAGTAAGGGTGCGCAGTCTGACCCTATTCCAATGGCCTTGGCCAACTGAGAAAAATCTCCAAGAGCAGTCTGTGCCGCGTCAGATGCACAAGTACATGTTCTCAAACCGGCTTCTGAGTATGCCTTTTTTATAGTAGAGAGAGCCTTTTTATCTCCCCGTCCTCCTTAAACGTGTCACCCCGCACCAAGGAGCCATCTAGCCAGTGCCTCACACTACAAACTGCTCCCCCCTTGTAGTGATTCCCCCTCCCCAGACACTAAGACGGGATTCAATGCCATGTGGTCTACATAACAAGCATCAGGATGACTGCAGCTCCTTTCATGCCTTGCTGCTCCCAGGCCTCCAAGGACACCTGCTTACCTGACCAGCCCCCAGCTCAGACCATACTAGGCTTTAAAGCACCTTTGTATAGCCTGTTCCCTGCCTTGCTGCTGCGATCTTTGCCAGTGCGTGTGTTATTTTTAAACTTTAGTACTTTTCTCCTGCTAGCAGGGGAACAATAGTTAATAATAAATGTAGACGTCAATCTTAGAAAAACATGTTTTTGATGCTGATCCTTGATGATTGATATTTGTAGGCTTGCAAGTGGGAGCGCTACAATCGTATTATTTGTGCGCAACATGTTTCTATAATGATATATGCTTTGTCAGGTTGCTTTATTATGTACCTTTTCTACTTTTAAAGTCTTCTCTATAAGGCTGAATGTTCTTTTAATTCTGGATGCTAAACATGAATGCATATCTGCATCATCAATGGTATAAATCAATTATTCAAATCCAAACAACAAATATGCACTGACAGTGCTTGGAAGATATGTGGTTAAGTGCCTTAATTGCAGATTGTGCTCAAATTTCAGTGTCATCATGTAACCAAAGTGTGTGATCCTGTGCAAATTGATTAATAACGCTGGGCCTTATTAGACACAATTGTGAGCTCCTAGAAGTCATTCAGTTTTGAATGTCTGCATTAAAAATGTCGCACTCGTCGTTTACTGTAATGTTGCACCGACAAATACAGTAATTATGGCTTGTGAATAGTGAACATTTGAATTATTTTGCAATATATTCACCACATAAAGATATATTTGTTGTTTCCAAATGTGTGTGCCACATTGGGGATCTTGATTACGGTTGCTGTTCCTGATCCTGATGATTGAAAGGGTTTAAGTAAATGTAACCCATTAAAAGATAGATGGGGTGTGTTTATTGGGGAAGAACCGCTATTTGCCCTTTCAAGTGAGAGCAAAAGGATCAAAAACAAGATTACGAAGCAGCACTAAACACTTTTGCAGATGCCACAGACAGGAGAGTGTGCTTTAGACAAAGAACATATACATGAGATCATGAAAGTGAATATCAATGTTTGCAATATTGCTGTCTACCTTCTTGTGTCCACATACTACCTTTACAGTGCTTTCACTACTTTAATTATACCTGTATTTTAAAAAAAACAGGTTTTGATTGTATTGCAATGTGTATATTATGTTGTGGCTGAGCTGTAGTGGGGATCGCGGGGGTGGTCTCTCTCTCTCTCTCTCTCTCTCTCTCTCTCTCTCTCTCTCTCTCTCTCTCTCTCCGGGTGTCTGGGTGAAATCAGATTTTGTGTTGGGTGGGTGAGGGTCCATTGCCATCTATGGACAGGCATGCCGCTCGCTGTGTTTGTGACCTTAGTCCACGGTGGATGACACCCGCCAAAGGCCTCCTAGTTGACACGTATGAAGAGTGGATCGGTGATTTTATCCTCCAAAACCTTCCCAGAAGTGTTGGGAAATGCGTATTTCATGTAATCTTAGTTTGAACCCGTGGGATTAGTAAAACGACGAGGATTTCATGACGACGCATACACGTGTTCAGATTGGACTCCGTGTAGAATCTACACGGAGTCCAATCTGAACACGTGTATGCGATGTTATGTGCTTTAAATGAAAGCATGTTTATGCTGCACGCCATAAGAGGCGAGCTTCAGTTTAGTGGGCCATGAGGAGGAAATGGCACTACACAGCTCACGGATCCTACATTCTGGAACCTTCTAGTTCACTGATCTGTGGACTAGGGTGACATATACTCTCGGCATCCTGCACATATGTTGAGCATCTTGTATTGTCCAGCAGCTACCGTGTATATATTGAACAGCGCTGGTATGTAAGTACTATAGCATTCATGCTGATTTTTATGAAACTCCTCAGTGTAAAAAAGGTGCTGTGCTTCTTCCTTTCGGTGCATTGTATATGCTTTAGTAGCACTTTGTTTATACATTATTGTAGGAGTGATATCACTTCCTTTGACATCATCTGAGTCAAAGGTCAAATGACATCACTTCCTGCGATGTAATCAGAGTCAGAGGGGGCGTAATGTCGCTTCTGCTTTAACCCCCAACCATTTTGGTGAATACCGGTCACTTCCCAGGCCCCACCAATGCATTTGTGAGCTTGGCACCTAATTATGGTTAGACGCTTTCTTACAGCCTGGCCTGCCCTCGCTTCCAGAGGACTGTGAGGTGCTTTTTAAGAACACCACGCATGTCGCTAGGGTGGCCAATGATCATGTATTTTTTTTCATACTGACAGCCTCTGCAGCCAGGATGCGAAAAGTCTCGACTTTGCTTCGTCCAGGCCTGATCAAAGCTTTTTCAGCTTGGAGCTCACACTTCTTTGTGAAAGTTGGACCTCTGGTAGCAGATCGCCTCTCCCTGGAGTATGTGCAGCATCTTAACATGTTGCTTTGTGCCACCGGACCATTACACTGGGAGCAATTAGACATTGATAGGTCACTTAAGAAATGTGAAGGGGTTGATGGCAAATGGGAAAGGTGCATAAACCAATATGTTGTTTAAAACCCAAGTGAGGTTGCCTTTGGCTCACATTACTTTGCCTGATACTACTGTGACCCTCCATGCAGGATGGGGAAAATACAGCTAAAGCCATAATCATTGTTTCTCAACATATTTCTAAGACGATGTATGTAGTGTATGTTTATTTTATTATAACATGCTACTTTAGTATGATGTGTGCATTCTTTTCAAGGCATTTCTATAAACAAAGCCTTAATAAATATGTATATCAACTAAACGGTTATATGTTATATAATCACTGGAAATAACATCCATGGTGACTCTCTATTTTTTTAAAGGCACTAAACACCCTCCCCAACATATGTTAGGACTGGTTCAATAAACAAACTTTAGTCCTAGAACATATGGGGAAATTGTTTGTTAGGCACGAAATGACGTAGTAACACTGTGTGAGACTACACAACACTTGTCCTCTTGGTATTAGGTAACCCACCTTTTGGTATAGGGCTGTGCTACACAAGTTGGTAGTGTGACTGAGCAGCCATGACTATCTCAATAGGGGTAAATGTGAGCTGTAGAGCTGAAGAAAAGACATTTTTTTTTTTTTTTTTATTGTTGCATGAATAGTTTACATAAAACCTTATACAACTTAAAGTACATTTCAAGCAAATAGCAAAATATATTTCATTTTACGAAGAAAAGAACATTTTTAACACATTTATCAACTTTTAAAATCATTCCCAGCCGTAAAATCAATATTCCATATGTTTATATACAAATTACATTTCATATATCATTTCATGTACCATTGGATCTATCTAGTCTCTACTCGTTGAATTCATTATTTTTAACTTCCAGTTCCTCCTGAATATTAAGAAGGAGTGAATTCAATGCGAGGATTAGGGAGATATTTACACCCCACATGCAGCGACTCCAGAACAGATTCTTCGACATTTCCCAGTCCCCCTCAAATCTATCTGCCAGGTAGAGAGATCTTTTATTCCCAAAATGGGTGCATGTCAGAAGAAGGTGCCTGAGAGTTTCTGTCATGTCGGTCGCTCCACAAAATCGACATGCGAGATTTTTAAAATTATCCTTCGATCCTTTTTCTCTATGGTTCCAATGGTAGGTTCTTTCTAGAGTGGGCATCTGATTTAGTCTGAAACGCATAAATGTACTTCTCGCCTTCTGGCAAGGAAATCTTTGAATATATAGAGGAATTGATTCCCTTGCATGCAAAAATTTAGCATACTCCTTGTAGGTAACATGGGACTCAATATCATTTACTGTGTCTACCCAGTCTGACCTAAATAAAGATTTTTTGACTAGTCCCGGTCGTTGAATCAGATCGTCCAAGCAGAGTCCCAGCGATTCCAACAACAAGAGCATTCTATCGCTGAAACTCTTAATGGATGGTACCGTCCCTGTTTTGACAACCCTATTCAACAACTCGTATAAGGTATTTATCGGAGGATCATATATTTTTCTAAAAGAGGAGAGTTGCCTCCACAAGTATCTGGCTTTAAGTGATATGAGACATAACTCGTGCCGAATAATGGAATTGGGGATAGCCCTAGAAAGGCCCATAGCTTCCTTCCACAATTTCCCCTGGATCACATTAAGATGAGAGCTCAAGTCCTTTGTACAAATATCCAAACCGTATAAAAGAACCGGTTCACATTTCGCAAGGTAGAATCGTCTAATAGGCAGAAGTGAAAATTTACAGACCTTTCCCCTCAGAAACTTCATCTGATTCTTTAGTTTAGCTGTTTTATTCCCAAGATTCAGTTTCCACATCTTTAAACTAGATTGGTTGGAAAAATTATAACCTAGATAGGTTATGGCCTGAACCTGATCCACCGAGTTATCTCCCATCTTCCAGATAAAAGGTTTGGCAACTCTTTTCCTAGAAATTACAATCGTTTGGGATTTCGAAGCGTTGGGGGAGAGATTATTCGCCAGAGCGTATTGGTAAAAAATATCCATCTTTCTGCGGAGGCCCCTCGGGGTACGATCAAAGAGGATAAAGTCATCTGCGAAGGCCATCCACTCGATAGCCAAGCTACCTAACCTGACCGGAGTAATAGAAGGGCCCTGCCACAGGTCCTCCACATCGCTGACGTACAGGTTAAAGAGCGTGGGTGCAAGGGAGCAGCCCTGTTTGACCCCAACCTCAGTAGCAACTGCCTCGGAAAGGGAGCCTTCTTGAGATAAGCGTACCCTAACGGTGGTATTCCTGTGTAAGAGGGCCAAGATTTGGACAATCTTGCGTGGGACGTTCATAGCTAACATTTTTGTCCACAATCTAGCTCTAATGACCCCATCAAAGGCATTAGAGAGGTCCAGGGAAGCCATGTATACATCTCCCATTTTAGTTTGGTGGACTGTATCCCTTAAATGAGCCAAAATCATCCCATTTAGGTCGGTTCCCAAGCCCTCTCTGAAGCCCACCTGGAATTTACTATAGCAGGCCTTCCCTCTAATAACCTTATTGAGGTCCCTCAAGAGCAAAATGCCAAAGACTTTGCTCGCTGCATCTAACAGTGCAATAGGCCTGTAGTTCTGTGGATTTAGGGCATCCCCTTTTTTGTAGATTGGAATTATAATGCTCTGCGACCAGGTTTTAGGGATAGTGTGATATCTAAATACATCATCAAATATGGGTTTGAGTAACTTAGCCCACATTTCTGGGGCCGCCTTTATAACAAAGGGGGGAATACCATCGGGGCCCGGTGCTCTAGAAGGTTTGAGCTTGTTAATGGCCCATTTGATATCTTCTATATCCCACAAACACTCACTTACAACCGGAGGGCCCAAGTTCACATCCTGTTCCCTAGCGAGATTCTCGGGTAGAGCGAACTTTGCTTTATAAAAGAGAGTCCACACATCCGCTTGAATGGGGCAATCTAATTTGTCTTTCGAGGGCGTTAGTATGGAGTTGATGGTAGACCAAAATTTAACCTCTCTGCCCTTACATAGATTATACATCATCAATTGATGTGTTTCTTGGTAGTGATCCATTCTAAGAGACTTGATAAAATTTTTATAGTTCTGAATTATTTTTTTCTTTTTCAGCCTAAATTCCTCGAGAGGAATAGATCCTTTTTTCAAGGCTTTAATTTCCCTATATTTAGTATGCTTGGCTTTTTGAATTCTGGGATCAGCCACCCGAACCCTCAGTGTCGGCACCTCCAGATCTCTGGCCCTACTGATTTTATAAACACACGACAAAATAATGTTATAGTAGGAACCTCCCAACTCAATGTCATCCTCCCTGATACTTTGAAGCTGCACCTGTGACACATTTTCCAACACCATGGTATTAAATTTCTTAATTATTTTCTTATTCCAAATAACTCTTCTCCCATTGTTTCCCACCTCTAAACCTTGCAACATGGGATTGACAGAAATACTCCTGACGGGGATCAAGAGAGAAAAACATAAGGGAACGTGGTCGCTTAATTCGACCTCCATATGTGATAGTTTTCCACAGGCTTGCTTCCAGCCATTAGATACATAGAAGAAATCAATTCTAGAGCTCTTACTTCCTCTTTTCCAAGTATGTTTAGGAAGATTCCAATCTAAGGCGTAGTCTAAAAGACCCAAATCCCAGTTATCTAAGTAGTTGTCCCACCTTATACCTCTTTTTGTCGTCGTACTAAGAAGTCTAGGTAATACCCCTCTTTCATTGAGCACCGAACCATCGGCACAAGCTGAGTTGAAATCTCCTCCCAAAATAATGCGATTTCCTAACCCTTTCTCAAACCAATTTCCCAAGATTATATCTAGAGAGTCCTCCACTTCCTCAATGTCTACTTTTAGCGGATTCCAGTAGAGGTTCAAAAGGAGAATCGGCTCTAGATTATTCTCCCTAGATAGCATAAGAGCCAGGAGCCAGTTACTCCTAAATATCACCTCACCTTCTAACCCCAAATTGCGATCGATTGCAATAACCAGGCCTCCGCTGGGTCTGCCCAGCTGACCCCTGGTAGCTACTGAAGAAAAAGTGTAGAAACCTTCTATGTGCATGTCTGAAAGCATCATAGTTTCCTGTAAGAAATAGATACAGGGGCGTACATAGTTTTCCCTTTTATTCAAGAACGTGTTGAGATTGATTCCCCCACAAGAGTTCCAATCACAATCTGGGGATAGACCCACAGACTCAAAAGTTGACCTTTTGCTTCGAGATATTGCTGGGTGTAAAGGGAACATCATTAGTCCTAATCGAGTTAAGGCACATGGACCTCCAGAAATGTTAGCTGGAATATGAGTGTCTGTGATGTTGCCACAGGAAAAGAGCCATCCTGTTGGAAGTTTCACATGTTTTAGATGGCTGGCAGCTATCACTGTATGATTGCAAGACATAGTATTATTCACACTGGTACATGTGCTTGGAAC
Organism: Ambystoma mexicanum; assembly: GCF_040938575.1. Classification (NCBI taxonomy): domain Eukaryota; kingdom Metazoa; phylum Chordata; class Amphibia; order Caudata; family Ambystomatidae; genus Ambystoma; species Ambystoma mexicanum. The sequence goes on along the minus strand of NC_090935.1, from coordinate 1,449,581,804 downwards.
TCGTGAACACAATCGTCTCTCGAACACAGTTTGATTTTTCTGTTTGGTTAAATTGAGCTGTTGGCATTTGCCAATTTCTTTTGCATTGCAGGTCATAAAGTAACACACATCGCCTTGAGTTACATTGTAGGTTATACGTGTCAAGTTTCTCCATTTGCGATCCGTTTCCTGGCAGTACTCATAGACGGAAAAGGATTGCCTGATATCGGAATCTTGAACCAAAGAGTCATTGTGCATGACGCCGAAAATGTGCTTTAGAATCGGAACTGGCATCGGCACCGCTACTAAGCACGTAGTCAGTAAAGCTTCAGCATTGGGCACGTCAGTAAGGCAAAAGTCCGTAATGTTGAGCACCTGTTGTGCCAGATATGTCCACATATTCTCCATTTGGGTGATCATTGGGGAATATTTTCGCCGTCCTAAAGACGCCTCTTGCATAGCTGGCATCAATGTTGTTTTCACTTGCACCTGACGTGTTCGCCGCATTCCACTAATCCATATCTTCGGTCTGGCTGGCTTTTCTGCATCGGCATAGAGCTGCTTTTGGACATCATTGCTCATCATCATCGGTTTCCCATGGATCGCTGGCACAAATGTGACATTTTTCATTGGTAGCAGCAGGCCGTTTGACTCTCCCGAACTGAGTCCATTTAGTCCCACAATCACACCAGTCAGACACAGGATCTACAAGGCAAACCCAGAAAAGAGATATCAGTGTTGAAAATCACTCTCTTAGGTAACATTTGTCTGCGGGCACATACTGCCATTTCTTTCTACCGGGCTCCATCACTAAGACTACTTGGTCTTTGCCTGATGCAATAACATCTGCGGGCACTGGTGGGCCACTTGGCCTTTCAATCCACACCTTCGCACCCGGTACCATACTGTCTAAAGAGCCAAAACCACGATCCCCACGGGTAGTTAACACTGTAGGAGGCTCCCCCTTTTTAATCATGGATAACTTAACAGGAATGATAATTAGTTGGGCCACCCGATCGCCCTTGTGGATTGGTAGCAATTGGTCCCCACTATTCATCAAGATACCTTTGATCTCGCCTTGGTAATCGGCATCAATGACCCCTCCCAACACTTGAACTCCCTCCCAATCCATCCCAAATGCTCTGGCGGAATTTGTACCCCAATCCCTGTTCCAATTACAACAATCCCTCTTGGCTCTAATCTGATTTCCTCATGGGAATGCAAGTCTACCCCTGCTGACTCTGGAGTCGCCCGATAGGGAACTAAAGAACCCAGGGTAATTTCCCAGTACAATAGGGTTTCTCGGACTGAGTTGGGTTGAATCTGTAAAGCAGGAGTCATTAGCCGCATCAAAGGAGTTTCATGATCATTCACAGGCCTATTGTTTAGCACTTGCACCGCATCAAACACCCGATCATGCCAGCCTGCTAAACTGCCATCTCCAGATTTGTGCAGCTGTTCTTTCAACAAACCATTCATACGTTCAATTAATCCTGAAGCTGCAGGGTAATAGGGCATGTGGTAGAGCCATTCAATACTTTTTTCCTGACAGTACTCTTGGATTAATTTGCCTTTGAAATGTGACCCATTGTCACTTTGAATCTGCAAAGGCACCCCTTAGTGCAACGTGATCTGATCCAATAACTTAATGGTATTCAGTTGTGTGGCACTTTTACATGGCAAAACCATCATGTATCCCGAGTATGTATCCACAATAGTGCATGCATACTGACAACCTTTACTGATTGGCAGAGGGCCGATATAATCGATCTGCCAAATTTGACCTGGTAACTTTCCTCTTTGCAACGTACCCTGGACAATCTGAGGGATAGGCCTGTGCTGTTGGTGTTGGCACACTGGACATTGCAAAATGATTGTCTTCACTACTTCTAAAGAAATACTGATTCCTCGAGCTTGTGCCCACCTGATAGTAGCCTTTTCTCCAAGGTGCCCACATTTCTGGTGAGCCCACTTGGCCAAACCCTCCAAATCGTCTTCCTGAGCCTCCGCATCCACAGATGAAATCTTGGTATGTTCATCTGCAAAAGAATTAAACCAACGTTCTAATGAGTCTGTAGCACAATGTGCGTCCACATGATACACAGTGACTTCACTTTGTGATAACATTTCCGCGATATCTTGCCACAGTTCTTTTCCCCACAACTCTTTTGAATGAATATTCCACCCATTATTTTGCCAGGTTGGCAGCCACACCGCCAACCCATTCGCCACTGACCATGAATCCGTGTACAAATAACATTGACCAGGGGTCTCTTGTTTTAATGCTTGGTAAACTGCGTAAAGCTCTGCAGACTGACTGCTCTTCCCTTTCCCTGACGTTGTCAAAATCCTTTTTGTCTTGGGATTGTATGACACCGCTTTCCAGTATTGCTTGGTTCCCACATATCGGGCCGAGCCATCTGTAAACCAGGCATGCTCTGTCTGCTTCACGGTCAAATCGCCATAAGGTACTCCACATTTCACGGGAGACTCGCGTTTTTCAGACACTTCCGGTGGTATGTAATCTGAGGGCGGTATGTTGGCTACTTGCTCATGTAATTTTGCAACCCCACCCTTCTCTGATTTGACTCTGTCTTGAATGTACCATTTCCATTTAATTATGCTGGCTTCTTGAGCATGTCCTATTCTATGTGTTTTAGGAGAGCTCAGCACCCATTGCATAATCGGTATTTCTGGCCTCATCAATACATCCTGGTCCACCGTAATTTGCTCGGTATCAACAAGGGCCCAGTAACATGCCAGCAACTGCTTCTCGAACGGAGTGTATGAGTTACCAGCATCGGGCAACTTACGACTACAGAACTCCAATGGCACACGTTTCCTGTCTTGTTTCTGCCACACACTCGAGTTAGCGTAATTGTCTTGTACAGACACATTCAATTCAACTTAGCCTTCCTTTAATGGCCATAGATCAAGCAACTGCTACTGATTTGGCGGTGTCTTTCGCCAAATCAAATGCTTTCTGCTGCTCTTCCCCCCACTGAAACTCATATTTCTTCCGTGTCACTTTGTAGAGGGGGGCTAGTATCTGCCCTAAATGGGGAATGTGCTGCCTCCAAAACCCAAACACCCTATGATCTGCTGAGCCTGCTTTTTGTTCACTGGAGTGGTGAACTCAAGTATTTTCTGTCGGGCCTTCGATGCCCATTATGCCACTGAATCCCTAGGAATATCACTGTCTCAGCTGGCCCTTGAATTTTGTTCGGGTTAATCTCCCACCCTTCCTTCTTCAATCCTTCCATAATGACTTCTAACTGGTTTTGCACACTGCGCTCATCCTTGCCCTGAATCAAAATATCATCAATGTAGTGAGAGATTTGTATGTCAGGTTTACACGGTATCTTGTCTAAGTGCTCTGCCACCAGCTGGTGACAGATAGTCAGGTTATGTATGTACCCCATAGGTAACCTTGTGAAGGTATACTGACGCCCGCTCCAAGAAAATGCAAACTGCTCTTGGCACTCTTCAGCAATTGGTAAAGAGAAAAATGCATTGGCTAAATCTACCACTGCATACCAAGTCCCCTCAAACTTTTGGACATTCTCAATCAAGGTAATGGCATCTGGGACTGCGGGCACTAAGGGAGGAGTGTGTTTATTCAACTCGCGGTAATTCACCGTCATCCTCCAAGACCCATCCCCTTTTTTGACAGGCCAGAGAGGGTTGCTCCACGTGGTAGTAATAGGGCGTAACACACCCGCCTCTACATACCCTTTGATGATGTCTGAAATGTCCTTGTGCCCCCCAGGAATGCGGTATTGCTTCATTGCTACCTGTTTGGTTGCCACAGGCACCTGTAATGGGGTCATCTTCAATTTGCCTACAGTAATGGGTGTGCAGGTCAATGCACTCACCCCAAACTGGTACGTTTTACCTCCAAGTCCCAAAGTCAACCCTTCTAGAATGTCAAAGCCAATTATGTACTCAGGTATCGGGACAATCAACACTTGGTATTTCTGCCTAGTCAAATTGCCTATTTTCATCTCCACTTCAGTTTGTACTGCGGGGGTCTCCTTTCCCCCTAGACCTGTAATAGTAAATTGTCTGCCTTTGAATCGTGCTGGATTTCCATGAATCAGAGAGGCCTCCGCCCCGGTGTCTATCAATGCTCGCACCCCTTGCGTATTGCCTGACCCCCAAAAAATCTTAACATTAACATGGGGCCGCCTATCAACTTTTATGCGAGCAGACGCTGCCGGAACTTGGCTGTAACCCTAGTCAAATTCTGAATGAGTGTAACCTAACTCCGCCTCTAGCATTGCACTCACCACCTTCCTCAAATCAGCGTATGTTGGCTGGTACGGGGAAGGTGTCCCCATAGACCCTTCTTCCTGTTCTTCCTCAGGAGGGGCAGAAGGTGAGGTGTCCCTCTGGGGCTTAGTCATCACCTGTTTCTTAACCTGTTTGTAGCACTCCTTGGCTGCAAGCCCTCTCTTTTTGTATAGTTCGTACATGACCCTGGTTTCAATACCATCAATTTCTTCCTGTGGCACACCATCTTTTAACATGGCCAAAAACATGTCTTTTCTGGACACTCAGGAGTCTCGTCTATCCTGCCTCCTGCCCTCAGTTCTACTCTCACTATGCCCTTTTCTCTCCCATGGCTTATCATCACTCTTGTCCCACTCCCCTAAATCTGCCAGTTGCCGAATGGCATCCACTACCTCATCAGTGGGTTTGCCCGTCATACCTACGAGCAAAGTCATAATGACACTTTTGTATGCGTGGGGGCAGTTCTGATCACCCTATTCCTGGTTGAAACTGAAAGCGGTACGACCCCCATGTGTCTTGGTGCATCTACATGAATTGCCTCTTTCATAGCATGCTCTCGGACCTTTTGAATCGCTTCTTTCAAAGTATACCACTTCTTTTCCTCACTGGGCCAGTCTGTGGTAATAGGATACTTGCGATTACATGCCTGGGCTGCTAGTTGCAACAAAGACACCTGTGAAGCTTGCCCATTCTCATCGGGGGCGGCCCTGCCCTTAAGACCTCCTATACACTGGTGTCATTTGACAGAGGCAAAAAGCGCGGTGAGTCTGTGGCATCTACCAACAGCCCTGCAGTGCCCCCATCTAGCAATCGCACCATCCATGTCAATAAAGGTTACCCTGACTTTTGCCTCAAATGAGTAATGGTTTCCCCAACCTCCTGCTGAGTGTAATCTTCCAGCGTGGTTAAATCCACAACTCCGCCCGCAGGATCCTGCGGGTGGGGTCCGGCACGCCGTCTTCTAACCGGCTTAGCTGCCACTGTCTTTTGATTAAGTTCTGCTTTGGAATCCGACTCGCCTGCCAAGCTGCTCTCTGGGCTTTTTGAGTCAAAAATGTCTCCATCCCACTTATCAGGGTCCCAATCCACACCTGCGGTGGCAATTACAGCTGCCACTTTACTTTGGTTGGCCCCTCCCCGTCTTTTCTAGTGCATATATCGGGTTACGCTGACTGCTGCCCTCTCTGCCACAGCCTGATATTTATCAGCTTTATCTTTGAAAAGTTTCATTTGAATCTGCTGCATCAACGCAATCTGCTTTTCTGCAGCCAACTCTTTTTCTAATTGTAAAATGTTATTTTTCAGTTCCACATTTTTCTGATGTATCTTTCGGTAGGCATGCAGGAGAACCCAACCCTTCCTACCCAGCGCGGTGCACTCCTTTCCCCTCTCTACTGAAATCTGTTGTAAACTAGACATTACTTCTGACGGATCAGCGTCTCCCAATCCATCATCCCATGTTTCACTTAGCCCCGCGCCACATGCCCACACCTGGGCCAATTCATCATATGGGCTTTTAGCCCACCCTGGAATTATAACATCGGAACATTCACCGCCAGCGGAACGCTCTTTTTCCTGAACAAACTATTCATCATTACAATAATGTACAAAACCTATATATATATATATATATATATATATATATATATATATATATATATATATATATATATATATTACTCTTTCCACACTGCAGTCACTCGCTCAAACACGCACACACAAAAGAAAAATGGATTAACACAGTCCAACACTCACTACCAAATAACTTTTGCTTGCAATGTAAGCAAAGCCTATCTGCGTTCAAACAGATTCTTTAATATTTGGAACAATTCATCACAAGTATCCCATCCTCGTCGCCAAAAATGTATTGCTCACCAAGAGTGCATGGACAGTCATTTATCACCAGTGCAGTTGCAGAGCCAAAACTTTGAACGCAGGTAGACGACACAATGACTTACAACCACACGCACACTTAGAGAGTAAGTAGCACGTATACGGCTATTTATTCATAATTAAACATACATAAGCAGTAAGTGATAACACAGGAATAAATCACAGATAAATCACAGAAAAGATAGTAGGTCAGCAAGAATACATCACCATGGGTGTAACTGAATCCCTCATCTCGCCAGAAGCGGCTGGAAGACCCCGGTAACAGCCAGGCCGAGAGCACAACAGCCCACAGGTATATCGGAACAAGGCGTCCCCCCTCCGACTGAGGTCTTTGTGCTTATCCCGTCTGACCGTTGCGGGGTTCCGCATATATGCACTCCTCAAAAAGGGGTGGCAATTTCTCGAACCTTCTGGCAATAGCGCTTGCGCATTGATGAGTGACCGTTGGTTGCCAGCTGGGTCAACCGACAGTAACCCCAAGGAGCAAAGCGCTTCCCTCTCCTAAAAACATCACGGAAAACAGTTCTATAACTCATCTCGAAACCTTGGCGCAGGCATAGCAAACCACAACAAACCTTGTGTAATGCATCAACCATGGAAGGTCTGGTACCAATGGAGGTACACCTAACATGGAGGCTGGAAGGTTTGTTTGGCGGTCTATGCCTCATCCAAGATAACCGCCAGCACGTATTTACCCACAACGCACCGATGCTCCGATGCGTTGTATCAAAGTACTTTTGTATCTATCCAGCGCTGTTTTCTGAGCTCTTGCTACGTATTGCTGATTTCCCAGTTCTTATTACTCTCTCTTCCTCAACTTCCTTTTCACCGCGGTTTACGCACCTTCTTTGGTTAACGTTCTTTTCAGCGGTTGTATTCTAGTAATTGCACCTTGAGGTAAGAGCTTTTACTCCTCGGTCTCAGTATCGATCCTCTCTCCTCTACCTCTCTTGTTTACTTTCGCCTTGCCTTCGTGTTATCTCATCTCTTACTATTTTACTAGCTCTGATTTCTTCCGCCTGGACTTCTCTCTATTTGTCTCTTTCTATCCTTCTAGTTCTGCTTTCTAACCTGACTGTCGGGTCGCCGTCTTTTGCGTTCTTCGACATTCCGGTCATTATCCTGTGCTCCTGGAGTGCCTTACCTGCGAATCCTTCACTTCTGCAGTTGTGAACCTTCATTTCCTTCGGTGCCTTTTGCTACTTGGAACTGCCTTTTAGGACAAGATCCTTCTTCCCTCTCTATGTCCTCTTGCAGTCCTTACCATCTTACCTTTGCATCTGTGGAAAAACTACTGTATGGACATTTGTTACTAGAGTGCATACTTCACTGAATAAAGACCGGATTTGCTTCTACTCTTCTGAACGACTGGAGGAAGACTATTCTCACAGGGTTTTTTCTGCTACGGCTTTTTCCCTGGAATTGGGGGTTGACTCCTGGGAGGCTTCTGGGATTTGGTTCCTATCCGGTCACGGTGGCCTCCGGGGAGTGACGCCCGTATCTGCATCAAAAGAAAAGTAAAGACACCAGAAAAGCAAGAAGGAAGAAGAAGACGGAACTCCAAGAAGACTCCCCCGGTGACTCAGGTGAGGAGGAGTTGGAAAGGAGGGGAACTAAGGTTACAAGTTCTGACACCTTGTTATCAGGTACCAGCCGGCACCTGCGGATCCTAGCTTTCCCAGCGCCGTGACCTTGGCTGAGAAGGCCTGCATTCCAGGCCCAGCAGCGAATAACGTTGAAAACATGTTTTTTCACAAAGCAAGTGCAGCTTTCCACTGAGGCATGGATAAATATCCATTATTGCTCTGAGTGCCCTGAGTGCCCCCAGAATGCACTGCGCACCAGCGCCATGTTTTAGCTCGAGCATCACAGCGTAGCCGGTCCCTGCACTAAGGCCCTAATCTAAGGCTGCAGCCCCTGTCTTTCCCTCTTTGCCTCTGCTGGCTGACTAAGAAGGATGTCCCCTCGTCCACCCTGGACCGTCATGTGCAATAAGACCCGCACCTACAGTAGGGTACCGAGATCTGAGATCCACCCAAAGATGGCCACCGCTGTGACGCTCCTCCTTGCCTGCCTCTATCTGATTCAGGAGCACCACTGGGCAGTCTTCTGCATCCTGATTGGGTGAGCCCACTTCAAATGGTAGACCGGCATGTGCAATAAGACCTGCACCTACAGCAGGGAACTGAGATCCACCCAAAGTTTGCTGCTGCTGCGATACTCCACCTTGCCTGCGTCTATATGACCCAGAAGCACTACCGGGCAATGCTCTGCGTCCCCATTTCAAATAGTAGACAGGCATCTAGCCGGGAGGGGTAGCCGGTCCTTGCACTAAGGCCCTGATCTATGGCTGCAGCCCGTGTCATTCCCTATCTGCCTCGTGCTGCCTGTGAGAACAAGCCTAAGAGCGCTTTGCCGGCCTCTTCTGGCCCACTATAGCCAGTCATTGCACATACCCACATCATGAAGCCCAACTCTGCTCTCAGGTGAGAGGGGCATATGGTCCGCTTCTAAATCCACTGCCCCACTGCAAACCTTCTCACCCTCCAGCACCAAGCACTATAAACACATAATCCCTGCATGTATCTCAGAGATGCATTATCTCCCAGCCTTACGCCGAGACCGCCGAGCTTCTCCACCACCTGTCCAATGCCAAACACCCTCCCTTCAAGATTCCTGTGCCTCAGCACTCGGGCTCCATAGCCCGATCCATGAGCCTCACCTGCCGTCTGGGTGTACAGCCGCGTAGCTGCATAAAGACCTTTGTGGCTACACAAAGACTACCCAACACAATTGACTTCCTCCATCACCCTTGAACTTTCCATTGCCAACACCCTGCCCTATCTTGATATCAAAGGAACGCATTACCGAGACATGGCTCCATGCGGCTGCCCATCACACACTGCAATTGGCCACCCCCATTGGCTATTCATCTCTTCATAATGATCGTTTGGAGAATAGAGGAGGGAGTGGTCCTAATTTTTAAACACGATCTTAATTTTTATATATCTGACACACCACACTTTGATCACTGTGTGGCTATGCTTCTAAAAGCTAATATGATGATATGATATGGCATTTATAACGCGCATGTACATAAGTGTTTCTAACGACAAGACAAGGATAGGGAAACAGAGGGAGGACAAAACAGCAAGACAAACAAATTTCAAACCAGTGTTGTAGAAATTGTAAAACCACGGGCACTGGACAGTCCAATGCTGTACAGTCATGCCTTCCGCACCAGTACGCATAATGGCTCCAGTGTCTGTCATATGCCCTTTGAGTGCAGGACTCTAGCATTCTGAAGAGCATAGACTGTATGAGATGATATGCACTGCACTAGCGACCCTTCTCTTTCTATTTCCAGACCCGGAGCCACTTACCAGGTCCCATGTCCTGAATGAAAGAGACCGTCCTCTGTCTTCAACAGCAGAATCGGCTCGATGCCTAGTACCAGCAATAACCAAGATGTTCATTACCAGACTGGGGTTACCAAGATGATTTCCACACCTGAAGCCCCGATCTCCACCACCATATTCTAAAGGAGCACCAGAAGAGGAGGCAAGGCTGGAACCCTGGAACATTATTTGGGCACCTTCTCATTTTGAGGTGAAGGAAATAGGTGCACTGTCAGCGAACCAAACTTTTGGATATCTGCTGAATGGTCTTCTGGTCGAATTACCAGCATGTGGAAGGGAACTGCCTTCTTCAAAGGTCTTTTCTGACATTGTCCACCCCCTGATATGGGTAGCCCTGAGACCCAGCAGGTGGCCCTTTGCCCATGAACTAATTTTGTCTGTTAGCTGGTTAAAGGCTCTGAACCGTGTCCCCCCATTGGTTGCCATAATCCATGGCCAAACTTTTTTCTGTTCTTCTTAACACAGGCCATCCACTGATATGTTGAGCAGAGCAGAGAGCCCTTGGAATCACTTGTAAGTCTCTCCAATTGAATGAACCAGCAGCTTCCCTTCCAGAACAGACTATTGGCCCTGTGCCTGGAGGTTGCCTACGGTCTCCCCAGCCCTTCTTACTGGCATCTGTGGTAAGAAGGATCGTTAAGGGCCACTGAACCTCTTCAGAAGGTCGGCCATAAGAGGCCACAACTGGAATTTGACCCTCAACTCCTAGAAAATCCTTGTCCTGTGATCAAAGTCCTTTGACTCCGGAACCCAGCTCCTTATAATGTAGTCCACTGTAGGCTTCATGTGAAGTCTACCCTATGACACCACAGAGGCCATATGTCTCTGCAGCCTCAATAGCTGCTTAGCCATTGCTCAGTGTTCTGTCGCACCAATGTTTATAGGGCCTGAAGTCTGGTTGCCCAGTCCTCTGGCAGCAATACACAAATCCCTGCACTCCAAAACATGGCTCCAATAAATTTTATATCCTGAGAAGGAATGATGCTGAATTTGTCCCAATTGACCAGAAGACCCAGATTTTGTTAAGTGTTGCAAAAAGTACTGAGATATCCCACCATCAACTGAACCCATGGGGCCCTTATTATACAATCGTCCAGGTATGGAAATCCGAGTCCAAGCTGGTGGAGATGAGCCACCTCTGGACATCACCTTCATGAACAGTCTAGGGGCTGTTTTGAGCCTGAAGGGAAGGACCTGGAATTGAAAATGACAACATGCTACCTGAAACCTCGTGAACTGATGGTGTGAGGGCTGTATTGGCACATGATAAAAGGCATCCGAAGATCAAAGGATAACAGAAAGTCAGCTCCCTGATCAATAGGATGATCCTTTTACATAGTCTCCATCTTCACTTTCCTGGAGCTTATGAATGTATTCAGCCTTTTCAGGTCCAGGACTAATCGAAATTTGACGCTGGGTTTCGGAACTAACAATGTGTTGGAGTAAAATAGTTCTCCTTGTTCCCTCCCTAGTATCCAAGACATCACATTCTTTCTCCTCAATTCCTAAGGCCTTCCACCAGGGCTAGACACTTTGACAAAAGCCTTTGGACCCGCATGAGAACTACAGCAGAATTTCTAAGAACTCAGTCCAATGTCCCGTCATCACGATCCCGTTGACTTTGGCATCTGATGAAATCTTTGTCCATTCTTCTGAAAACCATAGAAGCCGAGCCCCTACTGCTCTGGCGTCTGGCCTGTAGAAAAGAAGTTTCCTGAGGATTGCTGCACCTTATGATATGTCCTAGACGAACGCCCCACTGCCAGACTGGTCTAGCCTCCTGTAGGATAGCCCACATGCTTTTTCTGCGACTTTCTTTTGGACTGTCTGTAACCTGACTTTCTTCACAATTTTTCAGCGTGTTTGTCAGTTTTAAAGGCACGACACACCGAACAGCAGCCAATCCGCAAATGGAATATTGAGAGCTGCTGATTGTTTATGCGAGTCTGTACACCCATTTCTAAGCTGTGGATGCCGTCTTCCAGCTGCAATGGTCCCCATAGTGAGAGTGGAAGCCTTAACCCTATAAAATGTCAAGTCTGACTGAAAGGCTGCTTGGGAAAGCATGGCCTCCAGTAAGGGTGCGCAGTCTGACCCTATTCCAATGGCCTTGGCCAACTGAGAAAAATCTCCAAGAGCAGTCTGTGCCGCGTCAGATGCACAAGTACATGTTCTCAAACCGGCTTCTGAGTATGCCTTTTTTATAGTAGAGAGAGCCTTTTTATCTCCCCGTCCTCCTTAAACGTGTCACCCCGCACCAAGGAGCCATCTAGCCAGTGCCTCACACTACAAACTGCTCCCCCCTTGTAGTGATTCCCCCTCCCCAGACACTAAGACGGGATTCAATGCCATGTGGTCTACATAACAAGCATCAGGATGACTGCAGCTCCTTTCATGCCTTGCTGCTCCCAGGCCTCCAAGGACACCTGCTTACCTGACCAGCCCCCAGCTCAGACCATACTAGGCTTTAAAGCACCTTTGTATAGCCTGTTCCCTGCCTTGCTGCTGCGATCTTTGCCAGTGCGTGTGTTATTTTTAAACTTTAGTACTTTTCTCCTGCTAGCAGGGGAACAATAGTTAATAATAAATGTAGACGTCAATCTTAGAAAAACATGTTTTTGATGCTGATCCTTGATGATTGATATTTGTAGGCTTGCAAGTGGGAGCGCTACAATCGTATTATTTGTGCGCAACATGTTTCTATAATGATATATGCTTTGTCAGGTTGCTTTATTATGTACCTTTTCTACTTTTAAAGTCTTCTCTATAAGGCTGAATGTTCTTTTAATTCTGGATGCTAAACATGAATGCATATCTGCATCATCAATGGTATAAATCAATTATTCAAATCCAAACAACAAATATGCACTGACAGTGCTTGGAAGATATGTGGTTAAGTGCCTTAATTGCAGATTGTGCTCAAATTTCAGTGTCATCATGTAACCAAAGTGTGTGATCCTGTGCAAATTGATTAATAACGCTGGGCCTTATTAGACACAATTGTGAGCTCCTAGAAGTCATTCAGTTTTGAATGTCTGCATTAAAAATGTCGCACTCGTCGTTTACTGTAATGTTGCACCGACAAATACAGTAATTATGGCTTGTGAATAGTGAACATTTGAATTATTTTGCAATATATTCACCACATAAAGATATATTTGTTGTTTCCAAATGTGTGTGCCACATTGGGGATCTTGATTACGGTTGCTGTTCCTGATCCTGATGATTGAAAGGGTTTAAGTAAATGTAACCCATTAAAAGATAGATGGGGTGTGTTTATTGGGGAAGAACCGCTATTTGCCCTTTCAAGTGAGAGCAAAAGGATCAAAAACAAGATTACGAAGCAGCACTAAACACTTTTGCAGATGCCACAGACAGGAGAGTGTGCTTTAGACAAAGAACATATACATGAGATCATGAAAGTGAATATCAATGTTTGCAATATTGCTGTCTACCTTCTTGTGTCCACATACTACCTTTACAGTGCTTTCACTACTTTAATTATACCTGTATTTTAAAAAAAACAGGTTTTGATTGTATTGCAATGTGTATATTATGTTGTGGCTGAGCTGTAGTGGGGATCGCGGGGGTGGTCTCTCTCTCTCTCTCTCTCTCTCTCTCTCTCTCTCTCTCTCTCTCTCTCTCTCTCTCTCTCTCTCTCTCTCTCTCTCCGGGTGTCTGGGTGAAATCAGATTTTGTGTTGGGTGGGTGAGGGTCCATTGCCATCTATGGACAGGCATGCCGCTCGCTGTGTTTGTGACCTTAGTCCACGGTGGATGACACCCGCCAAAGGCCTCCTAGTTGACACGTATGAAGAGTGGATCGGTGATTTTATCCTCCAAAACCTTCCCAGAAGTGTTGGGAAATGCGTATTTCATGTAATCTTAGTTTGAACCCGTGGGATTAGTAAAACGACGAGGATTTCATGACGACGCATACACGTGTTCAGATTGGACTCCGTGTAGAATCTACACGGAGTCCAATCTGAACACGTGTATGCGATGTTATGTGCTTTAAATGAAAGCATGTTTATGCTGCACGCCATAAGAGGCGAGCTTCAGTTTAGTGGGCCATGAGGAGGAAATGGCACTACACAGCTCACGGATCCTACATTCTGGAACCTTCTAGTTCACTGATCTGTGGACTAGGGTGACATATACTCTCGGCATCCTGCACATATGTTGAGCATCTTGTATTGTCCAGCAGCTACCGTGTATATATTGAACAGCGCTGGTATGTAAGTACTATAGCATTCATGCTGATTTTTATGAAACTCCTCAGTGTAAAAAAGGTGCTGTGCTTCTTCCTTTCGGTGCATTGTATATGCTTTAGTAGCACTTTGTTTATACATTATTGTAGGAGTGATATCACTTCCTTTGACATCATCTGAGTCAAAGGTCAAATGACATCACTTCCTGCGATGTAATCAGAGTCAGAGGGGGCGTAATGTCGCTTCTGCTTTAACCCCCAACCATTTTGGTGAATACCGGTCACTTCCCAGGCCCCACCAATGCATTTGTGAGCTTGGCACCTAATTATGGTTAGACGCTTTCTTACAGCCTGGCCTGCCCTCGCTTCCAGAGGACTGTGAGGTGCTTTTTAAGAACACCACGCATGTCGCTAGGGTGGCCAATGATCATGTATTTTTTTTCATACTGACAGCCTCTGCAGCCAGGATGCGAAAAGTCTCGACTTTGCTTCGTCCAGGCCTGATCAAAGCTTTTTCAGCTTGGAGCTCACACTTCTTTGTGAAAGTTGGACCTCTGGTAGCAGATCGCCTCTCCCTGGAGTATGTGCAGCATCTTAACATGTTGCTTTGTGCCACCGGACCATTACACTGGGAGCAATTAGACATTGATAGGTCACTTAAGAAATGTGAAGGGGTTGATGGCAAATGGGAAAGGTGCATAAACCAATATGTTGTTTAAAACCCAAGTGAGGTTGCCTTTGGCTCACATTACTTTGCCTGATACTACTGTGACCCTCCATGCAGGATGGGGAAAATACAGCTAAAGCCATAATCATTGTTTCTCAACATATTTCTAAGACGATGTATGTAGTGTATGTTTATTTTATTATAACATGCTACTTTAGTATGATGTGTGCATTCTTTTCAAGGCATTTCTATAAACAAAGCCTTAATAAATATGTATATCAACTAAACGGTTATATGTTATATAATCACTGGAAATAACATCCATGGTGACTCTCTATTTTTTTAAAGGCACTAAACACCCTCCCCAACATATGTTAGGACTGGTTCAATAAACAAACTTTAGTCCTAGAACATATGGGGAAATTGTTTGTTAGGCACGAAATGACGTAGTAACACTGTGTGAGACTACACAACACTTGTCCTCTTGGTATTAGGTAACCCACCTTTTGGTATAGGGCTGTGCTACACAAGTTGGTAGTGTGACTGAGCAGCCATGACTATCTCAATAGGGGTAAATGTGAGCTGTAGAGCTGAAGAAAAGACATTTTTTTTTTTTTTTTTATTGTTGCATGAATAGTTTACATAAAACCTTATACAACTTAAAGTACATTTCAAGCAAATAGCAAAATATATTTCATTTTACGAAGAAAAGAACATTTTTAACACATTTATCAACTTTTAAAATCATTCCCAGCCGTAAAATCAATATTCCATATGTTTATATACAAATTACATTTCATATATCATTTCATGTACCATTGGATCTATCTAGTCTCTACTCGTTGAATTCATTATTTTTAACTTCCAGTTCCTCCTGAATATTAAGAAGGAGTGAATTCAATGCGAGGATTAGGGAGATATTTACACCCCACATGCAGCGACTCCAGAACAGATTCTTCGACATTTCCCAGTCCCCCTCAAATCTATCTGCCAGGTAGAGAGATCTTTTATTCCCAAAATGGGTGCATGTCAGAAGAAGGTGCCTGAGAGTTTCTGTCATGTCGGTCGCTCCACAAAATCGACATGCGAGATTTTTAAAATTATCCTTCGATCCTTTTTCTCTATGGTTCCAATGGTAGGTTCTTTCTAGAGTGGGCATCTGATTTAGTCTGAAACGCATAAATGTACTTCTCGCCTTCTGGCAAGGAAATCTTTGAATATATAGAGGAATTGATTCCCTTGCATGCAAAAATTTAGCATACTCCTTGTAGGTAACATGGGACTCAATATCATTTACTGTGTCTACCCAGTCTGACCTAAATAAAGATTTTTTGACTAGTCCCGGTCGTTGAATCAGATCGTCCAAGCAGAGTCCCAGCGATTCCAACAACAAGAGCATTCTATCGCTGAAACTCTTAATGGATGGTACCGTCCCTGTTTTGACAACCCTATTCAACAACTCGTATAAGGTATTTATCGGAGGATCATATATTTTTCTAAAAGAGGAGAGTTGCCTCCACAAGTATCTGGCTTTAAGTGATATGAGACATAACTCGTGCCGAATAATGGAATTGGGGATAGCCCTAGAAAGGCCCATAGCTTCCTTCCACAATTTCCCCTGGATCACATTAAGATGAGAGCTCAAGTCCTTTGTACAAATATCCAAACCGTATAAAAGAACCGGTTCACATTTCGCAAGGTAGAATCGTCTAATAGGCAGAAGTGAAAATTTACAGACCTTTCCCCTCAGAAACTTCATCTGATTCTTTAGTTTAGCTGTTTTATTCCCAAGATTCAGTTTCCACATCTTTAAACTAGATTGGTTGGAAAAATTATAACCTAGATAGGTTATGGCCTGAACCTGATCCACCGAGTTATCTCCCATCTTCCAGATAAAAGGTTTGGCAACTCTTTTCCTAGAAATTACAATCGTTTGGGATTTCGAAGCGTTGGGGGAGAGATTATTCGCCAGAGCGTATTGGTAAAAAATATCCATCTTTCTGCGGAGGCCCCTCGGGGTACGATCAAAGAGGATAAAGTCATCTGCGAAGGCCATCCACTCGATAGCCAAGCTACCTAACCTGACCGGAGTAATAGAAGGGCCCTGCCACAGGTCCTCCACATCGCTGACGTACAGGTTAAAGAGCGTGGGTGCAAGGGAGCAGCCCTGTTTGACCCCAACCTCAGTAGCAACTGCCTCGGAAAGGGAGCCTTCTTGAGATAAGCGTACCCTAACGGTGGTATTCCTGTGTAAGAGGGCCAAGATTTGGACAATCTTGCGTGGGACGTTCATAGCTAACATTTTTGTCCACAATCTAGCTCTAATGACCCCATCAAAGGCATTAGAGAGGTCCAGGGAAGCCATGTATACATCTCCCATTTTAGTTTGGTGGACTGTATCCCTTAAATGAGCCAAAATCATCCCATTTAGGTCGGTTCCCAAGCCCTCTCTGAAGCCCACCTGGAATTTACTATAGCAGGCCTTCCCTCTAATAACCTTATTGAGGTCCCTCAAGAGCAAAATGCCAAAGACTTTGCTCGCTGCATCTAACAGTGCAATAGGCCTGTAGTTCTGTGGATTTAGGGCATCCCCTTTTTTGTAGATTGGAATTATAATGCTCTGCGACCAGGTTTTAGGGATAGTGTGATATCTAAATACATCATCAAATATGGGTTTGAGTAACTTAGCCCACATTTCTGGGGCCGCCTTTATAACAAAGGGGGGAATACCATCGGGGCCCGGTGCTCTAGAAGGTTTGAGCTTGTTAATGGCCCATTTGATATCTTCTATATCCCACAAACACTCACTTACAACCGGAGGGCCCAAGTTCACATCCTGTTCCCTAGCGAGATTCTCGGGTAGAGCGAACTTTGCTTTATAAAAGAGAGTCCACACATCTGCTTGAATGGGGCAATCTAATTTGTCTTTCGAGGGCGTTAGTATGGAGTTGATGGTAGACCAAAATTTAACCTCTCTGCCCTTACATAGATTATACATCATCAATTGATGTGTTTCTTGGTAGTGATCCATTCTAAGAGACTTGATAAAATTTTTATAGTTCTGAATTATTTTTTTCTTTTTCAGCCTAAATTCCTCGAGAGGAATAGATCCTTTTTTCAAGGCTTTAATTTCCCTATATTTAGTATGCTTGGCTTTTTGAATTCTGGGATCAGCCACCCGAACCCTCAGTGTCGGCACCTCCAGATCTCTGGCCCTACTGATTTTATAAACACACGACAAAATAATGTTATAGTAGGAACCTCCCAACTCAATGTCATCCTCCCTGATACTTTGAAGCTGCACCTGTGACACATTTTCCAACACCATGGTATTAAATTTCTTAATTATTTTCTTATTCCAAATAACTCTTCTCCCATTGTTTCCCACCTCTAAACCTTGCAACATGGGATTGACAGAAATACTCCTGACGGGGATCAAGAGAGAAAAACATAAGGGAACGTGGTCGCTTAATTCGACCTCCATATGTGATAGTTTTCCACAGGCTTGCTTCCAGCCATTAGATACATAGAAGAAATCAATTCTAGAGCTCTTACTTCCTCTTTTCCAAGTATGTTTAGGAAGATTCCAATCTAAGGCGTAGTCTAAAAGACCCAAATCCCAGTTATCTAAGTAGTTGTCCCACCTTATACCTCTTTTTGTCGTCGTACTAAGAAGTCTAGGTAATACCCCTCTTTCATTGAGCACCGAACCATCGGCACAAGCTGAGTTGAAATCTCCTCCCAAAATAATGCGATTTCCTAACCCTTTCTCAAACCAATTTCCCAAGATTATATCTAGAGAGTCCTCCACTTCCTCAATGTCTACTTTTAGCGGATTCCAGTAGAGGTTCAAAAGGAGAATCGGCTCTAGATTATTCTCCCTAGATAGCATAAGAGCCAGGAGCCAGTTACTCCTAAATATCACCTCACCTTCTAACCCCAAATTGCGATCGATTGCAATAACCAGGCCTCCGCTGGGTCTGCCCAGCTGACCCCTGGTAGCTACTGAAGAAAAAGTGTAGAAACCTTCTATGTGCATGTCTGAAAGCATCATAGTTTCCTGTAAGAAATAGATACAGGGGCGTACATAGTTTTCCCTTTTATTCAAGAACGTGTTGAGATTGATTCCCCCACAAGAGTTCCAAGAGATCACCTCAATCTCTATATAGTTAGGAACACCTTTTGTCTTGTCTAAGTGTTTCCAGGGTTTTGAGTGCCGGTTGTAACCATGACCAATCCTGATTATTATTCAGGAGGCTTGAAATCAATGCCAACCCTGGGCCCAAGTTTTCAAATTTATTATTATCAAGTTGAATAATTTGTTCGATTTGACTGTTATTCGGTTCCTGATATTCAAGAAAATTATTGGCCTCTTTCTTATCTGCTAATGAGAGTAGATCATAGCCCAAAGAATTAAGATTTTTTTCTTGGGCACGCACCATATCTGCCACCATTTCTGAATGAAAGCAACTTACCATTCTGTGGTTGTTGCAGTTGGGAAGAGATATGGCATCTATATCATCTGTAGTTATAGCTCGTAACACAGGGATCTTTTTAAACAGATGTAAAAGATGAGTTCTGTTCAAATTAACATGTGAGTCTGTTATGTTATTGTTAATCCAACCCATTATTTTCCCTGTACAGAGCTTAGTAGGGGCCTGAATCACAGTGGATTGTTTCTTTGTATGATCTACTCTAAAAGGGCTCATAGCTTCATCTTCCGGATCTTGTGTTTTAGGGGGTTGTATATTTTGAAGATTTCTTTCCATAATATTAGCGGTAGAACTACTAGCCCCCCCACCCGATTCGGTCAACCCCTCAACGGTATTGGCATTAATATTTACAGCCGGCTGAATTTCTTGGGAGACCGTGGGGAATTTGACCTGTTGTGTGCCTAAAGATGTTCTGGCATGTTTAGTGCTAATTATTGTGCCAAAAGCTGTCATCTTTGTTTGTTTGGTTTGAATAAGTTCCAATCCGCTTTTCGGCAAGTTATTCTTTTCCTTATTAGCATCTAAAGTAGTTTCCCCACAAGCCACCGGGCCTTTATTTTTCTTGCCCTGGGCTGAATTATCTTCCTTATGGGCATTCTTGGGACCCCCCCTCACTTCCGTCTCTTCCGGACACACGATGTTTCTAATTCCTTTAAGGTTGGTATTTCTACCTTTGATTTTCGTATTGGGCATGTTTTTACTTTTTTTAAGTGTCCTCCCTTGCTTTTTAGATTTATTACGCTTACCCACTGGGGATTGGGGCACCTCATTTATGTTGTAGTCGGAGATATTCACAGGCACTTTTCCGTCCTTATTACTCTTTGCCTCCAATTCCATCTCTTGAGTTGGTGATTTATTATCTCTATATTTGGTCTTGTGTTTGCTTTTTAGCCCTTTAATTGGTGTAGTGTATTGAGGGGATCTTGTATCTTCACTGCTGATGTTCAATAGTTCTATGTCATTGAGGGATACTCTCGTATGCATCTGTGTACTATGGTTATCCAACTCCTGATCTTCGGAGCCTCCTTCAGTTGCCATCATTATGACATCTATGAGTGTTGAAGGACTATCGGGAGAAACCATCTTCTTTCCGTAATTATTATTATTGTCCTCGTTATCTTTTTGGCCCTGGGAATCGCATTCCCCTAGCTCTCTCTTAGACGAAGTGGTGCGGTCTCCTGAAAGCATAGCTTCCAACAGAGTGGTAATTTTTGCATCCATGGTAGTTAATCTTATGTCCTGTTCCTTTCTAAATTTGTCACTTCGACTCTGTTCTTTAATGATGTGCTCCTTCATGGTCTTGCCCTCTACTATTCCCTCCAAAAATGCCAGACGAGACACCAGCTGATTGAAAGCCGCCTGTTGCCCTATCATAGAGCCCGCCATGGTCTCTTGAGACTCCCCCAGTGTTTTCAAGGCCAGATTAAGACTAATGTGTAGGTTTGATAGGAGTGGTAACAAATAATCTCCCTTCTCCTTCCTACTTAAACCTGGTGTTTCTTGTTTGTTTTCCTCTACTACCTGGATTTCTCGTAGAAATTGCTGGGAATCTGTGGCTTTGTCTTCCATTTGCACTATAATTTCCTCCCCTTTATCTGTTTGAGTAGAGGCTGTTTTGTTGTGTATAGGCGAATTGGCCATTTCTAGGGGCAATTTAACCAAAGATTGTTGCGTACCCACTAGTTGATTCCCAGTTATGTAGTTGTTTTCATCATCTGGATTAAAATAAGAAGGTGCTCCCTCCGATAGGCTCCTTGTCCCCTTTCCCTTATGCACAGATCCACCTGCTGGAATCTCTAAATCCACAATTTCTTTAAGCAAAACACCCGTAGCATCTGCCATAGTAAAGAAAGAGTCATCTAAGTCGCTTTCCCCAATAGGTTGATTCGGATTATACTTAGGCCGACTAGAGGTCCCTTTAGGATGGCCCTCCCCCTCATTTAGTTTAACGGTTTCTATCCTTGGAGAATTTATGGGAGACTGCCCAATATCGTTATTCTCCTTTCCGAAAATGAATGTAGCTGGCGAAATATGTGAAAATTGCATGAATCTGGGTGGGTTTATACCCTTCCAGGGTAACGATTCTGAACTTTGTCCAGCTTGTGATTTAGTATTCAGAATCTTCCTCTGAAGAGGGGTAGAAGCGTGATAGCGGATTACCTTTTTAATACCAATAAAACTTTGTTGGAGGCATTCTTCATCTGTAAGTTCCTGTCTGAATTCTGGTTTGTCCTTATGGACCCCATTAAATTCAGAATCTACTGATTCCATAACCCCATTACCAGGGGCTACGTTATCGGCCACTACGAGGTCGGTAGTAGAGGAGCTCCTTTGACCCCCTTCAATACTTAAAATAGACTTTTCTTTAGTCTTATCCACAATTAAAATAGGATTAGGCATATTTCCAGTGAGATTTGTGTGCACAGATGTGTCGCTAAGCCTCCCTAAGCCGGGTTGATCCTCCATTGTAGGTGCTTGGTTCTCAACAGTTTCAAACCCACTTCTAAGTGCGGGCATGTTAAAAGTAGATACACAGGTGTTAAGTTACTTACAGAGGGGAGCACAGCTCGCAGCCTCTAGATATAAAAAAATGTTCCCTCCGAAAAGGCTCTGAGTAAAAGCAATAAAAACAGTAGCTGGGAACAAAAGATATGCGATTAAAAAAGCATATAATATTTATCAAGTACTTTTAAAATCAATATCACAATCGTATGAAAGCATCACCTTGGGACACCCGATGGCTTGAGGAGCAGCCAGAGTCCGTCTCTCCTCCCCAGTGTCCAGCTAAGAGCAGCAGTTGACCCCTGTAAAAAATACTTTATAAAAGAGACCCAGCCGGGCTTCCTGCGCCACCCAGAGCCAAACAGCAGCAAAACAGTACAGCTAAGGACAGACTGCAACGCCCTTTACTCCGCGGACGGGCTTTACGCCGCAAGGGTGGTTTGGGCTGGTCTATCAGGCTGCACAAAGTCACGTGATTGCCCACGTGATCAGCGGTTAGCTCCGCCTCCTCCAGGAGCGAGCGTGCCTCAGCAAGAGCCCTCCGTGGCTCGCAGTGCCAAGGATACAGTTTCCCAAAGAACGTTCGTGCAGGTGCAGTAGCTCTCTCCTCTCACAGCAAAATGCACCACAAGGGCGGTTTGGGCTGGTCTATCAGGCTGCACAAAGTCACGTGATTGCCCACGTGATCAGCGGTTAGCTCCGCCTCCTCCAGAAGCGAGCGTGCCTCAGCAAGAGCCCTCCGTGGCTCGCAGTGCCAAGGATACAGTTTCCCAAAGAACGTTCGTGCAGGTGCAGTAGCTCTCTCCTCTCACAGCAAAATGCACCACAAGGGCGGTTTGGGCTGGTCTATCAGGCTGCACAAAGTCACGTGATTGCCCACGTGATCAGCGGTTAGCTCCGCCTCCTCCAGGAGCGAGCGTGCCTCAGCAAGAGCCCTCCGTGGCTCGCAGTGCCAAGGATACAGTTTCCCAAAGAACGTTCGTGCAGGTGCAGTAGCTCTCTCCTCTCACAGCAAAAGACATTTGCAAATAGAAGTAGCCAAGTAACACTTATACTCAAGGTTTCAGTTATAAATAATTATTTATTTAACATACATTTTTTCAAATTAGCGTCCTTTAAAAAGGGCAAGATATGTAACAATCAAATATACTTTAAAATACTTTTCCAGAATCAGAATAAGTTTAGTGGATACTCTTTAGTGATGCTTTTTATACACTTCCTACACCTGGAGGTGACTTCATTCACAAGGACAGTATTGGTATTTATATATCACTAGTACACTTTGCAGATTCTGAGGTTGCAGAAAGGAAATGTTAAAAGAAGCAAAAAGGTTAAACAGGTTCTCAGGGCATGCAAGTATACTTAAATTGTCCAATGAAGTCTAGCCAAAACCTTTGCCAGCAATACAAGTCTAAACACAAGTTATCACCTCTGAGGGACAGACAATGTCAAAGTCAATTAACTATAACAGTCTGCAGGGAGCCAGGACAGCCAACGTCAATTGGAGCACTGTGATGCTGGAAATGCATCGGAGGGACAGGGCCTCCGTATCCTTGTCCTTTACTGCTTTTTATCGTGTGTTCTGTCGTGTATTCCGTGCAGGAGTTCATGTGGGACTTCTGGTGGTGCACCTCTCTTTTGGTTTGGTGAACGGACCCATGGGATACCCTTATGGCACACAATATATAAAGGGGGAAACCCAGATTACCACATAGGTGGTAGCTCTATCTTATTCTGGTAGGTAGAGACTGATTATATGGGAGATAGATAGCTTAGAATGAACACAAAAGTTATAAGCATTAAACATCAACTGTTATTTATGACACATTTAATATTTTAATAAAGACATAAAAATATTTTTTACAAGTCTGTAGCAAATCACTAAGTAAAACACTCTAAAACAGTGACAGTATCATACCCTAATGGGCAGGATTGACATCAATGTTAATCAGATCAGTAGTAATGCAGAGTATCTAACATTTAGATCTCTAGTATTGTCCTTATCTCGACATGTCTCGTATTGTTATGGTTAGAACATTAAACCATTATGTAGTCTCGACATGTTTCTGTTCGATGTCAATTAATACAGAACTTTCATCAGGAGTATAGTCACTACGATTAAAAAACCACAATCTAAACTTTTGGATCTGTTAAGCCGAAGAATCTTCTGGCTGAATGTGGGAAGTGTACACGACAAATCTGGCGTGTTTTCAAATGGTTGTAACTTGTCCCCTCTGTGGAGTTATAGCAGAAGCTGGCTTGATTTAGGCTTATTTTGGGCTTCTGTAGGTGTTATGATTTAGAGTTAGATGAAACTGTGAAAACACCTTGACTCTCCCAGTCTCCCTCCAACACCACACAACAAAAAGGAAACTTCCTACCTGGTCTTCAATTAGTGGAATGAGGCTATCAGGAGTTCACCTGTTACACCTTCCCTCCGCCTCTAACTCGGCAAAGGAAGGATGTGGCAGGGAAACCCTTAGTGAAGGGAAAAAACCCTGTGTCGCTTGAGAGCGTTGAGTGGATCGGGATTCAAGCCTTCTGCTGCCGCTTCGCGATGGAAATGTTAGTCGTGCAGCTATTTCCGAAGTTTCTCCAATAGCTCGCCGATTGCTAAGCCGACTCTCGGAGGAGGGTTTGTAGAGAGGTTTGGAACCGGCGGGAACTTCGGAAGAGGAAGAAAACAAGGTCAGTGCTCTATTTTATGTAGAAGAGACAGGTTGTATGAGTGTGTAAGAGTTTTGACTCAACCTACCCCGTCTGAGTATGCAGGTGGATGTGAAAGGTGATTCCCGGAATGAATGATGGGAGATGTAGTTTGGAGATTCCTATTCAATATACATGAAGGGAAAGTAAAGAAAGGTAAGTATAGCACGGGGCTTCTTGATTGAAGAAATATGAATCGAATGGAGAACCTACGGGCAGTGAGCGGTTCAGAAGGCGTCTTCACCAGTAATGAGTCCTTGAATGTTATGAAGTGATAGCGCTTGATAATAGTCAGCCTGTGAAAGAGGAAAGATGAAAAGACAAGCAGGTTTCAATAAAGGGAGGAGGTGGAAGGTTGGAACCAATTTGGAAGTGAAATTCCAGTATTTCTCCTAAGCGAAGACTTACGGAGCGTGACCACTAAGAACAGTAGCAACGCGCTGAGTCTTCCATTCCGGTGGTTTAAGTACCGTGATCGACTCACAAGGCGGAGTTTCCTCAATGGCTGGAATGGGTTCTAGACCGTCCACTCTATTACGCGACGCCATCTTGGGGGTGACGGTGTGAATGGATGGCATGAAGCGCCATCGGCGTAGAAAGGACCACCGTTGAGAACGGTTCGTAACAGTATGCCCCCTGCCAAAGGAGGCGGCACCCGGCCTACCCGGGTGCCGGCGATAGAAGGCCCGAATCAAACGCGGAGCATGCACCGCAGAGGCGGGCTCCCAGGATCTCTCAGCCGGTGAATAGCCCTTCCAATCGACCAGAAATTGCAGAGACCCCCTGTGAAAACGTGCATCACATATATCCGATACCTCATATTCTGGACCGGAACTCCGAAGTACCGGAGGGGGTGTACCGGCAGGGACAAGATGAAAACGATTACGAACATCTGGTTTCAGTTGGGAGACATGGAAAGTAGGGTGAATCCTGCTCCATGACTTGGGTAGCTCCAATTTGAATGCCGCTAGTCCCTTCCGCTCCAACACTTTAAAGGGTCCAAAGTATTTAGGGGACAGTTTAGAAGGGATGAGTCTTCGAGGCAAAAACTTTCCGGCCAACCATACACGATCCCCTATGGCCAGAGGAGGATCCTTGGATCTGTGTTTGTCCGTCTGTGCCTTGCTTCTATCCTGTGCAACCTTTAAGGCTTCCAATGCCCTTTGGTGTCCTTGACGAACAGAGTCCGAAAGCTTCCCCAAGCTCGGGAAGATTGAGGAAGAAGGGGAGACTGATGGAAATACGGAAGGGTGAAAGCCATAAGTACAGTAAAAAGGACTGACTTTAGTGGCCGAATGCACAGCATTATTATATGCAAATTCTGCAAGAGGTAACAGGTCTTTCCAATTGTCTTGTGCCGCCGAAATATAGCATCTGAGGTATCCCTCTAGCGTCTGATTCAGGCGTTCCGTTTGTCCGTTAGTTTGCGGGTGGAAGCCCGAGCTCAGAGCACATGAGATTCCCAAAGTGTTACACAAATGTTTCCAGAACTTGGAGGTGAACTGGGGACCCCGATCAGAGATAATCGTTTTGGGAAGACCATGTAAAGAGAAGATGCGATCCAAAAAGACCTGGGCCATTCGTAGGGCAGAAGGTACAGATGGAAGGGGGATGAAATGTGCCATTTTAGTTAGTGAATCCACAGTGACCATAATGGTGGAACAATGATCCGATTCGGGAAGGTCCACAATAAAGTCTGTGGATATGATTTGCCAGGGTCTATTGGGTAGTGGCATTTGCACTAATTTCCCCACAGGAGGTCTGCGAGGAATTTTAGTCTGTAGACAAATCGCACAAGAAGCTATGTATTCCCGTACATCCTCCTTAACCGTGGCCCACCAAAAATGTCTGAGGATCAGTTCTATGGTATTGGAGATTCCTCTATGCCCAGCGATCCGTGAATCGTGGCATAGTCGTAGTACCTCCAATTGAAGGGTTTCATTTGGGATGAATAGTCTATCTCCTTTAAACAGGAGACCGTTATCAACAGACAACTCGTGCTGAGTGATAACGTCTGGATTGACCGTCAACATCCTCTGTGTCTGATCATGGATCTTCTGCATAAAAAGATGTATGACTGGAATGAACTTAGCCATGGGGAATAAGGGCTCTGGTTTAAAGCTTTTATGATCCTTGCCCTCCCGTCGAGATAGAGCATCTGCCTTCAAATTACTTCTCCCGGGAATGAAGGTGAAAGTAATTCGGAACGGTGAGAAGAAATGAGCCCATCGAGCTTGGCGGCTATTGCATGTTTGAGCATACTGTAAGGTTCGTAAATTTTGGTGATCTGTCCTTACTTCGATCGAGTGTTTCGCTCCCAAAAGCAGATGTCGCCACTCCTCAAAAGCTCTTTTTATAGCCAGGAGCTCCTTCTCCAAGACTGTATAGTTGAGTTCTGCTTGAGTGAGGGTTTTTGACAAATAGGCGACGGGTCTTTCCAGATTCTGTGCATCCGGTTGTAATAGTACTGCTCCTAGTGCCGAATGGGAAGCATCTGATTCCACTATAAATGGTCTGTTTTGATCTGGAACAGCTAGAATGGGTGCTCTAATGAATATAGATTTCAAAGCGTTAAAGGAGGTCTGGGTTTCGGGAGTCCAAACAAATGGGACCCCTTTCTTGAGCAGATGTGTCAGTGATTGAGAAAGAGAAGAGAAGTGTGGAATAAACCGTCTATAAAAGTTGGCGAATCCCAAAAACCTCTGTATATCCTTGATGGACTTGGGGGATGGCCAGTCTCTAATGGCGGAGATCTTTGTCGGGTCCATAGAGATTCCTTGCGGTGAGAGGACATACCCCAAGTAAGTGACAGAAGACTGATGGAATTCACACTTTTCTAATTTACAAAATAGATGGTTATCTTGTAGACGGGAAAGGACCCTTTTGACATGTTGAACGTGTGTAGCTTCATCGGGAGAAAAGACCAGGATATCGTCCAGATATACAATGACATAATGTAGTAATATATCTGCGAATAAGTGGTCCATGAACCTTTGAAACACCGCGGGAGCGTTGGTAAGACCAAAGGGCATGACTTGGTACTGATAGTGACCAAAAGGGGTGCGAAAGGCTGTCTTCCACTCATCCCCAGATTTTATGCGTATTAAGTGGTAGGCTCCCCTGAGGTCTAGTTTAGTGTAAATCTGTGCACCCCTGACCGCCTCCAATATGTCAGGGATTAAGGGCATAGGGTACCGGTCTGGGACTGTAATCTTGTTCAACCCCCGATAATCTATGCATGGGCGAAGTTCGGTAGAGCCTTTTTTTGGAATAAAAAACAAAGAAGCTGCTGCCGGGGAATTAGACTCGGTAATCAACCCATTCCGTACATGTGTGTGGAGGTACTCCTTCAATACTTCCTTTTCTTTGGCAGAAAGTATATACATTCTCCCAAAGGGGAGAGGACTGTCAGGGATTAAATCGATAGCGCAATCATCTCTGCGGTGCGGTGGAAGAGAGGAGTACTCTGTCTGTGTAAAGACTTCCTGATATTGTTGGTAAACAGGGGGAAGAATCTTCACCTGATGGACCCCTTGGTGGGACATGTATTGGTTTAAGGACGGGTTGTTTGATCCTAAACAGTGTTGAACACAGTGTTCTGAGCCTAGGAACAAAGTACCGGCAGTCCAATTTATGTAAGGATTGTGTTTCTTCAACCAAGGCAATCCGAGGATTAACGGGTAATGGGCTGTCTTGATAATGTCTAATACCAGAGATTCCTGGTGATTAGAAACGCCCAACTTTAACGGGCCAGTATGATTAGTAATGGGTCCAGAGGTTAAGGGGCTACCATCCACGCTTTCCACTGGGATGGCTATGGGTTTTGCTTCTCTCGGAATACCATGTCGTGCTGCCCATATGTCGTCAATAAAATTCCCTGCAGCTCCGCTGTCTATGAGAGCAGACACTCTTTGAAGCTGTATGTTGTTCCAGGATAGGGTCACTTCTAACACAATCATGGCGCTGTCGGGGACAGGATCGGGATCCGAGTGAATGGTCATTAGGGAACCAGTAACTGTCAAAGAGCCCTGAACCGTGGTTCCCCTCACGGCCGGGCGCTGGCGTTTCCCGACTTTCTTTTGGGAGTAAGAGGACACTCTTTTACAGTATGTGTACTAGCCCCACAATACATGCACAAATTTAACGATTTTCTTCTGTACCTTTCTTCTGGAGAAAGAGGACCTCTAGTGTAACCTAATTGCATCGGTTCTTCTGACACTGAAGTCTTGGGTAGAGGGACTGTTCCTTCAGAAAAGGCTTTTTGTGAACGAACCTTGCGTCGCTCTCGGTGTCTTTCCTGGAGGCGATAGTCTATTTGCATCGTTAAGGCAATAAATTCTGTTAAGTTGTGGGGACGGGGAATACGTGATACTTCGTCCTTTAGGTCTTCAGATAACCCTGGTCGAAATATGGTTACGAGAGCGTCGTCCGCCCAGGAAGTGTCGGCGGACATCTGCTTAAACCTAGTAATGTATGTCAAGAGGTCCTGACTTCCCTGTTTAAGGTCCAACAGACTCTCTTGTGAGGCTATTGTGATTTCTTGCCTGCTAAACATGCTTTTGACACTGTTGCAAAAGGCGGGATACGAGTCCAGAATCGGGTTATTATTGGTAACAAGGGGGGTCGCCCATGCTAATGCTGCGCCCGTCATATGGGCGATCATATGGCCTACCTTGTCACGATCCGTGGGAAAAAAGGCCGTCTTAAAGGCAAACTGAACTGTGCAAGCCTCTAGGTATTCCTTAACTGCATGTGGATTTCCATCGAATTTACCGAAAGGAAGAGGACCCGGAGGTACCTCTGAGCTATGGGCAGACCGACCCACCTGTTGTCGTAATACTTGGTTTTCCTGTCTAAGCTGTTGGACCTCCCCTGAAAGGGTTTGTACAGCCGACATCAACTGTTGGACCTGTTGCTCCATATTGCTCTGTGGTGAGGTAGAGTACTCTAAGAGAGCCAAAACGCTACCCAGTCACCCTTTTCGGGCGTTGCTATCTGTTATGATTTAGAGTTAGATGAAACTGTGAAAACACCTTGACTCTCCCAGTCTCCCTCCAACACCACACAACAAAAAGGAAACTTCCTACCTGGTCTTCAATTAGTGGAATGAGGCTATCAGGAGTTCACCTGTTACACCTTCCCTCCGCCTCTAACTCGGCAAAGGAAGGATGTGGCAGGGAAACCCTTAGTGAAGGGAAAAAACCCTGTGTCGCTTGAGAGCGTTGAGTGGATCGGGATTCAAGCCTTCTGCTGCCGCTTCGCGATGGAAATGTTAGTCGTGCAGCTATTTCCGAAGTTTCTCCAATAGCTCGCCGATTGCTAAGCCGACTCTCGGAGGAGGGTTTGTAGAGAGGTTTGGAACCGGCGGGAACTTCGGAAGAGGAAGAAAACAAGGTCAGTGCTCTATTTTATGTAGAAAAGACAGGTTGTATGAGTGTGTAAGAGTTTTGACTCAACCTACCCCGTCTGAGTATGCAGGTGGATGTGAAAGGTGATTCCCGGAATGAATGATGGGAGATGTAGTTTGGAGATTCCTATTCAATATACATGAAGGGAAAGTAAAGAAAGGTAAGTATAGCACGGGGCTTCTTGATTGAAGAAATATGAATCGAATGGAGAACCTACGGCCAGTGAGCGGTTCAGAAGGCGTCTTCACCAGTAATGAGTCTTTGAATGTTATGAAGTGATAGCGCTTGATAATAGTCAGCCTGTGAAAGAGGAAAGATGAAAAGACAAGCAGGTTTCAATAAAGGGAGGAGGTGGAAGGTTGGAACCAATTTGGAAGTGAAATTCCAGTATTTCTCCTAAGCGAAGACTTACGGAGCGTGACCACTAAGAACAGTAGCAACGCGCTGAGTCTTCCATTCCGGTGGTTTAAGTACCGTGATCGACTCACAAGGCGGAGTTTCCTCAATGGCTGGAATGGGTTCTAGACCGTCCACTCTATTACGCGACGCCATCTTGGGGGTGACGGTGTGAATGGATGGCATGAAGCGCCATCGGCGTAGAAAGGACCACCGTTGAGAACGGTTCGTAACAGTAGGTGAAGAACCCTTAATAAGGGATAAAATATTAAATGTGTCATAAATAACAGTTGATGTTTAATGCTTATAACTGTTGTGTTCATTCTAAGCTATCTATCTCCCGTATAATCAATACCCTTATGGCACCCATGGGTGGGGGTACAACCCTGTGCCCCTAGTGTATGTTTTTGGGCACCTGTGGGTGGCCCGCAGAGCAGGGTAGGGGCTGGTGGCAGCTCCATGCTGAGTTTGACAGGTGTGCGGAGTATCCTCCATTTTGAGATACCCCGGCCCTGCCATTGGGATCAGTTGATTCCTGATGGAAAACAAGATGGCCTCTTGCTTTCTATTACCCATTACCTTGTTTTCCCAAAGTCCTGGGAAGCCCTGACTCTGTCCCTTCCCCCTGACTGGCTGTTGGGTGGAAATGCCATATATGGTGTTGTTGTGAAGGCTCGGCCAGACTAGCTGGAGCCTTCCCGGTGATGTATGTTGTGGGTATCTCCTGTGGGTGGGACCTGGGTGAATGGAGTGTGTGACAAATATGCATTCTGTGTTGTGGGTGTCTAGTATCTGGTGGTTGACACAATGACTGAGACAACCCTGCCCGAAACCGGTATGAATGCAGCTTGGGGTGTTGAATGGCTCGGTACTTGTCCCAATACACATAACTTGTTGTGAGTGTCTGGAGAGAAGTGAATGGCCTGAATACCTTGTGTGCCTGATTGGCTGCCTGCCTGCATGAATGCCCGTAGTCGTGATTGGATGCTTGAGTGTGACCCAGCGGAATGAATGGGAGATCAACAGTATATCTGGGGACCTCTCACTGCTAGGAATCGTGTTCAGAAGCTTAAATCCACTACGATGAGTAACTGGAGTAACTGACTCTTGACCTTGAAGCCCTGCTGGACTAGAAGAATTGCTGTTCCTCTACTTCACAATCTGAAAGCTGCTGTGCCTCCAAGGACTGACCCAGAGAGGACCTGGTAAGGCGCCCTCTTCCCGAGCTACGAGGGACCATCGTGCACAGATGCTCTTTGCCAACTCTCCCTGGTAGACAGACCTTCGACAGGCTGCCGACCTGATACGGGGACTGCTGCGGAACTCCAAGGAGAAGCACTCGGACTATTGTCCGCCACTGTCGATGACCGCCGTCGCCGACCGGAGCCGCTGTGCTCCCGTTTGCCTAAGAACTTCCATTGATCATCGGACGCTCTCGCCTGCACCGTCATCCGCTTGTCTCCCGCTGGAGAAGGCCCGACCGTCGACGCGCCGAGGAGCATCCACAGTTGGGTTTCCCGCCACCTAAAGACCACAGAGATGCCGACGACTCGACGCCCTTGCTGGGCCACAGTTCTTCATCATCCTTGGCGGTCCAGAACTATCGTCACCAAAGTGCCCCGCACGCCTCTTCCTTGCAGGACGCCAACGCTCTGTCGTCGACGAGCACCGCTAGGAACAAAGCTGTCACTTCCCTGCCGTAGTTCGACCTGTTCACCGTCGGACGTTCGACGACCCGTGACTCCCGCACTCAAGAAGGGCCGTCGATTCCCCGACACCGAACGGCAAGTTCCCCGACACCTCTCGACGATCTGTGGCTCACGCCAGAAAGGGAGGCACTCAAGAAGGATTGGTCGACGCATCGTCGGAGAACTCTACTCCACCAGGTACATTGGGGGGGTAAAACCTTAATACGAAGAAGTGAGACTATTGAACATATGGACTGGGCTTGTGCGATATATCTTTATTTTACAGGTTGCCCAGGTGGGGGGATCTCCACACAGAACTGTTCCTAGCGGTAGGGGTCACCATTCTGCCTATTGTTTCAACCATCTTACGTTCCTGCCTATCTCTATTGCTGGTTTCCTCGTTATTAATCGGTGTGACATTTTAACCGTACAGTTGATGCACTTTAATGAGATCCGATATCATTAGTGGTACCACTTTAGAATTGTATATATTTATCATTATTGACTTCCGAGTACAAAGTGCGTCATTGTGATCGTGTACATACCTTTGAATATTAATTATATAAAGACTGTGTTTTCAGTAATACAGTGTGTGGACATTCCTTTGTGGGGGTTCGGGGACTACACTGTACTTAAGAACCAGCCCGCATCACCTCCTGAGAAGCTAGGCCTTGATTGCTCATCCATTCCTACCTTATAGAGAATCTTGGCTGGGGTCTTCTGTGCCTCTCCTCTACCATATAGAGAGCAGAAGTACAGACACCCACTACCAGTCTTTACACTCTGCAGGGAGCCAGGACAGCCAACGTCAATTGGAGCACAATCTATGGAGCTGAGGTACTTTGTAGTTAATAAAGGTCTTGCACAAAGAAATCACTTGTAGGGTCACAAGTTGTTACACATGTGGAAAGCAGAGTTGAAATCAACTCTAACAAAAGTAGCCACTGCAAGTCTCAACTGAGAAGAGCAAAGCTAAAGACACTGAGGTAAGTACCCCAAGTCTGAACAGTACCTCTGGTTTGAAGAAGAGTGGTCCAGCTGGATTCTGTCCTGTTTCAGCCACGCAGATCCTGGGTTCCTGAGCCCCATTCGTGGGGACAAGAGGGAGGACGTCTGGAGTACTCCTGCGGCAGCAAGTTGGAGGTCGTCCGCAACTACGGGCTCTTTTCGGATCCGCAGCACTTCACGGATTCAGCGCGTGGTAAACAGCACCAACGTTGATCTTGGATATCGGTTGGGCTTCCTTCACTCCTT
The DNA here is from genome assembly GCF_040938575.1 of Ambystoma mexicanum. NCBI lineage: Eukaryota > Metazoa > Chordata > Amphibia > Caudata > Ambystomatidae > Ambystoma > Ambystoma mexicanum. Next base: position 1,449,548,897 of record NC_090935.1, on the reverse strand, counting down.
GAGTCCTGCACTCTGGTGAGGGGACTCAAGCTCTGGTCATCCTGCTTCTGGAGGGTCCTTAGGAGACTCCTGGAGCTTCTTGCCGGATTGCAGACGTAGCACTCGACTAGGGATTTCTCGGCCCTCTGGCACTCGGTTCCTGCAGCAGCAAAGAAGTACAGCCAGTCGGGGAAATTGGTCCAGTGGAGTTCGTCTCGGGGTTAATTGATCCTACTAACCCAAGGGAAGAAGTCGTCCCTTCCAGAGCTTCTCTTGTCGATCAGAAAAATGAGATATAGCACAGCAGCAGGGCTTCACCGGGCTATTAAGAGGTCCAGGAGGATGCAGCAAGCTTCGTTAACTGTTTCGTCATCGGATGTCCTTCCCAGTGGTCGACTCTGCCTCTAGTTGCAAAACCCTTGCCTTTTAAGCAGGTTTCTCCCATCTGAAAGGACAGCCAGCCAGCCAATCAGGACTGGTTGCATTCAGGCACTCCTAGAGACAAAGGACAGGGGAGTTTCGGGACCCTCCCTCACTTCCTGCCCTTCCAGACACACTGGAGCCAGAGGCGGGTTTCAGGACTGAAGCCCGCCAAAGGCAAATGAACAAAGGGCTCAAACCTGGCTTGGCACATAGAGTAAAACCCAAGAAAGACCTTACAAACAGAAAATCGTGAAAAAAAGAAGACCGGGGCATTTTGACCAAATGGTCACCCATGATATGATATAATATGATATTTTATTTATATCGCGCCTACGCACAAGTGTTTTAAGGCACAAAGAGGCAAAGGAGGGGAACAAGGGGGCACAAGACAACGATTTTACTAGGCCCAGTGACATTGAGATTGCACAAGTGTATGGGAGAAGGAAGGGGAGAAGTGCCAGGGGAAGGGGACGGGGAGCAAGTGCAAGACATAGGATCAACATTGTAAACAAGAAGTGCGGCCAGCAGGTGGCAGTGCAGGGATTAAGTGCAGAAAAAAACAAGTGTCAGGTAAGTGCCAGCAGGGGGGTCGTAGGGTTGCAAAAACAGCCCCAAGTGCAGGGTTGCCGGGAGGCGGTGCAGGTGTGCAGCTGGGAGGGCAGGGATCTGGGCCCATGGTTCAGAGGGCAGCCAGGTAACCAGTACAGTATCAGACAGGAGATCAGCAAGGTAGCGGAAGAGAGAAGGCAGAAGCAAAGAGGAAAGTCTTGAGCTGGTTCCGGAACCGAAGATGGTTCTGCTTAAGTTTCAGAGAGGCAGGGAGGCTGTTCCAGAGGGAGGCGCCGGCTGAACAGAGAGATCTGCCCCCAACTCGTTGCTTGGAAAAGTGCCTGATCCTCAAGGAGTCGGACGCAGAGGAGCGAAGAGCTTGAGTCGAAAGATACTTCAGAAGAGAAAGCTGGAGATATTTTGGTCCCAGGCCCTAGAAGGCCTTGTGGACAATGCAAAGGGTCTTGAACTTGATTCTTGCAGCCACTGGGAGCCAATGGAGAGATTTCAGTGCTGGAGAGATACGATGCCTGGGCTTGAGGCCAAGGACAAGTCTTGCAGTCCTGTTCTGGATGAGTTGCAGAGGACGGAGAGTGGACGTGGGCTGATTTAAAAAGAGCTGGTTGCAGTAGTCAAGCCTAGAGAGAACCAGAGCTCTAGGTACAGTAAACTTCTGGGGGAAGGAAAGAAAAGGAAGAATACCTCTGAGGAGATGCAGTTGGGAGTTCGACTTCTTAAAGACGTCGGAAATATGTGGAGAGAAGGAGAGTGAGGAGAGTGTGGAGAGAAGGAGAGTGAGGAGTCGAAGATAACCCAGAGGTTCTTGGCCTCACCGGTGGGAGCAGGGGGATGGCCATTATACATGGGTGCTATACTGCAGCTGAGGGTTAAGGCTGCGGTAGAAAAGCACAATGTTGGGAAAATTAAAACCTCTGCCACCAGCCCTTAAAAGTAGTGAGGGTAACATAATAAATGTTACATGAGTAGGTAGGATAAGGGGCTACCAAGTAACCTCCCCAGCACTCCACATAAGATGGTGTGTGCTGGACCTACAAAGAGAAAAGGTAAGTAAAGTCAATTTCACTTTACCATTCTTGGGAACAGTAGTTCTCACAAGAACAGGTATTTAAACCGTATGAGAAATCCAAAGGATTTCTCTGTGACATAACACTGAAGGTGTTGTGTGTCACCATACATAAAGGAGTTTGTCAGATTCCAAAAACAGCGAAAACGCATAATCCAAATCAGGTCAAAACACACAAGAGAGTAAAAAACGATTTCACTCACTCCAGAGTTAAAATTAAAAAGTCCTAAAGTCCAGCAAAAGAGCCAGGGTCTCTAAGGTTAAAGGGAATTAGCACATTAGCACATAAATGAGAATTCTCCTTAACAGTGTTGGAAAGTGCCTTTACAGAATTCACCCTCAATGTTTTTTTTCCAGCGATGATATCACTGGAAACCCAACTAAACCTGGTTAGATATGTTTCAACTTCTTGAATTGCCCAAATTCCATGTTCACCTCCTACCCAAAGTGTGATGATTCTGGACTAATCATTTAATCTGTATTTTATCTGGAGTCCATGTAAGTGATTCGGTTCATAGCCTATGTTATTATATTAGTATAGTATATTATTATGTTATTATCTGCTATTATTTAAAAAAAACAAATCCTCACTCGTGGTTTAATGACACTAGAGCTCCTTCATATATAATAATAGTCTAATTCAAGTAATTGGCCACTCAGCCTACTCATGGCAACTTATTTTAATGTCACTTCTCATGGTGCCTCTACTAAGTATCAAAGAAGGATGATACTTTTTGCAGTGCTCTTTATGTGAAGCTTTGCGGTGAGTCCTCTCGCCTGAAGGATACACGCCCACACAGATTCAAAAGCAGAAACTAAAGAAAGGGATATATTAAAACATGATATTGTTATAATATCAATTCTGCAGTGCGGTGCTGGCAAATCAACACATGATGGAACTTAAAGTGATAAAAAGGACACAAATACAAATTAGCAATCTTTTGAAACACTGCTCGTCTAAAACGTGTGCACATTACAAATTATTTCGGAAGAGGGAATGAGACATACACTGTGCCTGATTCACAAAGATTTGCACAGAAGAAAATAAAGAGATTACCACGAGAATCTCAGATGTGCACCTGACACAGTATTCACAAAACTGCAAACTGGAGCATCTCACAGATGCTCGTTGCAAATCCCCAGGCAACGCCCGATTTCCTCCAGTTTAAGGTTTTGCAAATACAGTCTAAGGAAGCGGATGCAAAACTGAGATGGTCAGGAATCACCTCATTGGCTCCACTGAAATTTTTGCGAATCAGGGCTATTTGTTTTATTTCACTTAAAGCTCCACTTCAGATTACTCATTGGTTGAAATAAGTGTTTTGTTTTAAATACTAGAGCGCCCCCTCCTGGTCGCTTTCATTTCATTACATACTTTTCAATACTACAATACAGCTTTTCCATAATAAGGTACAGTAAAGTATTGTATTGTATTGTAGTTATCCTTTATGTAACGCCATTTTCACATTTGTATGGCCTCAATGTCCTTTGTCATTGGAACACCCACAGGGGCCGAAGTGCAGGGATGGGAAAACGTTCAAACAGTAGACTTTAAGATGCGCGTGTGCATTCTGCCAAGATTAGATTTAGGAGGACTGACTAGGCTCCAGTAAGCAACCCAAGATGTCAGGTACGTGGGCGGGTGGTGGTGTTGGTGGTCAGGCCAGAGCGCTAGTGCAGTAGACTCAATGTGTGCCCAGCTAGACCCCATATTTTGTAGGTTGTCGCTGTATACTAATAGCAGAGGTGTTGAGGTACGTTTGGGGTTCCGGTGCAAGTTTTGTGAGCAGCTATCCCAAATTTGACATAGTCGTAGCTGCATTCTAGAGTGCGCGGCTGGAGAGCTGTGCATAGCTGGAGAGCCGTGCCTGCGGCAGGTGTCCACAGACGTGGTGCGCTTATACATACCTTAAACTTCGATGTAGCGTTGTCTGATTTTTTCTGGCATTGTGGCCCGTTCACCCTTAAGTCTCCCAGGGCGATAGGCTGGTCAACCGAGTGCTTTTTTTTAGTGGGGGTAGAATGCTACTAGGGAGAAGGACCCGGCTAATGGGATTCTTTGAGTGAAATAGGCAAATAATTTAAATAGATATAGCTACTACGTGTCTTTTACTTACTAAGAATATTAACCAAGTACTCTAATAAGCACAATGGCTAGAGATACTTGCATGTAACCACTGTGCGTTTCAGCGGCTAGCCTGAAGTGTTATAGGTGCAAAGGGCTTACTAGCAAGTAAATTGGAGCATCGTGGGTGGGCTGAAACCTTGTAGGTGTAATGCTTTGAGAGGAATCACATGTGTACGTTAGATTTGGTGTCCGGCCACCAACATATCCAGGTCGAACCCTATGACATGTCTTTTGCCGGTATTGTAAGGATCTCACCTATGACCTAAGATATATTTCCTGTTCCCAAAAGAAACAACTGTGTAAGTGCTTTGTGTTTTATGCCCCCCAGGAGCCTCTGAGTGCATTACCATTCCTGCCCCCAAATCCATCTAAGTGCATACCATGTCCTATACCCCAAGTTCAACTGGCACGCTTCATCTCTTCCTCCAGTGAATTTATGAATCGAGTGTTCTGAGAGCTTGGGAAAGCCCCATTTGGTAATTAGAGAAGACAGTCCATCTAAGTGTGTAACATGGCCTATCCCCATAATCTGTTCTAACTTGATGGGTCCGACTTGATGGTCGTGCAGTTATGTAATGCCTCCGTCCCCAAGTACCGCTCGAGCAGAATGTAAAATACTGCCCTAGCAATCTTTGAGGCCACAGGTGGGAGTGTCGTCGTCAGCCTGGTATCGGGAGCGCCGGAAGGACCCCGGAGTGCTGTAAAGCAAAGGGTTATAATCAAGGAAACACCCAAAAAGGCAATTGGCAATTGGCAGAAGTAGCAAACAAGATGCAGTGACACCAGCTTACCTAAAAGGGATGGAGTATAGTTAAGAAACCTATGCAGACAGCAGGGGAACCCACAGTAGGCTGAGATGATGTAGTTGGCACTGCTGAAAGCACCTGGTGGAGCAAGACTGGATCCGTGGCAAAAACTTGAAGCAATCCGAGGGTTGCAAAAACAGAAGGGCAATCCAAAAAACAAGTCCAGAGTACAAATAGGTGTCAGATGTCCGGGAAATCAGAGAGCACGCCAGAGTACAAGGGTAATCCAAGAGAAGGTCCAAATGAAGCGTTCCAAGGTCGAGGCAAGGAGAGAAACAAGAAGCAAAAGGTAACGCCTGGCAGTCCTCCGTAGAAGTAGCTGTGAAGCAAAGAGTCTTGTTTGCCGGCTTCTTTTGAAGCGGCGAGCGGTATCACGTGACGCATCACGTGACCGCTCGCGCACGTTGCGTGGAGCGCAACGCGGTCAGCGATTGGGGCTGCCGGTACCTCCTGGTATCCTGGCGTCGCCGGCTGTGCAGGAGGCGCCATGGCAACCGCCAACGCGGAAAAGGGCGAAAAGAGGCGGGTCCGCCCAACATGGTATTCCGCCTGCCGTGCTTCCCCCGCTGATGTGAATAGAGAATACGACGGCGAGAAGCGCCTGATGAGGGAGACAGGTGTGAGGGGGGAAGTGAGAGATGGGTTGTGTGAGAGGGCGTGACATAATCAAACCAGGTGCGCTTCAGTTGCTACCTCTAGTGATCCATCTAATCGAGGATTCTGTGTGTTGAGGGCAAGCCCCCTTTGATATTATATAGGGGAGGGTCTGCCAGTGCTGGGCCTCTAGGTATTTGGCCGAAGCAGGAATTTTGATGAAACCCAGTGCATTTTTCAGGTCTCATCTGCTGTCCAGACACATTTCAGTGGCAACGTACTAGCTACTATCAGATTTTCAGGTGTTGTCCGGTAACCAGAGTGCAGCAGTTAGAGTGTAGGAGGTCTGGAGGGGGCTGATGTGTGATTGTCTGTAGGAGTGGAATGGGATGAGTTTTGCATGGTGTGCTGCGGCGAAAGAAGCAGGTATCTGCTGTAACGAGAACTGTTGGTGTTTTGGTAGGCCTGGGCCAGTGCTTGTGTGCGAGGAACAGTCAAGGATAATGCAGATGGTGGGATTCAGGAAAAGGAACGGAATACCCAAGTCTTGTGGGCCTTTTCGAATGCGAGGTGGTTGTCAATGCAGTGGATGGTGTGAGCTTGGATGGAGAAGGGGGTACCTCCCAGTATGGCAGAGTTGGAATGGGGGATAACAAGGAGAAGTGCTGCTCCGGATCTGAGCTGAGGGTCCTGGAGTGTTGGTGGCATATGAGGAATCCGGGACCGGTGTTGTGGGTGGTACAGTAAGTAATGCACATGGCTTTAAAGGTAGTCCGTCGCTCAATAGGGAGTTTGTGTAGGCTTTGAGTGCATTACTGATGTGTTCTGTAGGTGGGAGGCCAATGAGAAGACGGGCCACAGCTTTTTGGAATCTTTGGATTTTCCTAAGTTGGAATGCAGGTTCACCTAGATACATGCAGTATGCATACTCTAACTGGGAGAGGATGATGGTGAGGATGGCAAAGATGTGGTGTGGGTAGGTGAGGCACTGCAAAATACACCTGAGGGATGCGTAAGTGGAAAAAGCAGGTTCTGGATACAGAGTTGATGTGTTGGAGATTTTTTATAGATTAGAGTCCAGCATGCATCCAAGGTTTTTCACCAAAGTGGAAGTTGTTGGGGTGGGGAAGGCCTAGAGAGTGAGGCCAGGGGATAGGTTGGGGGAAGCAGAGCAGTTTTACCACATACTACGATTTCTGTTTATCCAGGGTTGAGGAGTAGGTGGTTGGTCATCATCCAGTGGCCAATATCAGAAGGTCATGATGAGAGATCTGGACGGGTGGCACCTGGCAATTTGTGGATTTTGAGGATGATCTGAGTGTCAACTGCATAGTTGTAACAGACCAGGTTGTGGGAGTGGATGAGTGCAGGGAGTGGGCTAAAATAGATATTGACGCGCAAGAAAGATGGTTATGTTCCCTGCGGAACCCCTTTCGGCGCAGGGCAAGAGGTGGAGGTGGAAGGTGAGAGGAGCATGATTTGCCAGCAATTAGAAATCAAGGAGAAGATCAATGTGAGAGCAGTGTCCTTCATTCCTAAGCAGTGTAGCCTGTCTAGGAGTATGGTGTGGTCAATGGTATTGAAGGTGGCGAGAGGTCAATAAGGATGAGCACAGCACATCCTTCCACATCCGCTGTTCTTTTTAGGTCATCCCAATCGGACACCAGGGAGCACTCAGTTCCTCTGAGGGGTCTGAAGAATGATTGGGCTGGGTCAAGAAGGTTGTTGGCTTCTGTGAAGTGGCAGAGCTGCTTGTATTCTGTGCGGTCCATGAGTTTTGCCATGAAGCAGGTGTTGGAAATGAGCCGGTAGTTCTGGGGAATGAGTGGGTCGAGCATGGATTTTTTGAGGAGGGGTTTGATATAGGAGGTTTTGAAGGCTTCCAGGAAGGTTCCCGAGGTGAGGGATTGGTTAATGATTGACCGGGCAATGCTGCCTGCGCAGATTGATGGTGGATGTTCTTGAAGAGTGTGTGCGGGCATGGGTCTCCAGGAGAGCCTGACGGCAGCTTTGCGCTATGAGCGTGAGGAGCTCCTGGTGTGAGATGGGGGAGAAAGAGGAGAAGGCTTGCATCAGGAGGGAATTGGGGCAGGGAACAAGAGGAGGGCGGGGAGGGGGCATTGGCATCATTGCTATTTTAGAGAGGATGGCGCTATATCTATCGATAGTGCTCTTATGAAAATGTTTGGAGAAGGCATCGCATAGGCGCTGCGAGTTAAGTAGGGGAGGGGTTGAGAAACCTGGAGACTTGAATTCATAGCTGATTCTGTGCAGTTCCTTGCTTGCATTGCGAGAATTCAAGATTCTGTTCCCATAGTCATGAGTCTATTAAAGACACAGAGGCAAAGTATTAGGCTTCACTCTTTACTTCAAAAACTCGTGAAGCAAAGCACAAAAATAAAACTTCAACAATCAAACTTAATAAGAACTACAATTTCCTCGAGAAATATAGTCTCTTTGTTGTTTTGAAACTTGGATGCTCTGAACTGGAGCATCATGTGACTGCATCAACCAATTATGAGGACTACAGGTCATAAAACCTCAAGTCCATCCTAATCCTTCCTCTTTCTTTGCTGGTCGAGCAGCAGATAAGTACAGCGCCATGCAGAAAGCAACATTCTACTCAGATTAGCGGTGCGTTCATAGCATGAGGCATATTGACGTTGAAGTTCATTATTACTGCTTTCATACTTTTTTATGTGACATGTGTTCATAATCTGGCTCCCCGTAGCAGGGACGTTTATTTTTCCTGGCAGCGCTTCGCCTGCGCAGAGTGCCACCTGCAGACCTGGGAAGTGAGGAGCTCTGAGCGCGACGGTCCTGGCATCAGCTCCAGCGCTGGGCCTTCACTACCCCTGCGCGTGACCTCCGTTTCGATAGAACGGTCTCTTGTGTCAGACGACGAGTACGCCCAATCCCAAGAGGGAGGCTCAAGGACCTCAAACCGCCACAACATATACACAGCATTGCAGCCCCAGTGAGCCAATAGACAGAGGGCTGTATCGCAAAGCGATATGTCCCTGTGCTCTAGCTGACACAGACTAGCACAAGACAGTGCCATTTATAGGCCGCAGTGCTCACAGCAACTGTGAATAGAGCGCAGACAAAGACGTATATTGAGTATATGTGTGATCTTCTCACCACTGAGGACACTGACTGGAGCAGGCCCAAGTCTAACCTGAGCAGTCACCACACCAGGGTAATCTCAGACGAGGAAGCCGCGCTCAGCCCTTACCTCACAACAGTGGGAAGATCAGGCAATGCGTCAAGCAGAGGAGAGCTCCAGCGACAGCCTGCTATGAGACCCTGCAATTGACCACAAGGCGAAAAAAGCAGTTTTTGCAGCACTGGGTCCCCTTAATAGAAAGCTTGGCATGTTGGAAGACTGGATCACCTTTTCCCAAAGGGCAGAGGTACATCCAAGGATGCTCAGAAAAAAATTCAGGTGGAAGAACAAAAACCTGCAGGGTATGGAGCGCCCAAATCCCCCCGGGTTCTGCACGAGAATAGCACAGGGATGCCAAACATGCTAGCTCTGCTACATCTTGTGAGCGAGTACGGAACCACAGCAGTGGCGAGGCCGAGAGTAGACCCTCTAGCCCAGAGAAAGATTTTAGGGCAATGAGTCCTCCATAACACCTGTCTATTCGGGTGGCGAGGAACCAGACCTGTCTAACGTTTCCGCAAGCTCAGCCCCCAGCAGGGCGAGACGCGGAAGAGGAGAAAGGAGGACAGGGGAGAGGAGACGTCAGTGACAAATTTCACCCAGACCTGCTTGTCCACCCTAGGTCCTCCGAAAAGGGAGCCGCCCACCAAAGTGGCAAACTACCTCATGAAACATCTTCACATGCTGCTGGACAAAGAAGCCAAAAACAACTGAAGGCTGAATGCCCCAGATCATCGCTGCAGGGCAAGGTGGCAGAGACAATGGAAATCGTCTCCATGATGTTGACCTTTATGGGGCAATATGCAAAAGACATCAGTTGACCCACACATTCTGGCAAGATGGGCCCAGACAGCAATATGCCTGATAGGCAATGTAAATTGCTCCATAGATTGACCCCAAAGTGGGACAGTTAGCGTCCTCAGAAGCAAACTGTCAGTGAAAGGTCAGCTTTTCGGCAAATCGTTTGTCAAAGACATGATTAAATTTGCAAACACTGACGCAGCCTTAGACAAAGCCCAAACCTCGTTGAAAAGTGTTCGCCCCTAAGGTGTTCAGAAGGACTGGCAGAAGTAGGGGCTGTTCGGCCAGCCATGAAACTGGTCAAAGGCCTTACAATAGAACAGCGTTGCGACGCCAAGACAGGAAGCTGAATCCTTTCTTCATGTCTCCATCCTCTGCCTGTTAGAGGTGGCAGTGGACAGCAAGCCGCCACCCCAGGGGAGAGAAATTGAGCAACAACCATACATGTAAGCGCGGGTATTCTGGCTGTCGGTGCCAGACTAGCAGCACACTTAAAGAGTTGGCAGGATCTCAACAATGACACCAAGGTCTAAGAGACAGTCTGGTATTCTGCCTAGAATTTTATCAGGAACCCATTCAAGAGTGCCTTCCAGCGCTGATCTTCCTCTTCATTAAGGAGGATCAGGAATTGATGACAAAGGAAGTCAGGGACCTGCAGAGAAAGCTCGCTATCGCCCCAGCGGGAAGTGAGTCGGGAGGTTTCGTGAGCAACCTCTTTCTGGTCAAAAGTAAGCTCAAAGTAAAACTCATCATCAATCGCACTAGCCCACATAGACCTACGACCATAGACCTACGAGGTACCTAGTTGGCCGTGCCCGGTTTTCAGACCTGGGTATTATCTGGTCTTAGGATACGCCCTCGCAGAGGTGTTGAGTTTTTAGGTGCTGCAGGGCTCAGTAATTGAGCGGCCCTGGAATGATCACCTGAATGGAGGAAGGTAGGCACCCAACTATTCTTGCCAGTTCCCTTAGGGATATGCTGTCCCTTGCTAGGGTCGCTTTGACCTCCTTCTTGATGGAATTGATTTTTATCAAGGGCAGGCTCAAAGTTCCTTGGACTGTGTTTATCACAAATCCCAGAAATTCTAACCTCTGCATAGGGTTTGTCTTCGATTTCACCAAGTTCCCCAGAAATCCTAATGCTTCTAGATCGGTTGTCTCTTTCACTTGAGAGTGAAGTAGTTGCTCGTCCAATGTTATAATGCCGATATACCCCAGGTATAGTATCAACCTCTTGCGAAATACTGGTCACTACTGGTTTGAGTGAAGCACCAAGGAACTGACGAGAGCCAGAACGGGAGGCAGGTGAATGCCCACCAGCATCCTTGCCAGAGGAACTGTAGGTAGCGCCAGGGTAGCTAAATAATTGGCACTGGGAAGTAAGCGTCTCGTAGGTCTATGCAGACTAGCCAATCTCCTCTTTGCATCACAGTGCAAGTGGTGACCTCTGGTCCCAGGATCTTCCCAGTCCCATATTTAGTCTCAAGCATGGGATTCTGTCACAAAAGACTCAAAGAAAATAGCATTGCACAGGTCCATGGCCAAAATGAAGCACTTGGGTGTGTAGCAGGATGTCTTCACTGATGCTATTGTAATCCTGGTGCTTATTTTAGTTAATAGAACATTGTTATCTGTTTCAGGACACACAGGAGGTAGATTATTGGATGCGGCCTTCTGAGCTGTGTTTTGCATCCCCATAAACACCTAGCCCTCTCCCTCAGCCCCCCCCCCTCACCCACTCCATGCAGGTCTGTCATACCTAATCTTCTGTTTTTGCGGCATTGGAGAGTCACAGGACTCTTGGGGGTACTAACATCCCTGCACCTGCTCACCACGATCCCAGCAGTTACAATGGCGTGCGTGACATAAACGTTCTTCTCAAAATAGGGACAGCCGTTCCAAGTTCCGCCCTACGAAAGATGGTGGCTTATTACTTCCAGGTCAATTGTGGAAGCAACTTGGCAGTTTGTGCTCATAAAAGGCTTCCAGGTTTTCATTTCTTCACACCTTATTGAGTGTATTGTTTCACCTTCTTCTGTGCCTGAATGTTCCTGTCTCTCCTTCTTCCCCACCTCTGCATCTCCCGGACTGGTCCAATTCGTTTTTCCTCCTCAAGGTTAATCTGATCCTGTCCCGCCTTCCTGTTGTTTTTGCTACACCTTCTCTATTCCACTCCTGTAGCTGCTCTTGCTGTGCCCCTTCGCTGAACGTAGTCTGGAGTCATCCTGATCAACTTCTTGTTCTGCCAGTTGATCTTCGCCCAAGACTTCAACTATTGAAAATTTCAAATTTAAAGGAGTTGGAAGGATTTTGTCTTCAGGGTATTTTTTTCTGAGCCTATACTTATCAACAGGGTGGCTTCTTCAAAAGGACGACCCTTATTCTCCAGAACAAAAGCCGAGGTCCTGAGGTGAGACATGCCATTAGCAAGATATTATTTACAGTGCTTTAGATGTTCTAACAATGTGAAAGTGTCTCCTCCTATCCCGAAAGGGTAGACAAGGGGGCATCTCCCGCTTAGTAGTGAATCTGCTAAACTGGCTTATATATCCATACCTATTTATATAATAACAAATTAAGGAACTCAGACTCTACTAAATAGACTAGAACACTTCTAATATGATTTTTTCACAACAGATATTTACTTATATTGAATTTTATCTATTAACTATACTCATTTACAAAACTCTTCATTGCTTCTCTTCTACCGTTCTTAATTTCTCTGGGGATATGTGTATAGCCAGGACACAGACATGAGAAAAGGGGTGTTCCAGTGTGGTTGAGATATGAGTGCCAGAGATGCTCTGTGATGGTTAACCCCCAACCGTCCATCTCTCAGCTCTCCAAAGTGGGTCCAGTCCATGCCATCATAAGCTGTCTTTTCATAGCATTGGGAGGGCCCCCTCTGTTCATCAGGAGAGAGGGGGTCCTGAGCACTTCATAAGGAGTCACAGGCTTTGCATTGGGCCATTATGATGCAGGAGCCTCCCTAAAGGGACACAGAAAGAAGCAAACAGCAGAGTCTCCAGAGCTTTCTCTAGAATGCCCTTACTCTCCCTGGTGCAGACTCTTATATTTCTCCCAAATCAGGGGACACTGACATTACAGAAAATACCAGGTTTTTTTTTCTACATAATCTGCCTGGCTGATGCTGCGGAAATGACATCATTCATGCCCGGATCTAAGACAGAATCTCACGTGAAACATTGGTGACATTAACTTGAAGGAAAACCCTGACCCTCATTTTTGGAAACAATTTTGCAGTTTCATTTGTACCACCTGACATTCCTAGTCACTTCCAAGGGCTTGGATGTCGGGTTATGGCATACATATAGGGTCTTTTCTGGCCCGCCTAGTGGGGTGTGCATCTATATCAGGTAAGCAGGCACCCCAAGGGTCACAGTCCATAAGAAAGCAGAGGCTTCCTTGAAGACCAATTAAATGGGAGCACACTTATGCCTCAGGGACAACACCTATGTTTCATGCACGGTCTAGGCCTGTGAAAGGATTTTAAGGAGTTATCTGAGGTGGACGACATCAGCGCAAAATGCTCATCCATTTTAGGAAGAATAAAGTCCCAGGCAGAGTTACTTTTGGATATTACGTTTGATGGGTTTCTCTCCTCGGTGCTGACTGTGGGGAGCATCCATTTCCACTTGTTGCAGCCTCCATCTGCCTGCAGCCACAAGTCACGTTTCACAGTGTGCTCTTCCTTTACTGGGTCTAAGCCACCTCCTACCCTGCGAAAGAAACAATGGGCTTGACTATGTCAACACTGGCAGGAAGCACAGTGGGGGAATATATCAGTTTTCTTCAGACCTACGGCAACAATTAATTTAAATGAAGAGGTCCCTCGAAAAACAACAAGGGGCAAACAAGGGCACACCTTTACCAATACAATTGTTAGATATCAATAAACGTATACCATACGTTATGATTTTCCATCAAAAATGGGTATTTTGTTTATGTTTTTCAAACAAAAGATATACAAATGAATCAATTCTTCCAATTTTCAATACTGGAGGTGGTCAAGTCAAGTAATTGTTGAGCATTACAGTCCTCAAGGTTTCAGCTTTCCTAATGTGAATGGTGCGATAACTATTCAATCATCAACATGCATTTTTTCAAAATGTGCATCTCATTAAGACAATATTGTCAACATAATACAAGTTATGAGTATTCACTTCATCCAGACATCTTGATAGGAGACGCTTTTCGAGTCTACAGTACTAATATATTTTTGACTAAGTAAAAATAGGAGAACCCTATATAAATTCTTGGTGAACGTACCTTAACAGAATTACTTTTATCTGTTATTTGTAGAAAAGAGCATAAAAGTCCCGATATCTTTACCTGAAGAAGGGCACGAAGGCCTGAAACGCATAGTAAAGGATAGGAGATGTCATTCTGAGAGTTCTCAGCGTAATCTAAGCATCTATAACTCACTCCTATCAAGATGTTTGGATGAAATGAAAATGACGGAACGTCTCCTCAATGGGTTGAGTAGCCCCTCCTGGTTACCCACGTTACCTTACACCGGATCCCCTGAATGGCACCCACCTCTTGTTGGCGAGGCAGTCACTCAACCCCTCACGAAGTGGAGCTAGCTTGAATAATAAGGCCTCTCCACGTTCACTGTGACAGTATACGGGCGAATCCGGCCTTAAGGCCTGACTGTCAAACCCTTGTGTTTGCTGTGTAAGCATCACACGCGGTATGCAGTGCCTGTTTTTCTCCTTCTTTCCCACTCCTATCTGGCCGCTAACATGCAGCAAGGCAGAAGCGGCTCTGCTCACACATGGTGCCGGGGCTTGGCACAGCAACTGTCAACTTTCTCCTTCAGTTCCTGCGTCCTGCACACTCTCTCAACCCTGGGCAGGGGAGAGGTAAACTACCAGCGTGGAAGGGTACGGCCTCAGGGGACGTCCCGGGCATGACAAAGGGCCTGAGTGCCCTCTGTGAAGACTCCGCAGCATTCCTTCAATCGGCTCTCCCTCACCTCTCTCTCGTATCTTCCATGTCTCAGATCCCCTTGGGGATTTATGCTCCCCTGGGACCTTCCAACTAGGGCTCCTGGCAGGGGAGCTTTCACCAACTCTGAGGTGGAATCACCTCACGCCTCTCACGCTGGTGTTGCGAAAGAAAGGAAACCTGCTGCCCGTCAAAATGAACGGGAGCACACTAGCAAAACCCACATGGAAATGCGGGCGTTCACACACAAATAGGCACCAGCATAACACAATGCTCAGAATTATATGCCCTGGCCTCTAATATACTTTAGCACTGTTCTAATGCTGGCAGGCCAATATGTAACTGACAAACCTTATGTTTAAACACGGGTTGACATATACTCCCGCACTGTACTAATGCTGGCAGCCCAATATGTAACTGACAAACCTTAAGTTTCAACACGGTTTTCACATGGCATTCTGAATGTTGATCCACCAAGTCTCGTCCTCAGTGACGGTACAAGGCCATGAGGAGGGAGTCTCTAATTCCCTAAGAATTTTAAGTAACTCTTGCGAGTTGGAATTGGCCTTGGCTATTCTTGTGTTGTAGGACTCTGCTTTAACTGCTGTGATAGCGTGCTTATATTCTTTGGCTATAATGGTAAAAGCTGTTTTGGGGAGGTCAGTAGGGTCTTTCTTCCAGATGGCTTAGGTCTGTCTTTTTTTTAGATCGTAAGGCTTGGAGGGCTGTAGTAAACCAGGAATTGATGTGGCTTGTTGGTTTGGCTTTTCTAGGGAGTAGCAGGTCTACTAGTTTTTACTGCTTTGGTCAGGGTGCGCTAGGATCTTTGGGTCTGTCAAGTTTAGCTGTTCCAGGTAGAGGGCTGAGAGAAGGTGAAACATAGATTCTTTGGCGATGTTCCTGGAGCTACGGGCCAGGGTGGGTGTCAGGCTTGCAGTGGCTGGAAGTTATTGTTTCCCCAGGGGGAAGGTAAACCAGAAGATATGATGGTCCGACCATGGACAGTGGGTGTTAGAGGTGTTAGTGATCTGGTTGTTCAAATCAGCTACCCAATCCAAGGATCTGCCTTTGGTATGGGTAGTATCTGCAACACAGTGTATGAAATCTAAGTCTGTGAGGGCATTCGCCACAGCTATCGCTGTGGCGTCCAAAGGGTCATGGAGGCTTAAATTGATGTCACCCAGGAGTATGACTCTTGATGATGGTTTGATGTTAGCTCCAATCACCTGAATGAGCTCTTCCTCAAAAACAGCGAAAGGTCCGGGCTGCCTATAGATGATGTGTAAGGTGATAGAGTCCGAGGGGGTGGAAGCGAGTTTAGCAGTGAGGATTTCCCAGTTTACCTCCATCGAGCTACTGAAGGGTCTTATTAGCAGGGAATCTATAGATGAGTGTGACGCCTCTGGCGTCGGTTCTATCACACCTCAGTATGGCGAAACCCTCAGGGAGAGCTTGGGACAGGGCTGGGCCTGATGCTTGGTGGAGCAAAGTTTCTGTGTGCTTGCCGGTGGCAGGCTGTGAGAGCAGGGCGGGGCATTTAAGGGCAGGGTGGGAGGTATATGTGGTCACTTGGTGGTTGGAGGATTTTCTCATTCCTAGGTCTGGTGGCACGTTGGTATGTGGCTCTGGTAACGATGGGGGGTCACCCTTGGGAGGTATGGTGATGTCCAGCGATGGGGGGGTCATCCTTCGGAGGTATGGTGATAGCTAGCTTCCTGTGTGTTTCAGGTATCTGCAGGTGACTACTTGCCCTTATAGCTTTCTGGGCCCGCTCTAGTGCGAGTCGCATAAGGCAGGATGCAGTGTTAGATAAGATGGTGGGCAGAGGAGTTGGCTTTGTGCCCCACTCTACGGTGGTTTGCATATGGCAGGATGCAGCGTTAGGCGAGATGGTGTGGTGAGGAGCTGGCTTTGTGCCCCGCTCTAGTTCCGGTTGAACACGGCAGGATGCCGCGTTAGGCGAGATGGTGGTGACTTGTTTCATACTGTTAACATTTTTTAATGGGTAATGCCTGCCATCTTGGACAGCTGACCGTTCCATACAGCACGAGCGTAAGGCAGCGGGATGACTAAGAGTAGTAATGGTTGTGGTCTCTTGATGGATGGGACACATGGGAGGTCCAAACGTGACTTCCAAAGGGAGGAAAGGTGTAGGGAAAGCGTCAGGGATGTAGTGCAGGTAGTATAAGCGGGAAAGACCATTTTTCACTGCAATGTACGAGCTGGCAGTACAGGGATGTACGTCAGGCTTACCTTCGGAATTAAGTCGACTGGGGAGGGCATGGTCAGGCTTGTTCATTGTACACAGCAATGAGTAGCGCAGAGCTGTAGAGAGCACCCAGGCCTTGTGGCACAACGTTTGGGAGCGGCCGGCTCTGCCATCGGGCTCCATTGAGCCAATGCATTTTCTTCCTGTATGAGCCTATGTCATGCCCTCATGGAAGGTCTGGGATCAGTGGTGCCGCCATTAGGATGTTCCATCAGGTTACCATTAGTGCATTAATGGTCTAGTTTTTCGTCTAAAGATGCTCATCAAGGAAGACCATCAACGCTGTCTGTGGCTTGTTGTGCACAGTCAGCCCTACCAGTTCAGAGTGCATATGTTTGGCTCATAATCTGTTTAGAGAGTTTTAAGGATGGCCACTGCAACCTTCGTACTCTTCTTCACCAGAGAGACATTTTCCCATATCGCTACCTGTTCGAATGGTTGATCCATGCTCCTTTGCAGGAAAAGGAAAATGTATATACAGAGCAAGTGGTCAGGGGATCTGCAGGAATACATTGCATCCATGTCTGTGAATGCACAAACATTGCATCGTTTACAATGATTTTTTGCAGAAATGAGTGCGGGGAAGACCCCCACACCTCCCTCGCATTACCCCGCTTTAATGAATAACCCAACTCAATCCGGCCCTCTATATTTTTGCACGTAATCAATGTAAACAATGCAATGGTTTGGCATTCACAGTAATGGGGCGATACCTGGACAGGATCCTTTAACAGCATGGATTCATAATAAACTAGAAAACATCACATGTGTCTCCAGTCTGGGAACTTTCTTTCATGGTGGGCCAGATTGTATTCTCAACAGGATCTACGTATGCTTCCACCGGCGCAGACCGGGAGCCTGCAGAAGGAGGTCTCAGATCTGCTTCGGGTGCAGAGAGCCACATTTAAAGTTCCTCTTAGTTCACAAGTCAAAAGGTTAGAAATTACTGGGTCAGGTATTCATCTATGTAATGGTAGCATTGTTGTGATGGCAGCCCACCATGAATGGCATTTCCTAAGTTCAGGATCACTGCTTCAAATTGTAAATGAATATCTGAAAGCATCACAGACCACATGCATGAGTTCCAATTACTGAAGATCTACTAAGGATGTGGCCATTGACAATCCACTAACAGTGTATTGTGGTGACACCTGAGGGGTGTAAAAAGGTTAGTCATCTGAACTTGTTCAGGAGGCGATAAGAGCCCCTCTTAGCCTGGGGTGGCAGGCCTTCCAGGGTGGAAGGCAGAGCACATCCTACCCCAGAGGGGGAAAGTGGCAGTTGAGAGGCCCTCAATTCCTGTCCCCTCCCCCAAGTACCTGTTTAAATATGTGCAGTACCAACTTGTATCACTTGATGCCTACTGACAAAGATGCTGGCCGAGTTTTCTCTTTCTTTCATGGAACGAAAATGAATTCAGCAGTAATACGGAGAGACCATCGAAGACAATTCAACCCATTAGCCCCTGACTATTATTAGGGTATGTTGTTAGCGCTGCCCTAGCTTCGGGAAGCGACAGAGTGCTTTACAATCACATGGGCAAGGACATGGTGAAGAAAGCAGAGAAACAAGGTAGTAGGGAACTAACAACAGAGGGGGAGGTCGGGCAATTTGGCAGCAAGTGATATACAAGCACACATGGGAGGAAACAGTGGGGAGCAGACCACCAAGTCTAAGGTAGAGTGGGGAGTGGAGGTTGTGTGGACCTGGGTGTTAGGGAGGAGCCATTCCTTGAAAAAGAGGGTATTGAGCTCCTTCCTGAACTGTAGAAATGAGGGGGCGAGTCTGATGTCGTTGGAGAGGAGAATCCAAAGGTTTTGGTGCGTAGATAGTGAATGCTTATCTTCTGGTTCTTTCCTTCCTGCAGTGGCAGAGATGAAGTAAGCGGATGCCCTTACTTCTGGTGGATCATAGGCCTCTGGAGAGGGTGAGTTTCTCAGTGGGGTAGCTTGGGGATTTCTGGGTGACATCCTTGTAGATGATGAAGCAGGATTACTAGATGATACAGGCTTAGCGGTAGCTAATTCAGTTTGATGAGGGTCCAGCTGATGTGGTTAAATTCACAGACTTCTTTTAGGAGTCATTCTGCAGCATGCAGGACACATCTAAGGAGTGCTGCGGTAGTTGCTGAAAGTCCTTCCAAAAGGGCATTGTCACCATCCAGGGTGGGAGAGCACACAGGCTTGAACCTCAGATCTGAATTTGGTTTCTGGAATGAAGGACTTGATTTTCCACAAGAGACAAAGCTGGTACCAAGCCGTTTGTGTTTTCCTTTCTATGTGCTGTTTGAAGCAGAGGTGTCTGTCGATATAGAACCCAAGAGACTTGGCACATGAGGCCACCTGGGTGTGAAGCCATCGAGGTTCATAGCAGAGAGCCACACCTGGATGTCAGGGTGTTTGGTGTTGTTGGTCAGAAGTAGAAATTCTGCCTTGGAGGGGTTGAGCTTCTGCTAAGCACTGGACATCTGTGACTGAATAAATTTGAGGCAGGCCTTGAGCCTGTGGATGTATTCGATGGAGGCTATTTTGAGGTAGAACTGCATGTCATGTGCATATTGATGTATGTGGATGTTGTATTCCGAGCGGTTCCATGTAAAGATTGAAGATCACTGGGGAGAGGACGGATCCTTGCAGGACCCCACTGGTGATGGGCAGAGTCGCGATTTGGAGCAATCCATTTCTACAAATTGGTGTTCATTAGCACGGTAGGATTTGAACCAGCTGATGATGATCTTGCTGATCCCCATGTGGCGATGTATATTTTCAGTGAGTGTCTGGTGGTCTACTGTGTCAAATGCTACTGAGATGTCAAGGAAAATTACGAGGCCAGGGTGGCCATCATCAAGGATTTCAAGGGCATCAATGATCACCTTGATGGTAGGCATTTCTGTGCTGCATCTGGGTCTGAAGCCCGATTGATAGGACTGAAGGAGATTGTTGGCTTCAATGTGTTAGAGGAGTTGTGTGGCTACTGCTTTCTAAAGGATCTTACCTAAGAAGGGAAGATGGGTGATTGGGCGGTAGTTGCTGAGGTCATCAGGGTCCAGCGTTGGTTTCTTGAGAAGCAGGAGGATTTGTCCAGTATTGAGCATCATGGGGAAGGTGCCTTGAGTTGGCAATTGCTCTTGCTATTGTATTGCCTCAAACTGGAGTCGACAACATTATGTTGAAATAGTATCTCCTATTTGTCACTTACTAACACAAGTCTCACAGGATATGATATATGTGTCTGTGTTAATTACAAAAGAATAGTTCAGTTTATGCAGATTTAATTAACTGGACACCTAACTGTATACGCAAATAGATGCTTTTTTCTTGGAGCGCTTGCATAGGGATGTACCCACCTTTAACCCTACCAGCTGGTACAGTAACACATGGTTGAGTGAAACCCTTTCCTGCAATCTGCGGCACCAAGTACCCACACAAACGTTATTACTAGATAACTGACTACCCTAAACAGGATCAGCGCGGCTAAAAGGTCTGCCAACCAATCATGCTTTCCCACACAAGCGTTGAGTTAGGGCTACTGTTGATGAATATCAGGTAAGAGAGAAATGCTTCAGTCGGAAGGGTCTTGCCAAAAAAGGCAAGTTGGATGTCATCCATGTACGATGTGTCTTTCAGGGATGGTAGAATGGCAATGTGGTCTTCCATAGTAAGTGTTTTGATAGTTGTCCAGGTAGTTGTGATTTTGCGAGATGGGATGTGTAGTGTATTGTCAGTTGTGGCGTTGGTGTCTATGTGTTGGTGGATCATGCTGATCTTGTTGCTGAAGAAAGTGTTCATGGCAGTGGATTTTTTTATGCACTTTGGTACGGGTGAGTCGGGCAGAGGGTTGATGCAATGATGGATGGCTTTGAAGAGGGCCATGCTTTCATTGTTGGCCTTGGCTATGGTGTTTTGACAGGAGTTGGCCTTAGCAGTAGTGATCAGTCATCTGTGTGTAGCACTGAGTTCCTTGCGCAGGGCGAGGTCTGATGCGCTGCAGGATTTTCACTGTCTTTTGTTGTTTTTGATGCTTCGTTTGTTGTAGTTGTTTGAGAGTGCCAGGGTGCATAAGGTGTAGGCCTGAAGGTTTGTTGTTTCACTGGGGCATGGCGGTTGAATTTGATTGTGAGGGTGGTGTTAAGTTCTTGGAGAAGTAAGTCGTAGTCCTGGTTCATCAGTGGTAGATCAGATCAGAGCATGTGAGGTGGGGTATGGCGGAAATGTCCGTGAGTGCCTCCACTGGGCAGTTCTTGAATGATCTGAAGGCTTATTTGCTGGGTTTTCGATGCGTTTGCTTGACTGCCTTCACACTATATGCCTGCAATTGTATGACACCCCGAACCAGCAGGGTAAAGGAGCCAGCATGCAGAGAAAAGGGGAGCCTACATGACCACTTGGCACGCCCTTCTCTGCTCCACAGCAGCGGGAGCACTTTAGCCAAGCAGCCGCACCAAGCATTCACAATTTGGACTTTCACTTAACTTGGAGATTGCTGATCTGTGGCCCCTTAACACAAACTGGAGTACTCTACACTGCAGGCTGCCATTGTTGCAACACAGCCACTCCACGCGGTGAAAAGGGGTGGGGCTTAACCCACTACTTGTAGCTTCCCGTGTTTCTAACATTTCCTGAGTGGGGAAGACATAACCAGATTGGTCAAGGCCAGTGATCTAATGGGAGAAGGATAAGAGCGGCAACAAGAAACAGGAAAGTGTGTGTTGTTCAGGTGAGGTCAGAAGAGGAGGTGGTGGCAGACCAAGCGACTGGCAAGAGGAAGGATGGTAGACAGGAGTGTGGAGGCGAATTGAAGAAAGGCGGGGGTATTGGGTAGTGAGAGCAAGTGTTGCTGTTATGTGAGTGTGTGTGCAAGGTGGGAGAGTGAGAGTATTAAAGAAGTGTAGAGGATGAGCGGGAAGTGGAGGTGAGAGTGAAAGGAGGGCATCGGGTTAGAAGGTGGGGTGCGGTGGAGTAGAAGTGTGGCTGAGGGAGTAGTAGTGTGGAAGAGGAAGTTATAACATCAACGTGTAGTGGCAGGTAGTAGATGGAGAGTGAGACATTGTGGGGACAAAGGAGGAAACCCAGAGAAAAGAGGGAGAAAAGATGGGTGGATTTGGAGGCAGGAGAGTAGCAAGGGGAGAGTGACAGCCAGAAACAGGGGGCGGAACATCACTTCTGGGTGTGAAAGGATGGAGACTGAATCAGGAGAGTGTTTGGAAGGCACATTCCCTAAACCTTTTTAACTACTAACAACATCAATAGTTTAATGATAATTTAGAAAGTCTTGGAGTGAGTCGAGATAGAGAAGGCTCTCACTAATAGCAATCTAGATAATAGACAATAGGGGGTCAATATTCTCTCTCTACCTATCTGGGCACTAAGGATTCCTGGGGTAGGATGGGAAACATGAGATGTAGACGGGAAAGTGAGGGACACGCCTAGCATCCTGCTAAAGAAATCAATAAAACCACTGGAAGTTTTCTAAGAGTTGGAGCGTTCTTTGAGCTGTCTGTGACATGGGTCAATGATGTTGAAAATGAGAAATACCCCTAATGACATACCGCATGTTGCCCCTTATTGCTTGAACCCAATGCTGGAATTCCCAATGTTACCAAACGTACATTGGCTCAAAATTAGGCCATCATGCAATAAATACTGATTACTTCCGTCGAGTTAACCGCATCCAACAGTCATTTCCATTGTTCTTATAAGTGATTCCCTCCACTCCTGTGCCTGATGGCATCTGTTCAGAACCCTCAAACAGCACAGGAAGTGGGATATAATGAGAGACACATCAGGAAAAGGCTTTGTATTGAGCGTATATTGAGTGTGTCTTTGGCCTGCTGAAGGGATGCTTTCGGTGGGTCCATCAGATAGGAGGCGCCCTGGTGTGAAGGGCAGATAAATTCAGGAAAATGTCATGCTGAACCACATGTGCATCAAAAGACATGTCCCCAGATGTGACATGGCACCCCCAGACAAAAAATGACAACATACATGCTGGGGTGATGGTGACTACATGCCACCACGCAGTGCCCATGCTTCCTGGTTCCTGTCTACGTGGCGCACGGGAGACTGAGGACTAGAGTTAGAGCATCCAGTCCGGCAGACAGAAACTGCCACAGGAAACAGGTAAAAATGTTTTTTTGTGTATATGTGTAATGTGTGTAGCGTGCATTATGCGTCTCTCTACTTCAACACCTAGGCCATCACATCGCCCTGCACCAACTGACTAGCTAGACGCCGCCCGCCCCTCTCCTTCCTGCCACCTGGTACAGCTGTACCCCTCCTCTATGCCCCTCTGCATCCCACCTCATGCTGTATATCTGTTCTGTTGTTACCTCTGAAAAGCACTCTGTTATGCATCTGTATTGTTGTATACCTCTTTAAAGCGCTCTGTTGCTTCTCGAAGCCAGGTATGTGCTCAATAAATACCATAATATTAATAATAATAATATTAATAAATAAATAAATGCACGTCTGTTGTGTATGTATGTATCCTATTCCACGTGTACATGTGAATGGTGTACATGTATGTATGTGAGTGTGCATGGCATCATGTGAATGAGAATGCAGTGTGTGTGAATGCATTGTGGATGTTCCGGATGCACGTGTGAGTGAATGTGACTGAGAGAAGGTGTATAGGTGAGTGACTGACTGGGGGCTGAATGTGTATGAATGTGTATGTGAATGTTCGGGGTGGGTGCGCATGAGGAGAATGCAGTGTGAATGTTGTGGGAGCGCGTTTGAGTGAAAGTGAGAGAAGGTGTATGGTGGGTATGAATGTGATTGTAAGTGCATGTTCTGGGTGGGTGCACGTGTGGAGAATGCAGTGTTAGTGAAGGTGAGAGAAGGTGTATGGGTGAGTTGGAAAATGTGTGTGTGTGTGTGTGGTGAATGTTCTGGGTGGATGCCCATGTGGAGAATGCAGTGTGAATGTCCTGGGTACATGTGTGAGTGAATGTGAAATAAGGTGTATGGGTGAGTGATAGATGGGTGAATGGATGGGTATGAATGTGATTGTGTGTGCCTGTTCAAGGTGGGTGTGGAGAATGCAGTATGAGTGAATATGAGAGATGACTCTCATGAGTGAATTGGTAGGAATGTTGGTGGGTGAATGGGTATGAATGTGATTGTGTGTGTGCATGTGTGTGTGTGTGTGTGTGTGTGTGTGTGTGAGAGAGAGAGAATGTTCTTGTAGAGAATGCATTGTGAATGTTCTGGATGCACGTGTGAGTGAATCTGAGAGAAGGTGTATGGGTAAATGGATGGGTTGAGTGTGATTGTGTGGAATGTTGGCATGGAAAGGATTTTTATTCTGTGGGGAAAGGCATCCAAATGTGTTAGGAAATGCTCCTCTGCACTGTTTGTGACTTACATCTATTTGATTTTTTTCATGACTCACCCTACAAAACTGATTGCAAACTGTCTGGCTTTAAACCCTATTTCCCCCAGAAATTATGCTTTATAATGTAGCATTTTAATCCATTATTTTACAAAATAAATCTCGGGGGGGGGCAACCCCTGCCCCCCCAAACCCTATTTAGTTGATTTGGGCTCCCTTGCTATGCTCGGTTGCAAACCTGCGACAAATATGTACAACCCCAAGCCTTCAATGAAAGAAATCACCAGCCACCACCCGTTGTTTGTACGCTAGTTGAAAGATTTAAGCTTCGATAAAAAAAGTACATCTTTCACCTAGCACAGTGTGCGCATGCCCCTGCAGCGGCATGATCATCACAGAGATATTGCTGTGTTTACCGCCATAGTTGCAATGAGGCGCAGCATGTTTGAGAGCTACCCAGATGGCACACCAGCAAATGCAGATGACGCCTTTGATGCGTATAATGAAGTGACCTCTTTTGCTATGGACGTTCTACCTTTGAGGACACTATATTTGAAGTACTGGCCTTGACTCTTCATTCTGCTGAGACACACTTGCTGGCTATGACGTGGTTTTCTGTCATGGGGAAACTGTTCCTGCTTTTCCCTCACTATTGATCGTGGTAAGGTTCTTTTTTCAGGACTCTAAACAAGTAGTCATTTTTACTTCATCCACCAAATTGCATGGCAAACCCTGATAGTTGAACACTGTCAATATGAAGTTTTTATTAAGTACATTTCTTTTTTGTCAGGATTTCTTAATATCTGTCTCCCCTGCAGGGATTACCATGTCAAAATCTGCCCCGAGGAAGGCGTTTTTTGAAATCCAGGCCTTACAGGTGGCCTCGCAGAAACGTTTTTGGGTCAACGATAGATGGAACTTCTAGCCCCTTTATAGGACTACAACATTTCAGACCCTGGAGACAATAAATAATCGTTGTTTTCTACGTAGGCAGACCTGTTAACCAATTTAAATTTAAATTTCAACCTGTCACATTCCAGTTCAGGCAATGTTATAAATTCATTTTTTATTCTGTTAAAGTTTGTGACGTTTCTTTGCACAAGTTGCTTTTCACTTATTGTTTATTTTCACATTTATTCTTATTATTAAGTACATGCATATTCTGAACTCAAGAATGCTTGACTTTTTCCTTTTTACCAATTACCATTTGCAATTGTTTGATACTTTAGGTTTCTTTATCAATTTTCCATTGTAATTTACTAACACTGAATTTTCATTGCAAATTTTCATCATTGATTTTTTGAAACTTTTTTGTATCACTGTATTTTATACTGACAAACTGAATAAATTGGGAAATGCAAAAAGGGTTCACCCCCTCCCCCTTTTTCTTCTGTTGACTGTGCTTCAATTATCAAGGGGTATTTAATAAGGATATCTACGATACCAAATATAAATATGAATTGAATTAAATTCACTTTTCAGGCTAGAATTATTTCTTACAGCTTTTTGGACTTCTATGTATTTATGCTGAAGTGAGAGCAAGGTAAGAGAAACGTTATGGAGGAAATGTCAATGTCATGAACCACAGAGTGAAATGGTATACAAGGAAACAAGCAGGCAACATACTAATTGATGATTTTGTCACAAAGCCCCAGGGGCAATTTTGCACAAATAGTGCTATGATGTTGGCATGCAGCTGATAATATACTGTTGGGATTTGACAATACAAGAAAAGATGTCAGCAAGGACATACTTTGTAGGCAGTGTTATGGTTAGAAAAAAATAGCAGAAGACACATCAGTAGCACGCAAAGAAGGTGAAAGACACAGAGCATGGAAGTAAATCCAACTGCACTCAAAGCTAATGAAAGATACTTTATAAAGGATGTTTACCAAAAGATACATGAAAAAATGAGACACAGTGGGGACAAACCAAAATGCTATCTATGTGGCGATCGAAAGAACATAGTCAATAATACAGCCAGAAAGTATGCTCCGACTATCAGGGGAAAAGACATGTTTGCAAGAATCGCAAAATTCGAATGCATAAAGCTATAATAGTAGAAGAAGCTTCAT
Source organism: Ambystoma mexicanum (assembly GCF_040938575.1). Taxonomy (NCBI): domain Eukaryota; kingdom Metazoa; phylum Chordata; class Amphibia; order Caudata; family Ambystomatidae; genus Ambystoma; species Ambystoma mexicanum. Next base: position 1,449,522,721 of record NC_090935.1, on the reverse strand, counting down.
TATGCCCTGAAGATTCTGATCAGCCAGAAGACACCAAAATCCTTTACTGTTCCCGCCACTTGGTATCACCGGTGGAATTACCGGGTAGTAAATCTGCCAATCTTTGGAGGAAAAGTGGAGGATTCACCTACAGCATGCATGATGCTAGAAGTGAATGCTCAACTTTTCATAAATAAATGGGTGGAATTTCCACTTGGTAATTCCGTTGGTGGTGGTAATTCTGAAAAAAAACTTGCAATTTGCTGGTGGGGAAAAATGGAGGTAACGGAAATGCCTCCACTTTTTTTTCCAGGACTGTCAAACTCGTAATGAGGCCCAATGTAGTGCTAGCGTAAATCAACCTGAAGGTAAAAGATGCACAAAACCATTTTGTAAAGTAAATGGAAACAATCATGAAGTTAAACTCCTGGCAGATTCAGGTTCTGACCTCACCATACTTCCATGAATAACCTTCAAAGAGTTTTTGAACAAAGATCAGTGCCGAGTTCTTTATATAGGCAGGTGGGTGCCGCTCTCTGGGCGGTGTACATGTTTATATGGGTGGGGTGGTGCTGCCCTCTGAGAGATTTACACTTTTAGATCAACATTATAATTTAAGTTTATAATATTACTCTAAAACGTGCATGTACATCTCTCACTTCACAGTGGCAGGCAGTACAGTCCACCCGGGTGTTTTATTTGTACAAGGAACTGTGCTGCCTGACTCTGAACAGAGGCATATCCCCTGCTAAATATGTTAATGCAGAAAAGGTCTCTGCAAAATGCATAGAGCGCAATAATGAGAGGCTGTCAGGGAGTAAGAAGTCTGGCCCTATGCTTCTCATAATTGTCCTAACAGCATAAGAGCTGACTGACAGCAGAGGAGTCCTCTCTGCTTTTGTCAATGCTCTCTATAGGGGTGCGCCATCTGGTCATGTTTTGCGTATGGTGGTGACGTGCTGAGGGTGCAAACAGGAGGCAAGTGAAATATTGATATGCATATGTAATATGTTTCTTTGTAAATGTGCATGCAAGGGGGGTTGTATGAGTACACATGTATGAATGTGTGTGTGAATGTGTTTATGCTTGTTTTTATGTATGTGTGCATGCAAATAGTTGCCTGTGTGATGTATGAATGCACGAGTGAATAAGAGAGTGTATGTTGTATGTTTGCGTGTGAATGGGAGCACATGTGCTGCATTACTATATGTGTGCCTGTGCAGTGTGTGTGTGTGTGTGTGTGAAGGGGGGCCGTGCCTCTAATTTTAGGGGGGTGGCTACTGGCCATTTGTACTAGGCATCAATGGTAAAGGAAACATGATAAGTGTTTTGACGTGGCTAAACTGGCCTTCATTGGTGGAGCCAGTCTGAATATACTTTCATTCTGTTGCATGACATTTTTTACTGGGCATCAAGGTTAAATCAAACATGATAAGTGGTGTTACGTGGGTGGACTGACCTATGTTGTGGTGCAGCCAGTCTGCATATACTTTCACGCTGTGGCGTGGAATTTTTTACTGGAAATTGAGGGTAAAGCAAACTTAAGTGATACCTGTCTAAACTGGCCTCTATTAACTGTGCCAGCTTGTCCCTACATACTTACTGCAGAATGGCATTTTTACTAGGATTCAGGGTAAAGCAACATGATAAGTTCTATTACATGGCTAGACTAGTCTACATTGGTGCAGTCAGTCTGGATATATTTCCTTACTGTGACACAGCATTTTATTACTGGGCATCACAGGTAAAAAAATATGATAAGTGTTATTGCATGGCTAGACTGGCCTTCTGTCAAGACTCGAGGTCCGGGCAGATTAGGTATACCTCCGTCCCCAAGTACCAGTCAGAGGGATAGGAGCAACCCACTGACCAGTTATTGGGGCCAAGGGTGGTAGGAACAGGAGCACCGGGTCCCCAGGTAGCTGTGATGAAAAGAGGTAAATTAAACAATAAACTGCTGACTACACACTTCTAAGCAGAAATGACAATGTATGTGTAAGAGGACACCTACCAGTTGGAAGTCTGGGGAGTGGTAGAAGGGAGGAGATGAAACAGGATCCCTGATCATCCCCCCAGTAAGGTGCAGAGTGTTCCCTCAGTAAGGTGCAGAGCAGCAGCAATAAGGGGCCAGTAGAGGCGGGCCACCGTAACAGCGAGGACTTGATGGGTTGCCAAGGTTGAACGAGGCGGAGTCCTCACCGGAGGGTAAGGACCCAACGTGGCTCCAGACGGGAAAATCCAAGAGAAGTCCAAAAGCAAAGTTTGTGGTCAAATACAGGGTAAACAAATGGGAGGCGCTGTTGCCGAACAAAGTGAAACAGGCAGTCTGATCATTGGGAGCTGAGGTGGAAGCAGTTCAGGTAAGCAATCAGGACAGGTCGCCGTAACCAGAAGGAGTTGACAATAGGCAATCTGTGAAACAAATACTATGGTCGGAATCCAGGAAGTGAGCAAAGTCAAAAACAAGAAACACTATTCGCCGGAGAATTCACAGCTGAGAAGGGCCGTGTAGCGCGTTTGGTATCCATTTATGTGGTTGCCGTGGATTCTGGATCACGTGAGCGGGACCGCCGTGTCACGTGGGGGACACGTGAGCAGAATTTCAGCGTTGCATGGGTTGTTTGCTGTGCTATGCGGGCGTTCCAACGCCATCGCAACTGCCACGGTGGACGTGTCCAACGCCACCATGGAAATCGTAGCCTGTTTAACGTGGGGCACCTTGTCGGTGGTTTGGAGTGGTGACATGCTCGTTGGGCACGCTTCTGGTGCTGGGCAGGACCTACTTGAGCCCCGTAAGTGGAGGTGCGCTGGTGTGTTGGATGCATGTCAAGTGAGTGCTGGAGGGATGAATGCATGACACCTACATTAGTGCAGCCAGCCTGGAGTTGCTTTCTTACCATGGCATGACATTTTTTACTGGCAAAGCCAACAAGTATATGTTCTTATATGATAATACTGGCATATATTGATGCAGCCTTCATGAACATATATAGGCACAGCAGAGTAAGAATGTTTTATACTGGCTCATATTGTGGGCAAAGGCATCATTAGAATGCATTGGAAAATGTGCCTGTGCACTGTTGGGGACTTGCATCTACTGGATTTATTCATGTACTGACATACAAAACAGACGGAAAACTGTGTGGGTTTTTGCCCAATCTTTCAGTGTGCTGTAAAAATGCACCATTTTAACACATTGGCCCTCATTACGACCCTGGCGGATTTCGCGGTGCTAAATGCACCGCGAAGCACGGCGGAAAGCCGTCGATAGCGCCATGGGGGTTGGCGGATTTACCACCCCATGCCGACCTTGGCGGAGCGGTAAATCCCCAATCCCCATTTTACCCTTCCCCATTCCCATTCTTGCCCCATAGGGTATAATGGGAGTGGGGAAGGAGTTAATTACGCCGCCGTAAAGTACGGCGGCGTAATTAACAACGAGGTCCCTTAGCGCCATGGTTTTCTCCGCCCGGCAAAACCAGGCGGAGAAAACCTCCATGGCGCTAAGGGAACTCGTAGTACGGCGGACGGGTCCGCCGCGATTAGCGCTGGCGGAAACCCACTCCGCCAGGGTCCTAATGAGGGCCATTCTGTTTTAACATTTCTCAGAGGGAGAAGCCCATAAAAGTCCCGTTAGTTGGTCCGTGCTCCTCATATCTGAGGAAAACATGTATGCCCCTCCAATAAAAAAATTCACCTCCCACCACAGTAAAGGATAACCTCAGATTACGAAAATCAGATGTTAAACTAGAAGTCTTTGGTGGAATGAAAATCTGTCTGCCAGAGTACACAAAATGCTAAATTTACTTCAACAGACTCTCAACAAGGAGAAGAGTTTAAGCAGCTCAAACAGACATTCCCATTATAGGCTATCATGATCAATGAGATCTTAAAATGAAACTCGATTAATGCAGACAAGAGCAGGTATACTCAGCATGTGTAACAGATTTGATGGGCATTAATAAAAGAAAAGCTGATGTTTTTAATGATGTGGGATGCATGAAAGGGTCTCTTTCATGCATCCCACTGTGTAAACTCAGATCAAACATGGTACCGATCAAACACCAAGTGAGACTGGTTACCATTATCAAATATCCCCCCACTCATCCTACTGCTTGCAACATTTAACATATGAAATTCATACTGCTGGGCAGGGAGGTAATTTGGGGTGGTCAGGAGTACCAGCTGCTGCCACAGGCCACACCATTGCTACCCCTGTTACTACCCTGGCCGTCCCTGATTCAGGGACTTCAAAGATGGGTCCAACCCAAAGGTAAAGAGTACTCCCATGAGAGACCTCTTTACTTTCAGTAGCCCCCAGACCTGATCCCTCTCTTAGAAGCCTCAGCAGCTTCATAATGGCTGCAGAGGAGCTTGGGAAGGGCAAGATCGCCTCATTTATACCCTCACTGCATCAGCAGGACGTTGCCAATGAGGAGCACGCATAAAAGGAACAACCAGGAAGAAAGACCGAGAGTTAAGCATAACTTGCCTATGAAGGCGGATTGTAGATCCACGGAATCAAGGCGTCTATCTTGGTAGTAAGGGAAGGTGGACATGCAGGCAGGCCAGGGGCTTAAATGAGAATATATCAAGCTCTGCCTTATGTTCGGTGACTGTGCAGCCTGGTTTACAAGTGGTTTGGCACATACTTGAGCCTGTGCTTGGTATAATATAGCAGTAACTGTACATGTTAGGCGACACCTTAGATGCAGTGGCGGCATCTCCACGGCGACAAATGTAAACATTGTAAAATCAAAACAAAAGGAAAATGTGTTACATATAAACAATAGAGAAATAATCAGCAACATTGTATGGAATCCCCAAAGTGAGATGCATAATTATTGCACACCGGTGGGCAATTATAGTATAATATAATAATTTACAGGATCAGAACTGCTGCAGCATGTGATCCATCACCGTTCATCCACCGTAATGTTTTCTTACGACCCCAGGACAACCTGCCATTTCTTTGGTCCAGTGGAAAGAATGAATATTGGAGGAATTATCTGGGGGTGGTGGAACATGAAGGATTGACAGCGGAGAAGTAAAGGAATCTACTTCTGCATGTATTAGGCCCAGAAGGACAAAGGAAGTTTAAAGAATTACCACCATTGTCTGACACAGAGATAAGTGATGGAGAATGTAACATGTATGAATTGGAAATAAAGCAATTACACAAATTACTATTCACCAAAAACAACGGTGGCAATCCACAGATTTAATTTCTATTCAAGAAAACAGAGCACTGGGGAAACAGTAAAAAGACAGGTTTCAGTCTTAAAGACTTTTATAGTTTCATGCAAATTTGGTACAGGAATAACTAAAGATGAATTGATTAGAGATCGGATTATTATCCACACCAATAACTCAACAATTCAAGAAAGATTGTGGATGTGTGATGACCCCTCCCTGGCAGAAATGCTAGTAATTGCTAAAAAAGTGGAGCACACACAAATGTACACCAAGACCATAAAAAGAGGAAAAGAGGAAGGTGATAACAACCCTAGTGTCTCTAAGAATCAAGTGAGCCTGGTCAACAGAACAACAAAAAACGAAGAAGTTAAAGAAAGATACTCAAAGATGAACAGAGGAAATGTTACAAGTTCATGAGGTACGATGACAAACTAAGGGAAGCGTCTATCGTGGATTGTGATAAAATAAAATGTTTCAGATTTTGACAATGCAAACTTAATGATAATTCCCAACTATGTCCAGAGCTAAATCAAAGGTGTGACAACTGCAACACGAAAAGGTATTTTGCAGAAGCGTGCTGTAAGGAAGAAATTCTGCATGTCTAGGAAGATGATGACGAAGAGAGAGTAATGATGATTAAAGCAACTGGAAACTCAAATGGAGATTCTGAGGGGATGAACTGTCCCAGTTGTGTGGTGCACATGGGCAGACTTCCAATATCTATGATGGTGGATAGTTCTTCAATGTACTCAATCATAACAGAAATGATTGCAAAGTTTGAAAGAGGCAGGCCTCAATACGCAACTTCAAAGATCTGACATTTCAAATTCTGTGGATTTGAGGGAACGTGCATTCCCTTCCTATAATATTTTTATGCGTTGACCGAATTCCGAGACAGAACAGCAGCTCTGAAAGTATATGTGGCAAAGAAAGTCATGGAAGTTCTAGGATGGATGAACCAAGCAACATTGAGAATTAAATTGGATCCCACTAAAGAAGAATCAGTGTGGAGCTTCCAAGCAGGAAAACCTACACATCAAGAAAAGTATCCTGACGTGCTCACCAGTGACATTGATTGTCTCAAGGGTTATTCTCACAGGATTATACTCTAGCCGCGATACTGCCTTGTTACAAAGAACATGTGGAACATTCCCATTGCGTTGAAGGAAGAGGTAGAGAAGGAATTGGAGTGACTGGTAAAGGAAGGAGTGGAACCAAAACCAGCAATTCAAGGGTATCCTCACACCTACTCCTGTTGGATCCTCTTCTCAGGTGGCTTGGGAAAGGCCATTACTTTTGAATCCTGACCCTGGGGTGGAGAAGCGAGGGAGGATCACCTGGGTGGAGGGTCCTTGGGGATTGGGGTGAAGATATCCACAGGTGAGACATGGTATCCCCTGTCCTTATTGAGAACCAATCTCTCCACCACCCCCCCCCCTGCCTGTACAGGCTATTGCAAAACATCTCCCTTTATTTCCCCAATTCCAACTCACTTTACTACTGGGACAAGGAAAAGGCGACTAGGAGTGGTGAGCACTAGTAAGAAAAAAGGTAGGAGATCAGCAGCAAAGAGACCAACAGGGAATCCTGTATGTGAGGAGGCAGCCAAGGTGGGGCCTGCAGGAGAGCCAGGATGCCGGAAGACGACCCTAGGAAGCTGTGGAGCCAAGGGCCAGAAGGGCAGAGAGTAGGGCAAAGGTGGGGGAGACTCATTGGTCAGAGGTTTGCAGCCAGAGCTGCGGATGCAGAAGAAGGAAGCCAAGTGAACGACAGCGCCCGCAGAGAGAGAGCGGAGCTGCCGTTGAGAGACGGAGATAAGCTGCACTGCAAGCAGGCTCACTGTCAAAGGAACAAGTGTCGGCGGAGCCAAAACGGAAAGCACAGCTGCCTGGAGGAGATGCCAGAGCCCAGTGAGTGGAGAGGGTAGATCACTGGAACTGTGGGGAAACCGACATGAACTGCCGAATTAATGGGAAAGTATACACAAGTTGACAAATAAGGACAATATAACATGCAAGTGGCAGATTAACAGATTACAGATATTGAAGAGCGAACTGAATGAAAGCTTTTGGCAAAACTATGACTCGATGGCAAGGGTGTGTTTAATTCATATACTGCCTATTTGAAAAGTAAGCAAGAATTGTATGAAACACAGAAGGAAGCAGGTATGGAAGATTGCAAGAGAGAATGAAAGCAAAGTGGTGAAGGAACAAAACCACCACGAAGTGAACTATGTGAGAATACACTGTGGAAAGGCCAAAGACTGGCAAAGGAAGGAACAGATTGTGGCAAAGCAAAGAGATAACAAGGAGAAGCCAAGCAAATGTGAACCATCACACAGGTACAGATACAGAAGAACCTTTGTGGGCTAGAGAGCCCAGGATTCCTGGTTGCGCGACCTGTAATGTGTGGACCGTGTTGTCTGACAAATGAGCCTAGAACGCGGAAACCCCAATTGTGAAAGCCAAAGAGGTTGCTGAAGTGAAACAAAAGAAAGCAATGTAATAGAACTATTAAGAAACCAGAAGGAGTGTAAAGTTGATTTGAAGCTGTTTTTGAACATTGAAAGATTGGGAACCAGTAGATGTTGACTGTCTGAACTTGGGGTAGGGAACCCTGAAGTTTTGTGAAATTGTCTTGAACTTGAGGAAAGGAACCTCAAGGTATTGTGAAACTGTCTTGAACTTGGGGAAGGGAACTAAAAGGATTTGTGGAGCTGCCTTGAACTTGGGGGAGGGAACCAAGAGGATTTGTGGAACTGTCTTGTACTTTGTAGAACCATCTTGAACTTTGTGGAACTGTCTTGAACTTGGGGAAGTGAACCTCAAGGTTTTGTGAGACTATCCTGAACTAGGGGAAGGGGAGCTGAAAACTAAACCAGGAGCTAGAAGCTCAGAACTTTATTTGGAACACTATTCCTTGTATTGCTTATATCCCTACAAATTGTTTAGCTTTAGTTGTGCAGAAAAGTATAGGTTTTGGACACAGACAGAACTTTGTGACTCAGACTTTCCTTAGTTTCTTTAGGTAGGGAAATCCCACCTTAATATAGGGCAAGTTAACCTTCAAGCATCCTGACATTTAAGTTAATAAACAATTCTGTTTGAACTTCACGATGCCTTCACACATTCTAGTCAATATGGACTCCATGTAAGCAAGTGGAACATAAAATGGGAAAAGGGACTGAAAATGGCATTCAGTCCTCCTTCAAGGAGCTGCAAGCAGGTTGGCGATGCGCAGAAGGGAAGCCTAGAAAACCGAGACGCAAGGCTATAAGGTGAAGCCTCTGAAAAGGGTTGGAAAAGAACAGATCCTTCTCCCAAATGGAAGCAGGCTGCTGATAGCAATGGAAGAGAAGGGACCACACAGTCCAGGCCAGAAAGCAGACCTGCGGGGAGCAGCCGCTATGACGGTGCCGTAGCTGGAGGGGACCATGTAGAGAGCATGGGATGGAAGAGATTGAGCCCTGAACCGGCCCAAACCCGAACGGAAAAGACCTGAGGTAGGGGCTTGCGGGGGTTAGCTGGTGCAGACAGAAGAAGGGCATGTGGCCCTATAAAGAAGATCATAGAGAACAGTGCTGAGAGAAGAGCATGGGAAAGAGATGTTGAACAAATAAGTGTACCTAAGGTAAGTGGCTGGGACCTCCAATTACAGATAAGAAAGTATAACAGTCATATGGACAATAGCAGCACCTTGCAGGATAGTGAACCAGGTCTGCTATATCATCAGTAGAGAAGACCAGGGGAAGGGAGTCATTCCCCCTGGCATTGTGAACATTGTGAGAAGTCGGAGACAGACCAGGGAAGGAAGTCATTCCCCCTGGCATTGTGAAAATGTTGAGAAGCCTGAGGAAGGCCAAGGGAAGGGAGTCATTCCCTTGGCATTGTGAGAAGCCAGAGAAAGGCCAGGTGAAGGGAGTCATTCCCCCTGGCATTGTTAACCATATGAGAAGCCTGAGAAAGGTCATGGGAAGGGAGTCATTCCCTTGCATTGTGAGAAGCCTGAGAAAGGCCAGGGGAAGGGAGCCATTCCCCCTGACATTGTGAACATTGTGAGAAGCCTGAAATATACCTGGGGAAGGGAGTCATTCCTCCTGACATCTCAAGAAACAAAGCATTTTCCCTGGCGTTGTGAACTGTAATCGAGAAGACCAGGAGAGGGGAGACATTCCACTTGGTAATAGAAACAAGACACCTGGAGAAGGGAGGCATTTTCCAGGATACCCATGGTGAAGAACAACAAGGGGCCATAAGGAATGCTGATGTTTTGCAATTGGAACATTGTTTTATAAGTGAACTGAGACTTTCAATCTGGAACTTTGTGTTGTGCCTTTGAAGGGTTTGAAGGGAATAGCGACCTCAGGAAAGGAGTCATTCCCTCAGGAAATGTATTTATTAAATTTATTTGTAAAGCGCGAAACACTGGCCCTGAGGAATGGATGCGCTGGAACAAGATAAAACAATGCATAACAAAGAAAAAAGGGCAATGCAGGGGGGAATGTCAGAACCAACTAGAAGAATAGTACAGTTTTCAGTTTACGTTTAAAAGCAACAAGCGAGGAACATGTTCTCAAATCCAGTGGGAGAGCATTCCATATCCGAGGGGCTGCATAAGGAAATGATCTCTGAGTGACATAGGAAAAACGAGTCCTGGGTATTTCCAAAAGGCAAGTATTGTTCGACCTCAGTGCTCTATAGGCTGGCAACAGCGTCAGACATTCCGTTGAATACCTGGGCGCTTGGCCATATAGGCATCTATGCGTGATACATTGTATGCGAAAGGTGATCCTACTGCAAACAGGGACCCAATGTAGGGCGCTTCTGGCTGCAGTAACATGATCTGTTCTGCGCAGGCCCTCAACAACACACACAGCGTTGTTTTGAATGACCTGGAAGTGGGTAAGTTCATGTTTAGAGATGGCAAGCAGAAGGCTAAAGCAGTAATCTAATTTAGCTCCTATAATCGCACGCGCAATGGTGGCGCAATTTGTGAAGATAAGAAAAGGGTGCAGCTGAGCCAACAATTTCACATAGTAAAAGGTACTGGAAACAAGGCTATCAGCTTGTCCTTTCATGGACAGTTCTTGGTCCAGGATTACCCTCAGCCTCTTGACCTTGGGCAAGGTGGGAATCCTGCAGTCTGCAACCATGAACAATTGATACTCTGGGACAAGTTTATGCAATTGAGAGGCAGTACCCAAAACCATAAATTCTGTTTTGGAGTCGTTTAGTACGAGCTTGTTCACTTGCATCCATGTCTGAAAGATCTTATATGTAAGGTTCAGAGTGTTGGAGCCAGCAATGTGATCTCCCTGTTCGGGGGACAAGGCACTGCATGCCGTTCGCATAATTGGCAGATAAGATGCCTGCCCTGTCTAGTTGTTGGAGCAGGGGAAGCAAAAAGATGTTAAAAAGAGTGGGCAACACGCACAAGCTCTGTGGTATCACACAGGTGAACATGAAGTCCACTGCCCGGGCATCCTTAGAAAAAACCCTAGCTCTGTGATCCGCCAGAAAGGACTTCAGCCATTCAGTAGCTGCTGAGGAAGAATAACCTGTGCTAAGTAATCTCTCTGCCTCTATGGAATGATCAACCAAATCGAAAGCGGCTGTGAGATCCAGGAGCAATAGCAGAATGGTATTCCCACCTTCCAAAGACTTGAATATATTCGTTTTTAGTTCAAGAAGAGCTGACTCCATGCTCTGAGCACGTCTACAACCAGATTTTTTATGCTCTAAGATGTCATGCTCAGAAAGGAATTCCTCGACCTGTAAGCAGGCCACTTTGGCAAGTATTTTCAGCAAGTAAGGGACATTAGAAATAGGCTGATAGTTACCTGTCACATTTGGATCTAGGGAAGGCCTCTTCAGTAGCAGGGAAATCCAAGCGTGTTTGATATCATGAGGGAGGAAGTTTTCCGCAAAAGGAGGCATTCTCAAACTTGGTTATGAGCGGAACTAGCAGCGAAGATCAGGATTTCACTGTGATGGCAGGGTAGATGTCCCCTTTACAGTTGATTGGCTTTAATTTGCTCAGAATATCCATGAGATCAGAGTGAAAGTTGAATTCAGGACAGGTCATGTTAGTGGTGGGGGCTACTGAGGTATGTTCTGTGTTGACACTGCCTCTTTCAACAACAATATTGGATTGAATGTTCTTCAACTTATCCAACAATGCCTCTTGGATGTGTGAGAAACCCAAAGGTGTCTCACTTATTGGTCCCTGGGGATCTGTCGTCCAGGTGTCCAGGACACGCCTATCGCTATTGGATCCAGTTCCTAGGGGTGGATCAGACAGAGAGGATCACCTGGGTGATGGGTCTCCGGGAAGTGGAAGTGGCACACCAAGGGTTGAGACGTGGTATCCTCTTCCCTGTGAAGGATATATAGAAGCTCTACCCACCACCCCTTTTCCCACACGACAACTTTCTCACCCGGTAACAGACAACGGACTAACACCAGAGCTCTTTACCTGACATTTCCCAACACACGGGTCAGGCAGCGACAGGCAATTGACAGTAACCATGCACACCTGACAACCCTTTACCTTCCCCACAGGGATAAAAGGCAGAGCACAAAAGCACACTTGGAGCAAGCCCAAATGGACGAGGAGACAGCAACACCAAACTGGCAGTTCAAACGGAGAAGAAAGGCTGTGAGACCTGGAAGGACACCGAAGGGGGAATTGCCCTTGCCCTTTTCAACTCAGACCCGTGAAGCCTCTGAAAGGGAAAGCATAAAACCGGGAGTTGCAGCTGGCGTGCGAAACATGAGATGTCAATGGTACACGGGGATCTCCCGCTTTGATAGCGCAGGCGGAGAAGCAAGCTGGCTACCGTGGTACTATCCTTGACTCCAGAGATCAGAGAAGCCAATGGGTTCAGCACAGCTGGCGAATCGGAGGAAGCTGATAGCAAACCGAACTGTGTTGAGTCCAAGGTTGCAAATAGCAACATTTTGAATGCAAGGAATCTGGGAAACAGAAAGAACTTCTGTGTGTGTTTGAACTTTTTAGAGAGCTGAGTTGAGGTCCAGGTGCAGAGGGTTCCAGTGCCACGTGGGCGCTCATTCAAAAGACTGTGACCGGGACCTGTTCTTTGGAACTACAAGAACACAAAAAGGCCCTAGGAAAAGGTGGCATGAGGCGTCAGAGTGGTCCTACAAGGGTCACATCAAATCCCTTGTACAATCGAAAGTCTCTAACCCATTGCCAGAGGAAAGCTAGGGGAAGGGAACCCTGCTTTCCGATAAGATTGTGAACTGTGGAATAAGGCAAGTGTGAAACCGACAGAGGGATGCCGAAAGAAAGCTAGGAGAAGGAAACCCCTGCTTTCTGATGAGAATGTGAAATACATGAACTGAGTGAAAGAAAGGCCGTAGTGAACCCGACGGAGGGAGGCCCATTTTTGCAAGGAGGATCTGAGCCCGACAAAGGGAGATCCTAGGGGCAAAAGGCAATAGCCCAAGGTGCAAGAGTACCGAAGGAACCTTTTGTTTGTCTCTTTGTTCTTTTGAATCACCAAGCCTTTTCTGGCGAGAAAGAGACTTTTATTTGGGAAAGAGACTTAGCCTCTGAAGGTTTTGATAGTATTGAACTGGAACTGTGAACCTCGTGCCGACGAGGCCAAGGAGTGTGCTGTGCTCGACAGAGTCCAGCCTTGTCCTGTGCTTCAAACGTGGGGAATGGAGACCCCGCCATACTATCCTGAATTATTATTTTGTGAACACTTCTTTCTTTTCTAGTGAACATTATCCTGCACTGTTTTTGTAATTAAGTAGTAAGGATTGGCAATAGGTTTCTTTTAGTATAGGCCCTTTTTATTTGACAAGTCGCCACTAGGACTGCCTCAATATTATTTTATGGTCGTAGCTTGTTCCCATCTTTTTTAGGTTTAGATTAGGCGTTTATTTCACCCATCAAAAAGTTCAATAAACACCCTTGAACTGTGATGACTTGTGTCTGTCTTTACTGTTGCCACCATGAGTTCCTTACAGATGGTATTACACCATCTGTTATCTTTAATAATCTGCAATGGAAGAGGGCAGGGATTCTCAAGCTCTCGGAGGACTCTAAACAGCTCTTTAGAGCTTTAGGCATCCCTTAGGATACGTCAGTCATAGTAGTGTTTTTTAGCTGTTGTGATGGCTGTTTTATGTGCCTTAACAGCCTGAGAATAAGTGATGCTGTCCTAGTTGAGCGTGGTCGCACCATCATATTATCTCCTTCACCATCCAGAACAGCCCGCGCTTATACTCTGGCATCATACAAGCACCAAACAAGTGGGGTCCTGGGAAGTCTCTCTGCCGGACATTAGTCCCGGTTACAAGAGAATGGGTAAGTACCCAGATTCTTTAGCTCGCTATCTTTCACAGAGGAAAAATATCCAAAACATATCAGTCTTTGTCCTGCCTTAGGGCATTCCAGCACCAAAATGCTAGGCAATTCTCCTCTGAAGAAGAGTACCAATAGCAACCCTAGACACGTGTTTCGGTCTGGTTGGACCTCATCTGCAGAGAATTATAATCCCCTATACCATTGATAGAAACTTGCACTTAAGATGTGACCTGGTGCGCTAACATACAAAAAGCGCTGCTCCACAAAATCTCTCTATTACAAACGAAAATAGAAAAAAAGCATACCCTGCCACCCGATACACAATTCCTAGAGCCAATTGATGCCTCTTCGAACTCCTGCAGTCCATTCGAGTTTGCCTCTGTCTCCATAAGAGAAGTAGAAGGAATAATATCTAGCCTTAAATCATCTAGATGTCAAGGGGACATCTGCCCGGTGATAGTCATCAAAGAGGTGGCGGAGGAGCTCCTCCTTTCATCTCCTCCCTAATAAATGCACCCTTAAAAACGAGTACTGTTCCGACTAGCTTGAAAGATGCCTGGGTCCTTCCACTACTAAAAAAAAACGAGCCATGACCCTAATATCCCAACTAATTACAGGCCCATAACCATAGTACCTTTCTTACTGAAAATTCTGGACAGGGGCGCATACTCACAAATTCAAGACCACCTTGAATGCAACAATGTCTTAGGCCTTCGACAATCAGGCTTCAGACCGGGTCATGGCACTGAATCAGCCCTTATAGACTTAAACATTCAAATGGATGAACTAAAACCTAGCCCCCCTCCTTCTAGTGGATCTATCAGAGGCTTTTGATTTAGTCAACCATAAAGTCCTCTGCAAACACTTGACATCGGCAGCCCATTTCTCCTCCAAAGCTACTACATGGATACAGTCCTTCCTTGATAATAGAGCCAAGAGGGTATTCACACCTACTGCTCCGGCTGAGCCCGCCCCAGTCACTTGCGGAGTACCACAAGACTCTTGTGTCTCCCCCACATTATATAACATTTTTACCAAGCCACTTTATGACAATTTAGATGACCTGGGAGTCACCTACACCCAAATCCTCATCCCTATTACAGGCTCCTACGAGATTGACACCAAATTGCTCAATGAAATATACCAGACTATCCAAGCATGGATGGCTACCCACAGCCTCTGTCTTAAAGACGATAAGACAGAGTTACTCCTTATTGCATCTCAGACCAGACTGAACAAACTAGGCAACCAGTTCAAAACCTTCAATATTGATGGCATTGACATCAAAGTTTCCAAGGAAGTGAAAACTCTTGGAATTTATCTTGACTCCTCCCTCACCCTTACTAGACAAGTTAATGCCACGGCATCAGCAACAGCCTACACATGCAAACTGATTAATGCCTGGAGACTGTTCCTCTCCCCTGAAAGTTGCACTACCTTAGCAAGAGCCCTCATATTATCCAAATTAGATTACTGCATTGCCTTGTATCTAGGTACGAACAGTCGCGATGTGAAAAAAATACAAATATTACAAAACAATGCATTGAGAACGGCTCTCAACATCCCGAGAGTCAACCATACCTTCTCAGCAAGACCTAACACCCACTGGCTGCCAGTTCAGGACAGAATCGCATTTCAAACCCTGGCACTAACACATTCAGCCTCTCTAATTCAGCACCAAAATATCTTGCCAACAAAATCACTAGAAACCAATTGGACCGACCTACCCGGTCCAACATACACACTGTCTAAAGGTTCACAGATTTAAGTTACAAAAAGCAGGGGGCAATAGTTTTCAAGCATTAGCTGCCAAACTATGGAATCACATGCCGTTAGCTATTAGACCAGAACCATTGTTCTGGAGTTTTAGGAAAATGGGAAAACCTGGCTTTTTGCACACGAGCAGCAGTGATGCCTCCAACCCATCACTCTATCTATATGTTATGATTGTTAAGATTGATGTCCTACCACCTGTAACGCCTTCTATGTACTGAATTGTTTTTTCTGTTGCGTAATAACATTGTAAAACTCATGTAATGTGCCCAGATACCCTTGGGTTAGGTGCGCAATATAAATGAACACATAAATTAATATGTTCTGGGTTGAGCCCGGTGGGGAGATGAGATGGTGGGCTGTGCCAGCCGTCCAGGGAGCGGGAGTCTATGTATTAGTGTTGAAGTTCGGCCAGTGGCTCATTATGTGGTATGCATATCTGGGTTGCCACGAGGGTCGGACCCCTGATGTTTAGAGTTGTGTTGCTGTGGTGAGCATGGCATGCTATGGTCATCACATGTGTAGTCAGGTGATCTTGCTTGTGCATTATTTGTGTATGAGCCAGGTCTCGTATGTACATCATTCACAATTACATGTTATATTTTAGTGGCAAAGGTGATGAAGATCAGTTACAAAAACACATTAAATTCATGTTCTGTGTTGAGTCCTGTGGTTACGCACCCGTATTTGCAGATTAGTCTGGCTTCTCTTTGTCAAAGTCGTAGTTCGGGGTCCCCTCCTCTTGAATCACATGTTACTGTCTCGAGGACCACAAATCGAATATCTTTTTTGTTTTCCAGTTGGTGTTTCTATCGCCATTGTGTTGCCAGGGAATATCTTGCACCCTGTGTGCTCAGTTTATTTAGGTGTTCACAGATCTGTGTCCTCAGTTCTCTGATCGTGCTTCGATGTACATTAGCTTGCAAACACAGAGGATGCTGTATACAGCATATTTGGATCTACAATTGATTAGTTGCTCTATCTTGTGGCAGTGGTTGCTACTGAATAGTACTTGCTTAGCGTTCTGTGCAAAGGGACACATTGAGCATGTTCCACATTGCGGAACCCGACTGTTTGCAATGGATGTAGCCAACTCCTATGGTTATCTGAGATGGGTGTCATGTAGGACGAGGACGGACTTAAGATGGCCCTCAAGGTAGGTGCCTTGGTGTAGGGAAAATATGGTCTGGGTGAGATCCATATCTGGATGTCTTGGTCTATTTCTAGTAGGTGCCAGTGCTTGTTGACAATTCTTTGTAGCTTGAAGCTATCCTGGCTATATTACTGTGGCGTCCTGTTGTTTGTTTTTGGGGGTTACTAGCGAGCCCCTCGTAATACCAGTGGTTTATGTTTTTAGCTTGCTCGGTGGGTGTGTGAGTATTTTCGGTGGGTGTGTCCCTCGTTTTTGGGGTGTGTTTGTTTTGGTGATGCCCCCAGAGAGTACATTTCAAGGCATTTACTAAGCGAACGTGGATCTTGGGAGAAGGGTGTGCGGTATCGTAAATTAAACCACAAAGTTGACGGTGTAAGTGTTGTGCACGGTGCACAATAGTTTGTGGATTTGCACTGTGCCGGCAGCGATGGACGGGGAAAGTGTCTGAGTCATACATGCCAACATTCCGAGGCACTCGGGAGGGAGATTTCTTCAGAGAAATCGGGAGAGAACAATTTCCCCATAGGAACGTGAAAAATAGCAGTATTTTTCCCTGAAAAATCGGGAGTCTCCTGCCTAAATCGGGAGGGTTGGCATGTATGCTGAGTGTATGTGAAAAATGCGTTAGAGTTCAAAGTGAAAATGTTTGTTGTGTTTGGCTGTTTGTTATCTTACCGCATTCAGTTGTGATTGTGTGTGTTCCGCCGACGGATGTTGCATCGCAGAGTTTTGGACTTACGTCCTTTTTCTTGGTGAATGAGGTGTGAGCTATGTCTGATTTTGTGCACGGTGTAAGATCCACTAGGTTTCTGTGTCTGACACTCCACATACACCTAAATGACTTTTATCACAGTTTACGCACAAAAAAAGTAATAGTTAATGTGGGCCATGTTACAGCTTTTATATACATGCCAACCCTCCCGATTTAGTCGGGAGACTCCCGATTTTTAGGTGAAAAATATTGCTATTTTTCACGGTCTCCCGCCTAAAATAACTCTAGCCCCAATGCATTCCTATGGGGAAATATGCGTCTCCCGATTTCCTTATGGAAATCTCCCTCCCAGGTGCATCTGAATGTTCGCATGCATTCTTTTAGACTTTAAAATCATGGATAAGTCAACATGGGTTGCATACCAAGGCCCTGCTGCACCATGACTCCTCTACCCTGATGACACTGCGAGTCACAGAGCTCATTCTGTGAGCCCATCCTTGGTGCTGCAAATATTTAGATTGTTGAGAACAACCAGTGCTGCATCTTCTTGTTATGATGCAAATACAGGCTTCATAACCCCTAAAAATAAAACATTGACATGAACTGGTGATTTCAAGTTTAAGAACATATTTTAACTTGTACAGCTAGAAACAATACCACTACATAAATAGAGAGCGGGTGTGTGCGGCATGCCTCCTACCTGCAACTTTCTTAACCGTTTTGGAGGGCTTTTTTGTCCCTTTTTAAAGTGATCCAGCATAACACACAACTTATACTCGGAGATCTGCATCCTTTGTCTCTCCAAATGTGTCAGGCCCAGGGGTAGAACGGCTTGAGGCACTCTGTGGGCTTAGAGGGATTCAAAATGGAGGAAGTGACACTGCATCCTGATTGGCTTCTGTCTTGATAACGACTCTGTGCCCAACATTCTAAACTGCCTTTTATTAGTCATTCTTTAGAGGCAGGTCATGTTTATATTTGTTCCCCCAAGTTAGGCACGTGAATTCCATGACAAGGTTATTTCAGTGAGGAAGATCAGGAAAAATCAGGTGGAGGAGCAGTCACAGGAAGGAGGAAAGACTGCAGCAACAGCAACCTTTGGCAGCTAGGTTCAAGAACTGTATTTTCATCTAAATCTACGTTTCATTTTAAAGTTATATGTGTATATCAGCTAAAGTCAGTAAAACAAAGGTTGTGGCGACCACCAGTTGAAAGTAATTAAATTAGTTCAAGACTTTGCAGCACAGTTGTATTTTGGAAGCAGTGTGCTATGTTGTAGTGAGACCATCTGTGAGAGAAAGCTTGAAGGTCTGCAGGCATAATAAGCTACCACTGCGAGTTAGTAATGCACTTGTAGCAGCGAACAATAACAGGAACGAAAGAATGACGGAGCGCGGCTTGCGGAAGCTTTCGGGTTTGGAGGACCTCTAGTGGGCATCCGTGATATTGCATTCATGAGCAGAAACCTATAATTCTGACCACTTTTCTTTCTCTTTGGAGCGCGTAGGCGCAGAACATTTGATCAAATGTGTACCGTCCTTTCATTGCCAGTCATTTTAACAACTGTATTCTTTACAAGTATAGAATTACGAAAAAGCTTATCGAAATTTCGGGGGGTGGGGGCAAAGGGCAGATAAGAGAGTAGTTAAAAAGAGGTCCCAAAAAAACAACTTCGATGGCCCTTTCCGTAATTATGTACTCTTTAGAAAGGCAGTGGTGTAAGAATGAAAGAACATAGAACCGTCATTTCCGTTGTTAAGCTGTTCGCCAGTACTAAGGTGAAGACTTCTCAATGTTGAAATCTGGCAATTGTCAAAGACTTTTTCATGAAGACAAACAACCAAGAGAGCTTGCAAGAAACTATCCCTCAGGTAGTTAAAGAGGGAAATGTATGTAAAGTGAGCACATTCCAGGGGAAGAAATAGGACATGGGTAGTAGATTAAATAAGAATGTTGAACTAACGTGTAACCTTTCTCATCCCAATACAGATATGCACCAGAGTCAAGGCCAGGAATCAGATTCGTTTGTTATTTTATCCACTTCAATGTTCCCTTGGGGGTGTTTTTAGACTCAGCCATATTAGAATCTGGTTGATGGTGCGGTTGAGGGTGCAACACTTTTGAGGCACCGTGGTGTTCAGCAGGTCCTGAGAACATTGGGTGAGAACACAGACCTGACAACATTTACTGCATCTCTACTCACACCAGCCCGGCATCGTAGGTGGAATTGTCCAAAACATCAGGCGAATTTTAGGTTGCAGACCCACATACAAATGTCAAAACGCGATTTGTCAATGCTAGTTTCTTTTGGTTTTGTAACAGTGTAAAAGGAAACAGAAACTGACACGCTTGGAGAGGCATAGATCCCTGCAAACTGAGGGTACAGTGCATTGTGACACATGCAATGGGGTGATGCCTCAGCTACGCTTCGCCAGGCTTCATCACTACGACATTAGTTGTGAGGTTGTGAGTACGTTCCCGAGGCAGGAAGGCAGTGAAGAAAATTTGACCCCCACCCTGCCAGCTCCTTTCTGAATTAACCTTTTTAAAGTATATTTTGGTGCTTTTGATTTGAGGTTCCCAAACAATTACAACAAAAAACAATGAAACCAAAACAGAATATAACTACTAGTCCCAACTTGCAATACTGTATTTACATTTAGATGCAATAGGAGCAGCATTTACAATCGGGACTCCGCAGGTGGGAGGGTTCTGGCCCCTGCTTGCAAGCGGGCTTTAGTCTCCCCCTGAATTGAGACTCCAAGTAATGGTTTGAAATAATCCCACCCTCATTGCGTAAACTAAAAATAATTACAATGGTGTCTTTTGATTGTGAAATCTTTATTGAAAATTGCACTGTCGTCTAGCCTGCTTTTCTTAGCTTGTTATATTAATTTTAAACTTGGGGGTTTGGTGGCTGCTTCGGGATAGATGTGTTAAGGTGTGAGTCACGAGAATGTTGCGTACCTGTATGTTTGGTTGATCTCGACGGGGCAGCCAGACTGACAAGAAGAATTGGTGACACGGAGAACCAGCCTCTCCTCCACCCAGAATGGGTACTGGGTGAAAGATGGACCGATTCCCAATGTCACAAGCAGCTCTCTCCTGATTACCGTGACGTCAGGACTGTGCACGCACAGGCAGGAGAGGCTGAAGGAAACAAGTCCTTGAAACGATGGAGCTCCAAGGTCCAAGGAGGACCGAGACGTGCTGTGGTGCTCAAGAGTCCAAAAATGGCCGAGGCGTACACCAGGGGAAGGTGCTGGATGCTGTGGTTCTCAAGAGTCCAAGGATGGCCGATGCATACACCAGGAGAAGACACTGGATGCTGTGGTGCTGAAGAGTCCAAAAATTGCTGAGGCGTACACCAGGGGAGGACACAGGATGGATTACCACAGTACACAGGCTGGCGTGGAGCAGGAGAAAAGGATAATCAAGGCAGAGCTGACCAGCCAGACAGGAATTCGCAAGACCCGGGATAGGAGCGAAGCTGGCGTGGCCCATGCAAGGAGAGGAGTCCAGAAAAGCAGAGAACTCCTGCAATCCCAGAAGGGAGGAAAAAGGGGAATTTCAGAGGGACCCCGGAACAGCACAGGGAGCTGGCAAGAGGAGGACCAAGGAGAAACAGGAGAGGGGAAAACCCCAGGTAAGGCAGGAACCAAGGGAAACTGGCACTGGAAGATTGAAGGGAGCGAGCAAACACGATCAGGAACAGAACGCGTTGAGACGTGATCTGTTCCCGATCCTCGCTCTCCTTTTATGGGCCGCCGGCGCCCGCGAGGCCTGGAACGCAAGCCGATCGTCGCTGGGCGCTGGCGGACCCAGAGCGAGGTTTGGGAAGCAAGCCCCTCCAATCACGGGCGCCCAATCCACGCGCCGAGGAGCTGCAGCCTGGGCCCCCGAAGCTCTCCCTCTGGCGCCTCTCCAAGCGCGGAAGCGCGGATAGAGGCGCCAGGAAGGGAAAGCGTGCGCAACGAACCCCGGTCTCCCGGTAAGCGTGACAAGATGTTGAAATGCTGCAGAGTTGTTAATACCACCTCTGTTTCCACCCTGCACCTTTTCACATGGGACTTAGTTGCTGTTATGTTATGGGAGGATAGCTCACGGGCAACATGCTCGCCTTGGAAGCAAGACGACACAGAGCACCACAGGTTTGATCCCTGGGTCTGCGCTTAGAAACCTCTGGGTATCAAGCACGTTATAAATAACCTATCACATGATATGTGTGAACAGCTGAGGGAGGAGTGGTGAGCGAACGTAGGACAGTGCAGCGGATTAAGGTTTTACTTTACAAAAGCAACCAAAAAAAGCCCCTAACTAAAATAAAAAAGTCAATAAGCTAAGCCATCGGAGTAGAACATAGTGGCCTGAATTTGGTACCGTAAAAAAATGAATTTATATTAAGATGAGTGTTGGATGGCAAGTGGGGTTCAAAATGTGACAATTGTTGTGAAGCAGGATTTGCTAGTCCTCACTCGACCTTTCTCCTTGGCCATCCAAGTTGGAAGATTAGTTGCCCACTCCATTGCCTGGGACACCCATCTGCTTATTTTAATTCTGTAGTTCTGTAATAAATAAAATGAATAAACATAAAAGGGGGAATTGCAAAAAGTATTAATGGAGGTGGCATAGTCACCCAGCTCTCATGACTGTTCCTCATTCGGAAGACAATCTCAAAGCCAATAGCCAATCAAACTTGGCGTGAGTAAAGCCTAAAAGGTGCAGCTGTGGCTTAACATATCCCCACAATGCACTCAGCTCCGGCAAAACCTTGTACATGGGCAGCAGGGTCTCTGTCGAGCGCAACACCATGGAGAGTAGAGATGCGTTACTTTCCCTTTCCGCATATCGGCAATGGGAATAAAAGGAATAAGTCAAGCAGAGGTCACTCGATGAGACAACAAGTCTTGCATTGGGACAAAGAAAGCATCATGTGTTAGCTGATATTACTACAGTCGAGGGCAGGCCCTGTAAGTGCATACCAAACATGACGCAGCTTCTGAATGTAAGTGTTGCTGCCTCTCATTTATTGGAACCTTGTAGATGGAACTATTGATTCATTTAGGTATGTCTCTATTATCACATTCAGGCAGCAAAAAGGAATGTGTCCACTTTTATAGTTTGGGCATTGTCTTTTCAGCTATGTTCCTGTGTCTGGCACAGAGTGATGTATTCTGCCTGCTTGGAGAAATGGGATTTCACAGCATGTGAACATGAGCACTTTCAAGTGGAGGATAGCTCAGGGGCAATGTGTTCGCCTTGGAAGAAAGATGACATGGAGCAACATGGGTTTGATCCCGGTCTGCGCTTAGGCACCTCTGGGTATTAAGCGTGTTATAAATAACCTATCATATCACATCATCTGCAGCCTTGCCTAACCTCTCATTGAATATGCATGTAATTTTCAGTAGCACATATGAACAACATGTAACTAGATCTATTTTAGGGAATCAGAGATAACACATTCAAAGCCTAGAATGAACACTTGAATGTTCAGTAACTAGGCCTACTTTGGGAGATTGTAGTTAGCACACACAGCACACACATGAGAGAGAGAGCACCCTTTGGATTAGGTTTCTGTCATTTACTGAAGAATATTGAGTAGAGGATTTATAGTATTATAACTTTAAGAGAGTGTTGCGTCTTTCCCTCTCTTGGGATTTACGATCCATATACTAGTGACTCACTAGGCTGCCGTAGCATCCATCATTAGTCCTTTGTGAAAGCAAGGAGCCTGGATCCCATCAGAGGCTCTGAGCTCCAAATAGGAATGAGCTCTCTCTCTTGGCTCGGCAAAGAAATGCATTCAGTTGCATGGCAAATGTATGATTTAGGGGCCTTCATCATGACTGCACAGGAGGGGCCTCAGGGAGGACCCACAAAAGAGGACACAAGTCTGTGACACTTCAATCGGAACCTGAGATTCATCAGCCATTTCTTCATTGGCTGAAGGAGGACAGCACACAACCTTTTCTCTCTTCTGGGTGCTTCTGATTACTCACACTTACTATCTTAGCATCTTTATGTACCACACCACTCTAATATGTCTCCCATGGTAACTTGTATGTCTGAGACTTGGGCTGCCACCTTTTCTTTCTATTTCTTTATTTGTTTTAGCTTTTACAAACTTTTACAAAAATTTAAAATTCATAGTTAAAACCTTACAATTACATAATGTACAATTTGCAATGTGGAATTCATGATTATGTAATACATAATAAGTTTACAACATCAGTTCATGAAAATTCTAATGTAACATAGTACTATTCAAACAGACTTTACTCTAATTTTTTCCCATAAAAGGTCTCTCAGTAACCATACATTGTAAACAAATTCTTTAAAATACATTTCTCGTTTAGCTGTTAACTCTGGGCATTCGGACATAAGATGGCAGAGGTTTTCCAGCTCGCCCTTATCTTTTCAGAATCTACAAGACCCGTCAACCCCAATTTGTCTTGCCCTTATGCTCTTTATTTGATTAGTCAACAACACATTCATACGAAATCTCATAAAACCAATTTTCATTTTTTTACTAGGAAATTTCTTTAAATAAAGTTCCATTTCATTGTCTCTTTTCCCAGCTGTTAATACATGTGTATATAGCTTTGTATCACAAATTATCAAGCAAGTTTTTTTCCCAATCATTCACCTTGAGTCTTTCCTTTACCATATTGGGGTTTTTCCCCAGTAAATCCATTGTGACACCTATTTCTTGAAGCAATGTTTCACATTCCAATCTTAGATTTGCTATATATCCATCTGTATCATTCACTCCAAGCTGAGAGTATAGTGTTCTTTCTTTAGAAAAATCCCATTTACTCATGAGGCAAAGTTTCTTCCACTGAATCAAACTCACAAGTGATTGTATACCCAGTTTGTATCTTATAACCTCAATAGGAATGCATTTGGGCAGAAAGAATAATATTAATCTCCGAATTCTGCTTTTAACAGCTCTATATTCTGTCTCCCTTGTTTTTGGTCGAAATTCAGTTCTGTACATGATTGTAGGCAGTAGCTTACTTTCATAAAATTCTCTACATGGTTCAAGGGAGAATTTACCATACTTGTTGTCAACTCTCTTCATTTGATTTAGCATGCAGTTGACTTTTGAGTTGAGGTAATTTACCAAAAAGGTCTTAGTGTACTTAGCTACTACGGGATACCCCAGGAATTGAAAGTTTTCTTTGACTGTCAATTTCTTACCATCCCAGTTCCACACAAACTTGGTCTTTATACGTTTATCCCCCCCTTTTGTAAGTTTGGTAACAACAGATTTTCCTGGATTGATCTTTAGTTCCATTTCCAACATATACTTGCCAAAAGTTGTAATCAGTCTTTGTAGACCCACCGGCGTTGTGTCTATAAGAAGGAAATCATCAGCATAGCTTACCCAACTAATTTTCAATTTACCAATCTTAGGAGAAACCAGTGCAGATGCATTCAGTGCTGTTCCTACTCCTGCAACGTAAAGAGTGTACAAAGTGGGTCCAAGAATACATCCTTGCCTGATTCCATTCTCAGTAGTACACTCTCTGGAAAGAAGACCATCTGAATCTAATCTTATCTGTATTCTGGAATCGTTATGTAGAAATATTATCATGCTTAACAGTCCCTTTGGTATTCCATAACTATCCAGCCTCTGCCACAGTAAGTTTCTATTCACACAGTCAAAAGCTTTGCTTAACTTCATGGATGCTACATAAATTGGTGCATCCATGGATTTCCAGGCTGATGTCTGTAGGCACTTTATCAGGAGACCTCCACAGTCCGTCCCCATATTTTTGCGGAATCCTATTATTCTAGGATCTAAGATGTTCATTTCTTCAATCCAGTCATTTATTCTTTCCAGTATAATGGAAGCAAATATTTTAGAATCTACATCCATTTTACTTAGGGTTCGGTAATTTTCTGGTACATCCCTTGCACCCCTTTTAAAGACTGGCACCATATATGCTAGTTTCCATGATTCAGGAATAGTTTGAGACTCTATTATATCTTGAAATTGGATGTATAATATCTTGGCCCATAAATGGGAAGAATGCTTCAGAACATTGTTAGTAAGTTTGTTAGGACCAGGGGCTCTGGAGGTATTAGATTTCTTAATCTTTGTCTCAATTATAACTGTACTGATATCTAAATCCCATTTCTCTATTTTTTGCGTATATGTTACTGCATTTCCAGATGTAAACATTTGCTTAATATATTTTATCCAAACATCTTCAGATATGGGATTTGTAATTTTACTCCAGTTATTTTCTTCTTTATGATTTATGAATTCCCAAAAGGCCCGAGTGTTCTTCCCCTGCAAACTTTCTAGCATCTTTTCGCCATCTACCTGGGTTATTCGGATGCGTTCCAATTTTAGTATATCTCTGTTTTAACTTCCTAATTTTTTCAACACCATTCCCATTTGAATCAGCATTCTTAGCAATTTTCCTTATCTCCCTTCTAAGTTCGTTTTTTTCATCCTAATTTCTATAGAGTATTCATGCTTGTGTTTTTTGTTTTGGTTAGTCTGAAATGTGTGTTTTGCATCTAATACTGTTTTCAGATATTCTGGGAAACCCTTTACAGAATATCTTACAATCTTATCTTCTAACTTGCAAGTGTTAAATTCAGTTAGCATACACGTGTTGAAATTATTCACTTTTTTTTCAGACCATCGCACTCGGTTACCTCTAGTATTCCCACTTAAGTTCCTTAGGTTTATATCACTCCTATTGAAGTTATCCGGTAGCCATTTTAGTTCCAACAGTAACAATGAATGGTCGCTCGTACTTGTTTCTTTCACTTGAAAGTTTTTTACTTTTCCGAAGATACTAGCAGATAAGAAAATAAAGTCAATTTCAGAACTTGCACCCCTTGCAGCCCATGTAGTTTTCTCATTTTCCAACTGTTGTAAACCCCACCCTGTAGCCCAACTCATCCACATTCCACCTTCAACTTTCTTTCTTTTTCCCTTTTCCACATTATGATAATCAGTCAGAAAGCAATCCAATATTTCCACTTCATTCAAATTACAACCTGCATTAAAGTCCCCAGAAAGTATAATGTTGGCATCACCATATTTACTGAACCATTCATATAGATTTATGTCTAGTTCAGCCAATATTCTGTTAAGGTTGGAATCCGTGGTTCTATAAATATTCAACAGAAAAAGAGTTTCTTTCTTGTCCCCCACTATTCTGGTCCATACTGTTCCAAGAATTTCCCCACACATGTCACACTCTTCTTCACATTTTGACATTCCGATTACTTTTTTGACAAGAGTAGTTATGCCCCCTTTGGGTCTGCCCAGCACACCTTTTTAGCCAGGATTGAAACAGTATCAAACCCATCACATAAGAGCTTTTCTGTGAGCCATGTTTCTTGTATAAATAGAAAGTCTGACAATTTAAGGGACACACACATATCAATATTACCTGTTAAAGGTTTATTTCCCCTAGAATTCCAACTTAGGATTTTCAGTGTAGGTTTGGACCTAAAGTGGTTGGCTTAAGGCTCTTAGTTGCGCAATTGATTCTTCTAGGACCTCTGCTACTCGCCTCAATTTGAGATTTTCATTTTTATCTATTTGGTTTCCCTCCTGTTTTACAGATTTTTCACAATTCCATCATATTTCCTTTTTCTCTTCAATCACTTCTTTTTCATTTTCCCATAGGCCTACATCATAGCCATATTTATGAAGACTGTCCGCCTCCTTCATTATGATGTTTCTAACCAATGGAGAGTATATCACCAGCCTGACCTAATCATACCTCCACCCATGGATGAAGTCTACGAGTTGTATGTCCTCAGATGTTATTAATCGTAATTCAGGGATTTCTTCAAATCGCTCCAGTATTTTCCTCCTATTTAGCGAGACCCGCCCTCCCTCCTCAAACAGATATTGTAATATCAACCTAGGTGCATTTGGATATTTGGGTTTACGAAGTTTACAAACTTCCAAACCGTAATTTCCTTCTCTAACCCTGTTAATTTGTTCATTGTACCTATGCTGGTTCCCATTCTTCAGGGATTCTTCACAGTCTTCTACTCTTCCTCCTCCCCCTTCATACTCTCTACCTACCTCTATTCTCTTATTCCTTAGTTCTTCACTTCTACTTCCTTTCCTGGGTTGTGGTTCACTCCAGTTCTTCTCCTTCAATATCTCCCTTACTATATTCCTAACACTTTCTTCAACTGTCATTTTATCCACTTCTTTTATACGTTCTAACTTTCCATCACTCTGTTTTCCATTACTGCTTTCATACATTTGGCTTTCTCTGCCTTTGGGATATCTGTATTCCTCTTCCTTTTCCATTTCCCCACTTATTTCCCATATACTCTCTCTCCCGTTACTGTTAGGTGTCATCTGCTCTTGTTTCGGGAGTGCAGGTATCAGGAGTTTGAAAATACCATGCACGGCTCTTCCTTCCTTTGGCCGAATAGGGGATTTAGATGTATCAGTCATTTGTCTTCCTTCATTTCCCTTGTTTATTATTTTTTCTAACTTTTTCCTCTTAGTTGAATCCTTAGGTATTATGTCTCGATTATTAGGAATGGGTCATCCTTCATTACCATTGCTTATTATTTTATCTGGCTTTTTCCCCTTAAGTCCGTCCTTCAATCTTATGTCCGAGTTTTCATAATGAGGACCATTTTCAATGGAGTCTCCTTCCTTGAATCCCACTTTGCCTCCCTCCTTGTCATTTTCTCTAATGACTTCTTCTCAAGTTAGTCCCTTTCCTATATTGCGCAGGAATTTTAGTGATGATGCCTTTCCAGTTTTTAGTTCTGCTTCTTTTAGCACCCTCTGTTTTTTTTCCCCTTTTTGAAATTTTTTGATACTACTACCTTTAAGTCACTCACCTCTGCCTCATTGTTCTTACTTATTTCCCCCAATTCTTCAGTTGGGTGTGTTGTAAGACCTGTGTCTTTGTTGGCCTTATCAAGCTGTTTATTTGCTTTACTAGCTCCCTTACTATTTTCAACTCCTTTTTCACTGTTCACTTGACCTGCAGGAACTCCTATGTTTTTCTCCAGTGGGACTTTCCCCATATTTTCACCTCGAGTTTCCATCAACTTCATTTTCTCCGACATCTGCCCCAAGCATACTGTTTGTTTGGAGATTTCTTTGTGAAGCCACTCTTTTAGCTCACATAGTGTCACTATAATAAAAGTCCTTTCCCTACTTGCATTATTTGAATTTCCATCTTTGAAACTTTCTCTCCCCACTCAATCACCTTGTGAACCATCTATTTCTTCCCCCATCATTGCAAACTGTGTTATTCTACCTTAGTAAATATTAATGGGGTGTCTGCCATCGGACTGATTTGTGAGTCTATGCTCACTGAGCAGGCTCTGCGGTCTTCGATACATTCCTTAGTCTGTCCTCCCCCCTCCCCTTCATCCTCAAAAAGGAGCTGCGATTGGACCGGTTCCACTTCCTCCCATTCGCCTTTCTCTGCCTCCATTTCTTCAACAATTTTTGCAAGTTCAACGTCAGTACTTTGTGGGGGTTCACCCTCTACACAGTCTTCTTGAGTATTTATTTTTAGATTTGGGGAAGGTGGTAAGGGCATCGCCAGAGCCTTTAGAAAAGTACTTCTCCATGTGTTGAAAACTATGGGGCCTGGTGCTGTATCCTTTTTAGAGCATATTACCTTTTTCTTCATACCTGCTTTGTTTCTAGAGAAAACTGTTATTTTATTTTTCTATGTATGAGCTGAGTGTGTGTTTCAGGAGAAAAATAGTATATGCTGTGCATATGAAACATGGTCCACTGCCGAAGCAGTTATATGGGTTTCTTCATTACAAATCCCCATTTTATTTCACATGTGTTGTTTTTTTTTCCCCAATCAGCTAATAGCCTAATGCGTCCCCACCCAGCTGCAGTGTAAATCTTGGAATTCTTTAACTTCAATTTAAACATGCATTTGTATACATGATAATGTTTACAGCAATTACTTCAAATCATCTGTGAGTGTGGCGGGGAACAGGTTATTGTATTAAAGTGTGCTTTTTAGAATACATGTGAAGCAGCTTTCTGTTGCATTCCACACACAGCAGCCTTGTAATTCACAGGCTGCCAACAGTGTGATTTACGAGCTCGTTATATTCGCAGGGGACATTTCACGCTTTTTAGTGTTATATTTGCCCTGCGCCCCGCTATGCGGTGACGCAGGGCGTCTGAATAAAAGCCTGCCCCCGCGCAAGGGAGGCAGTTCCGGGCACAGACTCCAAAAATGTGTGGTGTGTTTCATTGCGCTCCGGCTGGAGCTGCGCCACTGCGGCCTACCTCAGAGGCCTACAACTTTCTGCCTCCACGCGGAGCCAGAACATAACACTGGCGACAAAGGAAATGGGACCCAGCACACGCGCTCGGCGCCCGACCATCTCATTCCTCCTGCTACGCACAGCCGATCGACATCCATGGGCTACTGGCATCGCTCCTCGACAGATGGGCCTACCGCACACGCAGCGCCCAGGTGCGTTCACGGCAGTGAACATTTGGAGACAGGCAGCGGCCCTGCCCGCCAACACTTCATAGGCCGGCCTCAACGGGACCGTCAAATGACGGCGACACCCGCTATGGCGACCGGCACGTCCACCCCCGGGCCTGGCACGCCCTCCAGACTCGCGGCAAATCTGTCGGTTACGCCACCGCCAGCTCGCCCACAAAGCAGCTCCTCTAGTATGATTCAGCCATTCGACCCATTCACGGATCCATCCTCGGTTGGCCCCCGGTGGCAGCTATGGCTCCAAAAATTCGAGATGGCTATGGAGTGCAAAGACGTAACATCGTCCAGGAAGATGAGATCACACCTACTATTGAATGTGGGTGACGAGGTGCTACGCATTTTCAACGCGCTAACCATTGCGGATGGCCAGGACATTTATCAACTATCGAAAGACGCTCTGACGGCTCATTTTCTCCCTCAACTCAACCCTGATTATGAAACTTTTATATTCTGCACCACGTTTCAGGCAGAAGAGGGGACCTTGGCTCAGGAAACTGGTGATGTTGTGTGAGTTCACAGATGTCGAGAAAGAAATCCAGAGACAACTCATCAACGGCGTCCAATCTGAGAAACTAAGAAGGTTGATGCTGGGTGAGAGGGGCTTCTCCCTGGTGCGCATTCTGGAGCGTCAAAGGGAGCTGGCACATGCCAGGGCTGCCAACATGGGCATGACTCTGCATAAATTACAACCGGCCCACGCGTCGTCCATGGTGGCCCATGTCACCAATAGACAGTCCACTAGAGATGAATCTGGCGGCAACTACGCACCGGCCAGATGGCAGCCACGGATCCCGGGGCCCACGGAGTGTGGATGGTGTGGTGGATCGCATCATGGACGGTGAAATTGCCCGGCACAAGGCACAACGTGTCGGGCATGTGGCAGAAAAGACCACTACGCCAAGGTGTGCCGTTCTTCAGGCGCTCCACTACCGCCTCCGCAGAACCCCCAGGAGAGAAGTGGAACAAAGAAAAAGAAACAGGCAGTCACGAGGTGTGTCGAAACGACCAATAAGTCGACCGAGGAAGACGGGGATGACATCACAGGGACTCAACTGGACCCCGTAGAGAGCAGCGGACCAAAGGGAGAAAAGTCTACCTAGTGTCAGCTTTGGATCGTAGGCATGCTAAGCAGAAGAAAGGGCTCCGGAGGCGCAAATGCCAGGTCACCATCCAAGACCAGTAGGTATGGATGACCATAGACACGGGAGCCTCGGTGAACGTCATGCCCACGTGCACTTTCAAAACATTGCAACCAAGACCAGCCCTCAAGAACACAGACACTCTCCTGTTTGCATATGGCTGCAAAAAGCCGCTACAGGTGGTTGGCAGATTCCTCACCACCCTCAGCCATGGTGAAAACAAGCTACCGTCCAAAATATACGTAGTGAATGCAGGGATCGAATGTCTTCTGAGCGATGATGCGGCTGAGGACCTGGGGTTGGTACAGTTCGTCAGTCACATCAAGGAAGCCCAGGAGGTCGAAAAAATCCTTGCACAACATCCCAACCTGCTAAACAGGGTTGGGTGTCTGAAAGGAAAGACGATCAAGCTCCACATTGATAAGTCAGTCCAGCCAAGGGCCGTCAGACATCGGAGGACCCCATTCCACATGCGCGAACAAGTGGAGATAGAACTGAAGGCGTTGGAAGAAGCTGGCATCATCGAAGAGCTGTCGGGCCGACACCATGGGTGTCCCCAATGGTGGTCACAAGGAAACCCAAACAGCCGGGAAAGGTCCGCATCTGCATAGACATGCGTCTCCCGAACACTGCCATCAAGAGGGAGCGCCACATCACGCCAACCCTTGATGAAATTGTGGCTGACCTCACGGGATCGAGAGTCTTCTCGAAGGTTGACTTGAAAGCAGGTTACCATCAGCTGAAGCTAAGAAAAGACTCTCGGTACATAACAACATTTTCCACACATTTGGGTCTGCGAAGATACAAGCAGCTAAGCTTTGGCATATCTTCGGCGGCCGAAGTCTTCGAACAGACCATTCAAGAAGTCATCTGGGACATACCAAGTGTCCTGAAGGTGAGTGACGACATCCTGATCCATGCCCAGGACAAAGCAGAACACTCGAGAACACTACAGATACTCCTGGACCGATTGGAGGATGCGGGCCTAACCATCCATAAGGAAAAGTGTGAGTTCTTCAAGACTGAGATATCGTTCTTTGGCTACAAGTTCAGCAGTTCTGGAATCTCACCGGACCCCCAGAAGGTTGCTGACATACAGGCCGCGAGTCCGCCCAGGACACCAACCGACGTCCGTAGCTTCCTGGGGATGGCCACGTACTCTGAGAGATTCATCCGAAACCTGGCCACTTTATCGGAACCCCTTCGAGAACTTACAAAGCTCAACGCGAAGTGGGAATGGGGGACAGCTTGCCAGGATACCTTCGAGAGTATTAAAGAGTCGCTGTCCGTGGAAACGAGAATGGCGTATTATGATACAGCACTTCCGACTGAGCTCTACGTGGACGCCAGCCCTGTCGGCCTGGGGGCCATCCTCATGCAGGTCACCAAAGAGGGCGAAAAGAGACCCATCGCCTATGCGTCGCGAGCTCTTACGGCGACGGAGCAGCGATACTCTCACATTGAGAAAGAGGCAATCGCCGTACTGTGGGAGTGCCGCCATTTCCACCTCTATCTGTACGGCCGCAGGTTCATGGCGATTACAGACCACAAACCCCTCCTGTCAATCTTCATGGGCACCTCCTCGCAACCGCCGGCCAGAATAGCCAAATGGCTGCTACATCTCCAGCAGTACAATTTTGAGTTAATTTATCAGCTGGGATGCCGCAACCCGGCAGACTTTCTCTCCAGGCACCCGAGAGCGGTGATGCCACAGGAGGTTCAGGGAGCCGAAGAGACCAAAGAGCACATCTGCCAGGTGGTGCGGGCCATGAGGCCGAAGGCGGTCAGCATTGAGGACATCGCGGAGGTAACAGGCAAGGACCCCTGCTGCGATTTGGTTAAAGATGCCATCATTTCGGGTGACTGGATGTCATTCATGAAAAACACGCACAACAGGACGGATGAGGCAAAGGCGTTCCTCACAGGAACATTCACCGTCTGCCAGGATCTGTCGATAACAGAGCAGGGTCTGCTGCTCTGCGGAAGTCGCATCGTAATTCCGCCAGGCCTGCACGACCGGATAGTGGCCCTCGCCCATGAGGGCCACCAAGGGATGGCTAGAACGAAGGCTCGAATTCGACACCGAGTGTGGTTTCCACGGATAGACGAAAAAGTGGAAAAACTAGTCAACACCTGCCTACCCTGCCTGATAACCGGAGCCCCTCCTGATCCAGAACCTATCCTATCGGCGGAGCGAGGCTCTGGCAGGTGGGACACCATCAGCATTGATTTCTGTAAACTACGAGATGGCCTTTACCTCCTAGTGGCTATCGATGACCACTCCCGATACCCCGAAGTCGAGGTGGTTGAATCCATGGCGGCGGAAGTGGTCATCCCGGCCATCGAGAAGATTTTTGCGACACATGGACTACCCACTACGATCAAAAGTGACAATGGCGCACCCTTCCAAGGGGTGGAGTTCAAACAATATTTGCAAGATCTGAACATCCGGTATCACCACATCATGCCAAGATGGCCCCAGGCGAATGGGGATGTGGAACTGTTCATGAGAACAATTAACAAAGTGTTGAGGCTATCAAAGGCAAATGCCAGTCCGTGGAAAGTCGACCTCTATCGGTTCCTCAGGAACTACAGGGTTACCCCGCACTGCACAACTGGTGTCCCGCCAGCTGATCTCATGTTCGGCACCGTCATAAGGTCGTCCATTCCACATCACCCCTGCAGAAGACCGGACGATCTTGACGATGGGCGCACAGAAAGAAGGAGAAGGGACGCCAATGCCCACATGAGTGCCAAGAGGAGGTTGCGACCATCCAACCACCAGGTGGGCGATCAGGTGGTTATGTTACGGAACCCGACGAAGTCCAAGACGGACTCCCGCTACAAGGCTCTCCCATGGATCGCCCGTGAGACACAAGGGACCATGATAACCGTACAAAGGGGGGACCGTCAGGTGACGCGCAACGCGTCGCGGTTCAAGGCGGTGCCACGCAACCTCTGGACTGATGGGGACTGTCCCCAAGAAGATGAGGATTCCCCGCTGATTGAGGACGAACATGAAAATCACCAGGGCGAAGAAAATGCAGGTGACAGAGCGTGGGAGCAGTGGAGTGAAACGGACTTGGGTGAGCCGGAGGTGGAAGGTGAGAGATCTGATGAGACAGTAGAAACCACCTCCCGGAGTGGCAGATATGGCCTGAGAACCGCCACCCAGCCGCCAGCTCGGCTCAAGGACTATGTGTGGTAGTTTGTACCTTGAGAACTGTGGAAGTGAAAAAACGTTTGTATTTGTTGAGTTAATAAGTATAGGCCCATTCGTGTGGGCGTGTTCAGTTGTTGTTGTGTTTGTTTATAATAAAGGAGGAATGTTATATCCGTCCTGCGCCCCGCTACGCGGTGACGCAGGGCGTCTGAATAAAAGCCCCGCCCCCGCGCAAGGGAAGCAGTTCCGTGCACAGACTCCAACAACGTGTGGTGTGTTTCATTTCGCTCTGGCTGGAGCTGCGTCAATGCGGCCTACCTCAGAGGCCTACAACGTTCTGCTTCCGCGCAGAGCCAGAACATAATACTTAGCTTAATCTAATTTCAAAGAGAACTACAGCCTATGTTGTTGCCCTGCATTAAGCCAGAGGATCAATCAGATAGATCTTTTATGTGTGTATGCTTAATAGAGAGGGATGGAGGGATGGAGCTAGCATTGTATTGTTTAGATTCATTGTGTGTCATGAGACGGCATTATAGTTTGCAAATCTTCATTCATTGACAATAGCACATGTATAGTCGTCTTGCATCTGAACAATTATATACATTCGTCATGAGCATTTTTTGTAACTCGGGTGTTGACTTTTCACAGCAATTAACCATTTGCACTTGCAGCCGGCTACCGGCTGCAGAATGCTTCTAACGCCTTCACACTCTACAATTATCAAAAGCTTGCTCAATCATTGGCAGAAAGACGGTATTTGTTTTTAGCACATACCTCTGGAGTACACTTCCTTTAGGCAGAGCTTGCAGACAGGCAGCCGAATGATGTTACAACAAAGGGTAATCTCACTAGAACCTCACAGCATTTTAGATCCAAGAACCGAGTGAACGGTACTCGCAGCCTCCATCCCCCAGCTAACAGGCTAACAGGCTAACAGGCTAACACTTCTGGGCACTTCCTTGGTAGGCGCGCGCAGGTGAGCGCAGCCCAGTCTTCTTGAGGAATTCTGGGAGCTGGGGGTGGGGCTTATCTAAAAAAAGAGGATACATAATTATTTAAAGCGTATTAGCTTTTAATATTAGCTTCTAAGCTAAGTAGGAGTAGTTAGAATACAAATTAAGTCCAATTTGTCCATGTATGAGCTAAAGAAAGCTCACCCTTAACACAAAATGAGAGCAGTCCAGCCAGAGCACATCAGAGCACAGCAGCGTTTCCTCCAGGCTAACAGGCACTTCTGGGCACTTCCTTGGTGCGCGTGTGCAGGTGCACGCAGCACAGCCTTCTTGGGGAATTCTAGGAGCCGGGGACGGGGCTTATCCTTAACACAAAATGAGAGCAGTCCAGCCAGAGCACATCAGAGCACAGCAGCGTTTCCTCCGGGCTAACAGGCACTTCTGGGCACTTCATTGGGCTGCAAGGCTATTACAGCAGAACCTTCACCACACACTGGCCTTTTGAAGCATGTTACCTGTCACTTTGACTCACTGTGACTCAGCAAAACCAAGCCAGCGCATTTCAATGGCACCTCCGAACCTCAGTCTCTGTGTCACAGTTAGTACACTTGGCCTCATTACAAGTCTGACGGTATTCCGGCAGTAAATCTGGTGGAATACCAGCAAACAGAATTGCTGTTACTGGCACTTGGTCTGCTGGAATTACTGGCATATTACAAGTGCTGGTAAGGGCGGTAAATCCCCATTCCATGGTGTTCCATAGGATTCCATGAGGGGAGTTTGACGCAATTACCGGCCATGCTGGTAATAAAGGCCATCTTTTGCTGGTAGAGGGGAGATTTACCTCCTTAACCCCTTCCAGCAAAGTTGTAGTTGGCTGGTCCGGTAAAAGTTCCCGGTAAACATTATTACCGGTACTTTTACCATGTACCGGCCAACTCGGAATGAGGCTTCTGTTTGGATAAGAATACAAAGATTAGTGACCCCAGAAGCTGTCAACCTGTGGGCTCCAGTGGCCACTGTTTTCTATTCACAGTGATGGGGTTACTTGAACCTGTTGGATCAAATAATGAATGCTCTTTTTATTCATACTAATTGACTTGTGTTCAATTAATCCACATCTTTTCAATTAACGTATATCAGGGACGTCATTTGGGGGTCGCCAGAGGTCGCAACTACGACCTCCGAGGTCTCCCTTGCGACCTCTGTGATCTCCCTTGCGACCCCTGTAAAAAAAAAAAATCTTTTTTTTCAAAAAAATTTCGTTATTTTTTTACATTTTTTTTTCTCTTCCGTTTTTTGTAATGCAAGGTCCTGGAGTGGCTGGCTCTCATGTTCAGACCCTTAAAAAAAAAGAAAAAATAAGAAAAGAGTGCAACAAGTCTAACACTTTCAGCACTGACCCTAAATAAGAAAGAATAGGAAACCAAATAATGTGTCTTTCTGGAATTCTGTACAATAATCGCTAGACTCATTAAAGGTTTATTTCAGGCACACTTCAGGGGGTGGCTCACTGATTTAGTCTGTTCTTAAACGCCTCAACTCAGCCTTTCATCCTTCTGAGGTCGATAAATGAGTACCAAGACAGGTTGGGTGATATTGGGTGTATATTTTTTCTATATAAATCGCTTAAGCGTGAGTGCTATATAATAACACATCATTATCATTCGATCACTGCATTCACAGTAATTTGGTAATATGGGCCTATACACACTGATCTTAACGCTACATATGGCGATCTATTCTTGCATGAAATGTACATCACATTATAGTGATATCGTACCCATATTTTTCGTAGTGTACAATGCTGTGATGTCACTTCCTGTTTTGGCAACGGGTGAAAGGTTGTGTTCCATTGCTTCCCGCGATATCACTTCGGGGTGGGGTCAAATGACATCACTTACTGTGATGTCATCAGGGATCAATGGTCGTGTGATGTCACTTCCGCTACCCCTGGCATTTTGGTGAAATGATGTCCCTGACGTATATGATTTTCTAATAGTTGACTGGTTACAAGACCATTGGCGTAAAATATGTCTGGGTAGCGTTGTCCTACAATCGGAGCTCTTTGGATACACATCTGTATTCTGTTCATGTTCTCATTGTGATTTTAGTGTGTGGTATCAAACCAGTGAGTGTCAGACACTATACCATTGCCTTCTTTGAACATTATTTGCCTTCATGAGAAGGCCACGCTGTGATAATTTCCCTGTAATCTTCGTAGGAATGTAAACTCTCTTCTTTCAATTGGTGTTGTTGCAATGGGTCATGTGGTTAATTCTCTGGTGGAGAGGCCATTAGATAAGGCAGAGAGAGGGAGTGCTGCTAACAGGTAATGTCACATTTTGTAGTACTTCATTTTAGACATGACTTTTTTTCGCTGGATCATTTAAATAGCCTGCCTCCTTCTGTGGTTTTACAGAAATGTTGTCCTCCCCATATCTTCCACCAAACCTATTGCGGGCCCTGATTTACTGGACAAAAAAGGCTCAAGAGGGAGGGGTGGCATCCCTTGTAGCCTGTGATCCGGCTCTTCGTGCACTTCAGAGAGAGGGAGAGTTCTGAATCCGAACCTTTAGTATGAAGTGGCCATGTGAGGGAATATCCGGCCTATCGCCATGTTTAACACACCCCACCTGCCTTCATGCAGGTGTGGAAACACATGTATGTGACATTTCTAACTCTTATGTTGTCACTACTTGGCTGCAACACTGCACCTTCTTTATACTGTTCTTTTTATGTTTCTTGCCAAAAACAGCGGGATAGCAGTGTGTCTTTGGCAATTACATGTGGGGGTTATTAGCCACTGATTTTAACGAGATGGCCATGCAGGAAGGGAGCTGAAACAGGAAATATCCACTGAAAAGTAATAAATCCTTCTTTTTCAACAAGTGCCTGCTGTGGAGGAACCGGTGTGATTAGGCAACAAGGTGATAACACTTCTGTATACCCCAATGGAAGTGACAGCAACATTGACTCACGCATATGTAGCTTGTAAGGCGAGCCCCAGAACAAAAGTAAGATAGAGAGAACTATATTGCTATGTTATAAGACTGCTAACTGGCTACACAGGACCGTTGCTGGTGGCCTCCCTGCGGCTCATAGCCCTTTTCGACTAAAAAGGTTGAAATGCCCTGATGCCGTGTCTTTATGGTGCGACAGATATCCAAAATTGGATCAGTAGAATGGGATGACACTAAATTTCAATACATATCATCAAATTTTATTCAGTAAACTCATCACAAGGAAAATTCATCTTAATATCATAAAAATCGATAAAAGAACAGTCAATTCATACCATCAATCATAACCACATACAGGACTCATTCAGGCATTCAAATATAAAAACACCCAAGTGTTTAGTACATCAATAATCATTGGAAATATTGTTACACCAAATCTTTTCAGTTATCACATCAAACAGTGACCCAGTCCATAATATCAGGTGTCGTTGTGTATCTGATGCCAGATTTGACCAGATATCTCTCACAGAAAAGCGTCTTGCACAACCGGTACAGTGTTCACTCACTCGACACCAGCACAAACATACCAAAAAGTCAATGCGGGCTAAACATAGTCAAAGGACTATCTTATAAAAAGGTGCTGGAAACACCAAAAAAGGACTAACAACTAGAGCATTGGAATCAGCAGAAAACACAGTGTCTTAAAGGCACACGGCGAGACAAACACCCGTGCGTCGCTCATATAGAATAAAATAACATGAGCCAGAGCTTGGGACATGAATTAATGCACGGCCATTCGAAAAACATTCTGAGGGTGCCAGAGAGATGAATAAATGGAAGAAGGACCAAAAACACAATCGCTTGTCAAAAAGCCGCATATTAAGGGCCTTGAAATTAGACATGTTTAGCTTGTCCCTGTCAACTTAGTGATCCAGGTTGTTTGACTAAACTCCAATGTTTGTTAATGATTCTTTTTACATCCACGCTGACTGGATTGAATGTAGTTACACATACAAGACGTTCATTCTTGTGTCTTTCTCGTGTGGTCAAACAAGTCTCACGACTAGTGTTTTCGGCTCTTTTCATTTGGTCTTTTACCAACCTTCTTGGATACCCCCTATTTGCCAATCTTTCCGTTAGTTGTTCTGCGTGGAGCTTAAACTCTTCCTTCTCTGAACAATTTCTCTTAATACGTAAGAACTGACCGTACGTACTGTATAGTATACCTGAAGGATCAGGGACTTGAGTGCAGGTCTACCCCTTTATTTACCCTTTTATGGTGCGACAGACACAACTATTCAAACCCTGCTCTTTGGAAAACACTTCAATGTGCTCCGTGCGCCCAGGCCTATCCTCTGCTTTGACTATATAATGGGAAAAAGAAAAGCACACCCCTACGTACCAAGCTAGGAGTAAAGCAGGTCTGGGGGAGTTAATCACATCCAACTTGCAAGTTCTGTTTGTATAGGTGCTTAGACATGATTTGTGAATTCAACTTGGCCCAAATGACAGTTCCCCAATTGTACTAGTTTCCCCAATACAAGTGCAGGACTCCAAAAGAAAAAATGTGAGAAAGGTGTCTAGCAGAGCAGGCACTGGATCAGAAGGAACAGGCATGGATTATCCAGCACAAGCCACAAGGCTACGTCATAATTCAAAGGTAGCAAGCAACCCCCCGTGGGAAGTGTGGTATGTGCCATTGCGCTGCAGCTTTCATTTCTTTGGATTATGCTCAGGACACTTATTCTTTGGGGGGAGCTCACTGCTGGGCCTATTATCAGCGAGCTCGGATTCCTCAGGCCCAGTGACTCTAGTAAGGTGGTCTAATGCCAGGACCAGGGCATGGGGGTGGTATAGGTGCTGACTTGCTCAGGAAAGGCAGAGGCTGACAATCACTGGGGAGGCAAACAACTGGCTCTCTTCTTCTGCCTTCTCACCATGCCACATGCAATCCTTCATGGAAAGTTACACTGATCCACCAGTAAGAAGCTGCATCTAACTGCACCCCAATGAACGCTGATACACTCACTCAGTGTAACTATGGCATCCTAAGAGAGCCTGACTCTCCAGTGACCTTATGCATTACCTCTGGCTGAGATTCTGGTGACAAAAGGTACCCCTCTGGAACTGCACCACTCCTCTGAAAACTGGTGCGGGGCACGGAGGAAGGAAGGGGAAGTGAGCGGACACGCTCTGATGTCAGAAAACATGTTTCTATTCAAAAGCATTAAGGTGATACTGAGAGCATGCTATCCTTGCCAGTGCTGCCGCTGCTTAAACTACATAACAACTGGCGTTGAAGTGGACTGGAGCTGGTACCTACATTCCTGCACCCGCTGTTTGCTTATTACTCCAGGCTCAGGACACACGAGTCACATTGTGTTGTTACTTGCCGCTGTCCTTTCCATGGACTTGGCGCTGCTCACCCACAACTAGCAGGTGATGAGACTCCAAGGCTGGCTCCACTCCCTAACCCAGGACTCCAGCCAAAAGCGACACATGCAAGCTTCCTTTTCAAAACACCAACAATTGCATTGAGAAAAGGAGCAGAGCTCTCTACTTTCACTCCAGGTCAGTGTGTGTCTGTTTCACATCACCTGTGCAGGTAAACATCCATCAAATGAATGGGCTATTTAACACGCCCACGCTGGGCTGGCTTGGCCTGAGGCAGGCAGGTCTAGAAATCGATAGGATTGGACACTGAAATCTGTAGACGGTAGGATTGCATAAAAAGTGGTAGCCTACTGCCCAAATTGGTAGGGTCGGCAAGTATGTTTTTGGCTGCTTTCACATAAACCTAGTAACAGTACTCCACTTTTCCTCACCAGAACTGTCATTCTGGCTAACAGTCTGCTTACTGACCTTCATGTGCCCAGTCAGCCTGTGATCCCTGCCACAGGCCAAGAGAAGGATGTGTGATGCTCATATATGCATTAACAAAAATAATATTTTGTACAAAACATAGGAAGGGTTAGAGTAAGATAACCAAATGAACATGCATTTCCTGTAAAGAGAGGTGATGGTTCGGGAGTGATCAGAAAAGAGTCACAATTGTTCATAAAGTTTGGGGTTAGTCCATTGCTACAACTGTGGTCATGGGTCCAGTGAGAGGTCTAGTGCAACACAGTCCCTGGTCAGCCTGAACTCCTCTGAAGGATATCAAGGGGACGAGAAACAAGACAAATTCAGCCACAGTTCTCAGGGTCATGAGCGTTGACACCTCCTGAGCTACGGAACCAGTTTACTGTAGCACATCTAGGCCACTGTGCAGTGGTCACTAGGTACTGGCAAACATTGTCTTGGGTGCTTGGTGGGAAAGTGTTCTTTTGTTACTTTGGTTAACTTGATAATCTTATCAGATGCTGTGCCCAGGCTCCCGGCTAGCCTTTCTATCTGTCTTTTTCTTGGAGTCTTTAGATGGTAGCCCTATCACTACCAGGCCTGGGTTGACAAGACTCTCTAACTCTTCAGCACCCTTGGAGGCATTCCACCTCATGCTCCACTGGTTCAACCACCCTTCCATCCCTACCCCTCTATACCATGGCCCTCATGACCAGGCCAAGGTGTGTTCTCTCTTGGGGACCTCTCTGTTCCTGTCCTCCTTTTACAAACTGACCTCTCTCCTCCAGCTTCACAAATGGGCCTCCACTGATGTTGTGACATCCTCTTGTGCCTTTTCGACCCTAGCACTCTGAGTTGGAAAACCAGGAACCCGTTTTAGGTTTTATAGGAGATGTAGGTCTGAATTCTACCCTTTTGATGTTGAATTCCTTCCTTCAGTTCACTATACAATTTCTGTTGCTTGAAGGAGGCATCCAGTGCTTGCCATTAAGTAAAGAGATGGGAGTGGAAGTACAAATAAATATACCTGGGAGGAGAGTCAGTAAGACACTGAGTAAGAAGAATGCATAGATAAAGTTATATATTTTTCTTAGGAATGATCCTCTTCTGCGTTTAATTAACTGTGTGTAATTATGAATCCATCCCTGCTCTTTAGTCAAGACCTCCAGGGATCCCTGCTGTTACAGATTGTTTCAGCCTGCAGCCATCTTTCCACCTACAATGCACACACCCTTCACCTCATCAGACCACCTTCCAATGGTGGGATAAATATCTCTGGTCCACTTATAGAGAAAAGAAGATTGACCTCTAACAAAAACATTTGATTGTATACCACATTTACCCGGATACCTCAAGCTTCCTCCATTTTCCTGACAGTTACCACTTGTGGCACAGTGCCTTGTGTAAATAGAAGGGAAAGCAAAGAGCATCCCTATATCTTACAATTTTTATTCTTCCAACCTGATGAATTGTCCCATGTTTCACACACCTTTCAGTGCTGCCAACATGTATTTATAGCCTTTTTCTTTGGAGTGGACTGATGCACTTGGCTATAAACAGGATAAGCCATGGCCCGATGGCCATCCGATGTGTCTTTCTACATTTCCCTTCACACCATCATGACCCACCTCTTTGCTTAAGATACCAGTTTCTTCATTAATTTCCAATTGGGTCCAGACATAAGTAGTAAAAACCTGTATGTGAATAAAACATCTCACATTAATTCATCAGATGCATACCAAAAAAGACACTGAGTCCGGTAGTAAGTTTTAGTGTGTTATATTTAAATCAAGGAAATGGCATGCATTTGTCATACAAAATTAATGGATTATTGTAATGTACATTTAATGTAGCCTTAAC
This sequence comes from Ambystoma mexicanum, assembly GCF_040938575.1. NCBI lineage: Eukaryota > Metazoa > Chordata > Amphibia > Caudata > Ambystomatidae > Ambystoma > Ambystoma mexicanum. Next base: position 1,449,480,146 of record NC_090935.1, on the reverse strand, counting down.
TTTATATACAGCTTTAAGTCTTTGCAGCAATATGTTCCGAGAGACCATTTACACACTACACTTAGATATTGGTAAGTGGAGAATTATTTGCGTCATTTAGGAAAACCATTTTTGTTAAAATATTCTATGTTTTTGATTTTACAGAGACTTCAATTACATATTACCTTTTGGGTATTTTTGGCATAAAAAAGAGCTTCACCTTTTTATTCAAATAACTTGTTAAAGGGAAGATATAATAATTTTGTCAACTATGATTTTTTTCTATTTTTTAATACTGATTTTGTTATTGGTTGTCTATTTTTTGTAAAGTTACAGTATTTTATAATGGTATCCTATATTTTCAATTTCTTTCCAGGTTTTTTTAAAGCCCACATTTGAGGCAGGAATGATTTGAGGATATTCGGTTAAATGTATGCAACATACCACATACGTTGACTGTGATCTAATGATTTTGTATGATTACTTTCAGGTGTTTCCCCTGATGAAACATGTATTTCTGAAATGCACTGAACTAGCATCTATGCCTCTATGAATAAAGGATGTTTCAAGGTAGGGGCAATTCTGTTGAAACTCTTTTTATAATATGAAGTACTGTACAATGAAAGATTAAATTCCTACTTTAATGGTTTGGGCGTCTTCAATGTAATTCAGTTGGTGGGGTTACCACTAGGTTTTCCCCAGTTTGTGGTCTACCAGATAAATATTCCAGTGTCAGCTGTAAATATTACCACAATATCTACCCTTCAAGTCTCATACAGGAGTTATCGATATTATTAAATACAAGGTTTTTATTAATTAAATCGGAGGGTAATAGAGACATGTTGGTTAAGTATAAGACAAAAAACGATCTCTTGACCATTGAAACAGCACATTTTGAAGCGCGTATGTCAACTCTCAGTTGTCACCCACACAAGTACAATGGACCCACTTCGCACTTACTAGTGCAGTTCTCTAAGCAAATGTAAGATGTAAGTCATCGAAGGTGCCAAATTCTGTGGGACGGGGAGATAGTCGGAAAATACACTGGGGTTGGATAGGGCAGAATTGGGAAAGGTGTATTTCTTTGCTCATCCCTACTTTTAAAACTTTGGTTATTGTTAAATTGAAAAAAAGTTTTTCAGAGGTAAAAGTGGGACAAACAATTGGAAACTGTGCAGGAAGCGGTTATAACGAAGAGCTGACTATGAAATCCCTGTGAAGAAGTGAAAGCTAGGATGTTCTATATTTGTGTGGATTTTTTTAAACGGTGCATTTTCTTTTTACTTGTACTTTTTTCCTGAAGTAGTAGAACTGAGTAGATTATTGAAATATTAGAATTTGTATTATTAGTATATTTATTATTAAATATTTCAAGTATGTATTAGTTATTGAAAAGATGGTTTTTATTAGACTTATTTTTGTGAAAGATAATTAAATTTTTTTTTCAAATCGGTTCCATTTCATTAAAATAAATTAAAACCTTTTTTTTCTGTGGTGACATTTTGGCAAAAAGATTAATATTCAATATTTCCCAGCAAAACAGAGCACATTTTTCTAGCACTAGTTTTTAACTACTGGTTATGATTATGCTGAAAATGTTTTGAGAGGGTCCAGTGGGACTTTTAATTGGCAACTTTGCAGAGAGCATTTATAACAAAAGTTGGCTGTGAAATCCATGTGAAAATGTGAAAGCAAAGATGTCCTTTATTTGTTTGGATGTTTTCAAGGATGCATTTCCTTTTTAGTATTACAATTTTTATTTTTAGCATCATTATTAGTATTACATTTTACAATGATGTATTAATCATTGAAGAGAAAAACTGTTTTTATTAGGCAGATTTTTGTGAAAGAAAGGATTTTTTTCAAATTGGTTTCTGTTTTCCACATTTTTGCAAAGAACAAGTTACTTATCAACTGGTAACGTTCTTTCGACTGGATGTTCCTCCAATGTATTCCTCATCTTTGATAATCACGTCCAGCTGCGGCTGCTTAGGGAAAAGAAATTCTCGGCAGAGGGCGTTGTGCCTTGATGGCGTTGAGTCGATGTCCCTCGAAGGCCTCCATGGAGGGTGACATGATCGGGTGTATAAGAGGCACGCGCGGCTCCCGTTGGCCTCAGTTCTGTTTTTCCCCTCTTGTTCGTGTTAGCTTCTTAGCTTAGGCAAGCAGTAATCAGCCCTGTGAGAACGAAAGCTGCAACAGCATAGGAAATTCTACAAAGGGGTAGGTTGGGAGGGCGATGAGGAATACGTTGGAGGAACACCCAGTCAAAAGAATGTTACCAGTTGGTTAGTAACTTGTTCTTCAAATGAATTGTGTCCTCCAACGTATTCCTCATCTTTGATAAGACTCCCAAAGCAGTATGCAGAATTGGAGGAGGGAGGAGAATTTGAAATTGTCAGCATTTTATAAGGCCCAATACAGTACCGCCTTACTAAAGGCAACATCCTGAGAGTGGGAAGCATCTAGACAGTAATGCTTTGTGAATGTATGCAACAATGACCATGTTGCAGCAGCACAAATAGATTTAATAGGCACACCCCTTTGAAGGGCTGTAGAAGAGCTATTCCTCTGGTAGAATGAGCTCTCAAACCCTCTGGTGGGTCCTTGCCTGCCAATTTTTAACATTCTTAGATGTCAAGTATAATCCACCTTGATAAAGTCTGTTTCGAAACAGCTTGATCCAATTTTCTTCCGGTGTAGCCAGTAAAGATTTGGTCATCCACTCTAAGTTTGGAGAACCTAGCAATATAGAAGCTTAAAGCTCTTCTAGAGTCCAACCTATGGAGCCTTTCTTCCGCTTTACTGGAATGCGGCGGGGGGTAAAATGCCGGCAGAACAATCTTTTGATTTAAATGAAAATCAGATACAACCTTAGGTAGGAAGGAGGGTTTTACCCTCAACATAACCCTGTCTTTGTGGAATATGGTATAGAGTGGCCTGGAAGAAAGTGCCTGCAACTCGCTCACTCTACGTGCAGATGTCAATGCAACCAACAATATGGGTTTTAAGTTCAATAACCTCAATGTACAAGTGTGCAAGGGTTCAAATGGGGCACACATTAAAAACTTTAGAACCAGGTTAAGGTCCCAAACTGAAACCTGAAAAGAAGAAGGTGGGAACACGTTTGTGAGCCCTTTTAGAAAATAAATCACCAAGGGAATTTTAAAGTAGGAGCATTCTTCCGAAAAGCGCTTGAAAATAGAAAGCGCTGCCAGATAACCTTTAATGGTCCCAACATGACCTTTGTGTGCTAATGAAAGGAGAAAAGATAATACATCCAGAGTTCAACAAAGAAAAGGATCAACATTCTTTTCCCTGCACCAGTCGCAGAACGTGTTCCAACGGCAACGGTACAGAGATTTTGTTGCTGGTCTTCTTGCCGAAAGCAACACCTCCATGACGTCATCCTGGAGGTCCCCATCCTTGTTTCTCAACCTTTCAGAAACCATGCGTGAAGGTTGAGAGTGTTGACCTCTGGATGGAGAACCTGACCCTCCCTTTGCAAGAGAAGATTTTCTCTTTGCAGAAGATGAATCGGAGGACAGATGGACATATACAGAAGGTCCAGGTACCACGTTCTCCTGGCCCAATCCGGGGCAATTAAGATTATACGGCTTACGAACCGTCTCAGCCTCCTGATTACTTGAAGAATGACGGGGACCGGTGGGAACGCATATAGCAGTGGGAACTCCCAATCTACCACAAACGCTTCTCCTAGAGCTCCCCTCAGAGGATATTCCCTTGAGCAATACCTTTCGCATTACAGGTTGATTCCGGTCATGAACAGGTCTACTTGAGGGGTTCCCCAAAGGGCGAAGATCTCTTGAAGGACTTCCTGAGCTACTTCCCACTTGGTGGGATAATGCGCCCTGCCTGCTCAGAGCATCTGCTGTCGTGTTCTCCTCTCCGGCTAGGTGAACTGCCGATAAAGAGGTTCCTTCTCGAATTGCCCAGTGCCAGAGCTGCATTGCCTCTCTGCACAGTGGTAGTGAACCTACACCTCTTCCCTTGTTGAGGTAATGCATTGCCACTGTGTTGTCCATCATTATCAGGAAATTCTTTCCCCTGACTGAGGGCAGGAAGGCCTTCAGCGTTAGTCTGATTGCCCTCAGCTCCAAAAGGTTGATGTGTAGTTTGGACTATGATGCATACCAATGACCGCTGACTGTAGATCGCTGGCATGGGCTCCACACAACCCGTGAGTGAGGCGTCCATCACTACTGTAATCTCTGGCCATGGCTGCCAAAAATGTTCTTCCTTCAGAATATTGACCTCGCAGGCCCACCACACAAGATCATGTGCATACCTGCTTGGACCCTGAAGTAGATCCGTCATCCTTCCCAAGAAATGGGACCATTGAGTTCTCAGAGCCCATTGAAGGGATCTCATTCTCAGGCGGGCTTCTGGCACCAAAAAAATGCTGGATGCCATGAGGCCGAGCAACCTTAAGAAATCGAAGGCCGGAAGATTCTGGGCAGTTTGGAATTTGGTAACCATCTGAAGAATGTCTTGAGCCCTCGCCTTGGGTGGCGAGCTCTTTCCCAAGCATGTGTCTAGTACAGCTCTGATATATTGGAGCTGTTGGGAAGGTGTCATCTGTGACTTGAAATTGAGGGAGAAAACCAGTCTGTGAAGGGAGTGGCAGGTGACTTTGAGATGATCCAGGGCTTTTTCGGGAGAGCGTGCCCTAATTAGCCACTTGTCCAGGTAGGGGTAAACCTGAACCCCCCCCCCCCTCTCCTGAGATGCACTGCCACCACCACCATCAGTTTGGTGAAGACCTTCGGGACGGAGGTCAACCCGAATGGCAGGACTCGAAACTGATAGTGCGAGCGACCAACGGCAAACCTCAGGTATTTTCTATGCTTGAGATGGAGTGGCACATGAAAATAAGAATCCTCAAGGTCCAATCACACCAACCAATCCTGTAACTGGAGGGCCTGAAGGATCTGAGGAAGTGTGACCATCTTGAATTTGTCCTTCCTGAGGAAATTCTTCAAGTATCTCAATTCCAAGATGGGTCTCAGTCCCCCGTCTTTCTAGGGGATCAAAAAATATGGGGAAGACCAACCCTTGTTCCTCTCCGCTACAGGTACTGGTTCTATAGCACCTTTCTCTAGCACAGATAATATTTCCTGCATAGGGAGCGGATCTGGAATCTTCAAAGAGTGTTTTACCGGTGGATTGTTGTAAGGCTGCATTATGAATGGAAGGCAGTAACCTTGGGCTATTGTTTCCAGAGCCCAAGTATCTGAAGTAATGGCTTGCCATTCTTCGAGATGCTGAGACAGTCTGCCCCCCACCGGTGATTCGTGATGCAAGCTCACAAAGTGGTTTTGAGGTGGTTGCTGCAGCTGCTGATGGTAAGGAAGCTGCAGCTGGAGCTTGCTTTGCACTTTTACTTCGTCCACCACAAGGGATTTTCTTTTAGCCTCTTTGACTGTCCATTCCTCTCGCCTTTCCAAATGAGGAGTAGTAACGATAGGATCGTGCCCTCCATGATTGTCCTGACGAACGAAAAGGCTGAGGTTGCCTAACAGCGGCCCTTACAGATTTGGCAGCCGCCTTTGAGGTCTGCAACCTCTCAAGGCTCTCATCAGCCTTGTTGCCAAAAAGGTGAGACCCGTCAAATGGCATGTTCAGAAGACGGGCCTGAACGTCTGGTGCGAAACCCGACTTCCACAACCACGCAAATCTGCGCATAACCATGCTCGTACCCATGGACCTGCTGACGTTGTCCGCAGTGTCCAGTCCAGATTGAAGGGATTCACGCATGGCTTCCTTGCCATCCTTAACGATAGCTAGGAAACCCTCCCTTTCTTCCCCTTCTGGAATGTGCTCCGCTGCCATGGATATGCACTCCCACAGAGTGTACTAAAAGTTGGCTAAGGTACATGTGGAGTTGGCCAACTTCAGGGCCACACACCCAGCTGAAAATACCTTGCACGCCCATCCATCCACACTTGTCATTCCTATACGGATGGATGGTAGGGTACGCTGCCTCATTTGATGTAGCCGTGGCTGCCTGGACCACCAGACTCTCAGGATTGGGGTGCTTGGACGAATAGCCGGGGTCGCTACTGGAAGGGCAGTATTTTCTCATGAGGGATTTATCCACCGCAGGGATAGAATCCGGGCATTCCCAATTTTTGGCCACCCTATTTTGTAAGGCCACATGAAAAGGTAAGATTGGGTCTGTTGGTGGACGTTGGTCCAGAATATCTGAAAGGTCATCTTGGACAAATTGAACCGGAGGTCTAGCCCAGCCTAGATATTCCACTACTTTGGACATCAGATGGACATCAGATGATGATATGAGGAGTCAGCATGTTCTACCGGCTCTGTTTCAGGCGTGTGCATCGTGTCAACAAAGTCCCTCATTCTGCTCTCCGCCGAGATTAGACATTCTGGCACATTTGGAGTTCCAAATTCCATGCCAAAGGGGACATCCTCTTCATCAGATCTTTCCTCTTCTTCAAAAACTGAAGAAAGGGACTTAAAATACTCCTTTCTTGGCAAAGGGGTATAAGTCTTTTCAGGAACAACCAAAGGGTAGTAGGTTTCTGGGAAATCTTTGGTTTAGCACCTTTATCAGTTTTAGGATGTTCAGAAGGCTGTGCTGTAACCACCGGAATCTTCGGCATCAATGGTTTTGGTGTTGACGTCGACAACGGTGTCAATGGCGTCAATAGGCGAGGATTCGACAGCCCCCTTTGAAGATTTTGACTTTGAGGTTTGTGGAGTCTTCGACGGCGTCGAGGACCTCGAGCGCTCGTCATGACTCGGGTGACTTTTTTCCATCGGAGACCTCGAGGGTTCTCGATGGGCCTTCCTTCGGCCACCCGGGCTCGAGGGTGTGCGAGTGTCGGAACGGGACCACCCTCGGCCAGCTTCCAAAGAAGGTGGGGACAGAGGCTTATTCTTTTGAAATGTTGGCAGCGTTTTCAAGCGAAATGCCCCCCACTCTTCAGATGATGAATGTTTTGTGGAGCACTTACATTTTCTGGGGGATTCGACAGACGCTGAAGAGGATGGCGACCGATGATGCCGTCTCTTCGATTGTTTCGAGGATGACGAGTGGCGGGAGCCACTACAGGATCTCGATCTCTTTTTGTCACTCTTACGTCGAGGAGAACGATCTCCGGAATCGACGGTCGCAGAACGATCGGCTTTAGTTTTACAGGGCAATTTCCCTACCTGCAGCTTCCCCTCCGTTCTTGCAGAACTTTTCCCGTCATTGCCTGACGCTTCGAGCAGGAATCAGTTTTGTGGCCTTCCCCCAAACATCACAGGGAAGAGCGATGCAGATCCGTGATGGACATTTTCAAATCGGATTCTTTACACTTTTTGAAGCCCATGCGAGGTGCAGTCCGGATAGATAATGAAGACATGTCGATGATTTTCTTCGATATTTTAGGAACTGCGTAGTAAATAATACTCCAAAGCAAACACGTTTGCAGAAAAACTGAACTGAGGCCAATGGGCAACACGCGTGCTACTTATACACCCGATGACATCACCCTCGACAGAGGCCTTCGAGGGACATTGATTCGACTCAACGCCATTGTCGCACGACGCCCTATGCCGAGAATATTTTTTCTGAAGCAGTCAAAACTGGACGTGATTATCAAAGATGAGCAACAAGTTGGAGGACACAATCCATTCGAACAATCTTTTTGTGAAGGTGACTTTTCAGTGAAAAAGGGTAAGATTCAAAATGTTCCAGCATAACAGAGTACATTTGTCGAACCTTAGTTTTTACCCACTGGCTATGATTATGCTGGAACAGTTTTGAGATGGTCTAGTGGACTTTAAATTTGCAGCTCTGCAGAAAACCGTTATAATAAAAAGCTGGCTGTGATGAAGTGAAAGCAAAGATGTTATCTATTTATAGGCCTGTTTTTGAAGGGGGGTATTTCTATTTACTTGCACTTTTAATTTCTGAAGTAACAGATTCAAATCGATTATTGAAACTATTTTATTAATGAATGAAATATTCATTATTAGTAAATTATTACATTATTATATTACATTATTTAGTAATTATCGAAAAGAAGAATGGTTTATGTGCTTATTTTTTATACGAGTAAGTTGCTAATTATTCAAATAGGTTCCTTTTTGTAACATTTTTGCAAACAAATCTTTTTTGGTGAAGGAAACTTTTTTGTAGAAAGGCTAAAATGTAAAATGTTCCAGCAAAGTTAATTTGTCCAGCCCTACTTTTAACCCCAGCCATGGTTATGCTGGAACGGTTTCGAGAGGGTCCAGTTGGAGTTTTTGGCAAAAAGGGTGTCAAAATGTCCCAGCAAAGCAGGGTAAATTAGTTGAGCCCTAGTTTTTAACCACTGGTTATGGTTATGCTGGAAAATGTTTGAGATGATCCAGTGAGACTTCAAATTGCCAACTGTGCAAAATGTAGTTAGAATGTAGAGCTGGCTGTGAAATACCTGTGAGGAAGCAGCTCTGTATTTGATGAATGTTTTATAAGTTTGCCTATTCCTTTCCCTTGCGCATTTGTTTTTTGAAGTAATGATTTCAGTATATTATTGAAAACATTTTTTGGGAAAGCGCTGTTTTGGCAAGGGCTGTCTGTGTCTGTCTTGAGGTGGCAGGGGTTGAAGGGGAAAATATTCTGTAAATTATTTGCTGACTTTTGGGGTGAATCACTACTTTGTTGTTCATACAAACCAGTTACCAAAACTGACCATGGTCAACACAAGACTTCATCTGAATCCGGCTTGTTCTCAACATACGATCTATTCATTGAAAACAAATATACCTGCTATGCTGATCCACAACACCTCGATCCTGAGTGAAATCGAATTTTGTGACCCTTTCACCGGCTCAATTAGCTGTAAAAAAAAAAGCTATACTAGCTGCGTCATGCGCTCTGAGTAAAAGAACAGATGCGCCTGACATTTGTTGCTACTACCCTCTGCACACTAAACAACCTGTAATGACCCAGGAAGAACCGTGCGTTTCCAATGAAATGATGTGTGGCATGACTTTACCATCTCAAGAAAAAATATTCGCCATTACAGACTCCACGTTACCATCATGGAACGATAGACAAAAAAAAAATTGGGCTCACTGGCGAAAGACAAACCTTCAGAAATATCTGGGTTGCCCAAAGTTCAAATCCTCATTAATCAAGCAAGACCAGAAAACTCAGATTTAAAATCGCTGGGCTTGATGGCCTTGCTGATAGAAGAAAACTTCTTATCACAAATGGAAAACAGTGCATTACCAAAAATTTACTCTTACAAATGTATTGCTTTCTCATTACGAGACTCACATTCCGGGGCAACCATCGAAAAACACGAATGACTTGACGAAAGACTTGTCACAATCACCTTTAATGTTTCAACATTCTCTGCAAAACGTAACTATGTCACGCATTACTTATGCTGATCCAACACTGCGCATACGGGTACATTTGATAACGTCCTTGAGTAGTCCAACAACCGATACACCTACAATAACAACACCTCCTCTAGTAGAACTAACACTAAATGCAATGAACACTACGCTTTCTTCTTTGTTCAAGTTATTTGAAGTGCTGGATAATAAAATAAACCGGCAATCTGATTTGCTTAACATGATAGCTAATCAACAACTTGACAAACTATCAAGCACAGAGTTAAAGATGATGCGCATGACAAATGGATGAAGTCACAGCATTCAGCTCCTAACAATCTGCCAGAAGAAAACGATTCAATCTGAACAGTGCCAGTTCTAAAAAGTCTGGCGAAATTTGACATTTTACCCACGTTTCCAGATGTTATAAAACCACAAGAAATATCGGTGCCATCTGAGGCACTAGCTTCACACCAATGAACCCTAAAAGGCAAAAAACAAGCAACCAGTACAAAAAAGGGATGTCATTACCAAGGAAGTCTATAAGATCTTTTATTCGGCAAGAGCAACTTAACAACATACAAAAACTCACAGCTCCCTTACTCAGACACAAAAAAATCTAAAAACATCGAACGACTGAAAAATGTAAGCTCCTCAACTTCCAAACGTTTGGTCAAATCCATTTCACTTAAAAATTCACAAAATAAGACGACTGTTCCAAGATGGAAAAAATCAACGAAAGCATTAAAACAAAAAGCAGAAACTAAAGACTCTGCATGTCAAAGTGTACTCATTTATCAACCACTGGATAAATTAGTCGAAGCAGCTAACCAAGAGGCGGCTATTAGGTCACCGCCAGCAAGGCAAAACTACCAGACCAAGAATACACATAGTGTACCTCAAAACAACTCAAACAATACAGCTACACTAGACCAATATGTAATTAACAAAGACTGAAGACAAATAGAAATTCAAACGTCCTTGCATGAATTTTTCAGCAAACAACATAACACAGCAAGTGAGTGTTTCGGGGCAAGATGTACAACCTTTTTTAAAATACACAAGAATAATAATGAATCAAACCAAACCTAAAAGAAACACAACAAATAGGACTCCTAAACAAATAACTCACTTAATCATGAAGAAGTCAGAACACTCATTGCATCTGCACCGTTTATTATTGAAATGTAGACCTGCACCATATCCTAGATGTGATTTAAATAGAGGCAGAATGCTAAAAATCTTTGAAAAAATCCCGAGCCTCTAAGACGTCTGCTCAGTAGACGTAAACTTAGAATTCACACACCAAATCGATTTATCGGTAGTTAGATTATTTATGCAGTCAGGCGTAGTCTTCAATACCATATGCCAAGCCAGGAAAGAGTTATACAACCTCGGCTTTGAAATACTTCAAGACTTATCAGTGAACGGTTCTGAATCAAAAGCACAAACAGCAATCATCTTTTTCAAGCCCGGACTCCTACTCATCCTCTGATGCTATCTAATCGTTTCTCAGATTTAGCCATGAATTTAAGATCATACAATTCCATGCCCATTAGAGATAATCTCTCACCACGATTATAACAACCCAACTCAAAAGCACATGCTCTAGCTATGTTAGCGAGTTGGAACACCAGAGGACATGTCCATTTGATAATACATTGCAACATGAATTAAATAACTTTCTTATAGTGGCCCTTCAATAAACGTGACTTCTAGACTACCCTATATGGGATGGGTATCAAATTTCCACCGTAAAAGCCATATCAACAGGCACAGGTCGTCCGTCAACTGGATTATTGGTTGCAGTACAAATTGCAGCAGGATATACATGTGAAGCTTGGGCTTCACCAAATAACTATATGCAGCTAGTTAAAATTACACAAGATTACTACACACTAGCTCTTATCAATTTATATTGGAATCATTCAAAAGTGTCTGACGATAGTTTATAGAAGATCTAACACTTTGATGAGACTGGTAAATTCTGCAGTGGACATCTCAGCAACAATGATAATTGGGAACTTCAACTTACATTTAATCGATCTGCCCGACCACAAGATGACCAACTCATTAGTCAATGGTAAAATGTCATTAAGGCACACTCCTTGTACCTAGCGATTGGTGCGTTGCAAGGAGTCTGCCCTGCACAACATACATGGACAAGAGGCAGCCAACGTTCAATAATTGTCTACATATACATGGACAAAGCACCTTCTCAAAAGGTGAACATTAGAAAATAATCAAAAAATCTCACAGTGATCATAGTATGATAACTTTGACTTGGCGACATAAAGCCCTAAACATGCGAATAACAACCTCACAATATTCACAACAATTAGACATTAATCCAGGAAGAAACTGCTTCCGTTGGTCTGGTAAACAACTGGAACAATTGCATTGTGCCGTTAGTGATAACGGAAGCTACAGCCTCCAACAAAGACTGTCTCATACAGACCACTATGTTACGGCCCTGCAGCTTTTTGTCAGTCACACCAGCAATACCTCGAGACCTATACATAAAATGAAACACGCATATGTTAAGATGGATTTCTGAACTCTGTCCTGGAGGGGCAGAGGTTCAGAAGGCCAGCCTGGTTTCTTGGAACAGGGTAACCTCTGGACAAGCCAGATCAATCAAGGTAGCGATCGCGGCGGTCAAGGCTAGGTCTCAAGAGGGGTGAGGGTGATTGAAAGCCTGCAATGAGCACACAGAGCAAGGACGCTTACAAATTACTCCATGCAGGTGTTATATTAAAAATATAGACACATTTATTACAAGGCCTTTGTAATATTGACCATAACAAAGAATCACGATAAAACTCAAGGAAACCAACACATCACCATCAAATACAATATATATACAATTACCGACGGGTCTAAAGATTTAGAAGCACGAAATATGCAGACCACCTAGATGGGGAGGAAAACAGGCAGTGCAAGTAATCGTTTAGGCCCAGTTCGCCTTCAGAGGCCACCTAACTAGAAGGAAGTCCGAGCCCTACGAAGAGTGTAGCCTTGTGCTTAAAAGTACCTGCACATGCTGGTGCCAATGGGCAAAGGGGAGTCTCTTCAAGGAAGTCAGGCATTTCAGAGTGGTGAACAAAGGAGGGCGAAACAGATCTCTGCTACACAAGCACGGCCTCCACTTGCGGGCAGAAGCAGAGCGCAAGTGCGAAAAAGGTGTGCTGTTTAACACAGCGAGGAAAAGCTACGGGCTACTGCAGGAGGGCAACCAGTTGCTAGCGTTGCTACTCACCGGTCCCCGATGCAGGCAGACCCAGGCTTCTCCGCGTCAGTTTCAGTGCTGGCAGGTTCAGATATGAGCAGGGGACGTCTCGGCGTCGTGTAGATTCCGCGGCAGCAGAAGTTAGAGTTGAGGTTGTCCCAAACGCAGTGAACCCGCACAGATTATTACCACAGCAGGGCAACGAAGCGGCTGTGTGTATTTCAGCCCAATGTACGCTTCTCACTTCAGACCTGGGAATGCCAAGTGTATGAATCGTGTGAGAGTGTCAAGGACTCGGAATACAGCAGCAACCTGACGGCGGTTATAGAGCAAGACTCCTGGGTAAGCTGGTCAGTCCACTGGATGGGTTGAGTCGAAAGGGGTGGGCACCGCTGTGTTGGTTGAAGTTCCTTTTTGTTAACCCTGATCCATATATTATATATTTGGGGCACACCTTGAAACCCTGGCACAAGGTAGAGTATGAGCAATAGAAAAGGGATCAGAATTTAATCCGTCCCTAGATGTGCTCTCCCCCGCTCTCCTAATGTAGCTGCTCCAATTTTAAATCAATGTAGTAGTATTAGTTTCAAAATCATCACGCTATACTCTTTAGTAAAATCATGAAGAGTCGTGTCTTCGGTTTTATTACTGAGGCTTAGGCGTCCTTTTTTGATATAGCGCCTGTTGGTGTATCATGCCAATGCATTTCGGACATTGTCCGTCATCTGGGCTCTAGGCACTAACGCCATCATATTACATTATCAAAAACAATTAGCCAACATTTATCATGTCTAAAAACAATAATTAGCCACAATCCAATGTTATATACAAAGAAAATTAGTTCAAAAACATTCATATCATGTCATTTTGTTAACAATGTTGTTCGTAAAAATACATACGTCCATATTACCAAGTGTAAACACATACCATTTCCGTAGATTATCCAGTTATTTCAAATCACGGGATGTGAATCGACAAAAGATAAAATGCAAGTAAGCTTCATTGTCGGACACTTATCTCTAGTTAATGGTACTCTTGTTGCGTGTTGTGTACCTGTTTTAACAATGGCACTATTTGTCCTTTCTCCTGTGTCACTCCGCTGTGCCTCTGTTTTATGTTCTCAGGGGTAACCTGTGAAAAATCACACCACCATAGTCATGTTTATGTGCCCCACATATCCCTAAACCTATTGTATGCATTACCATTCTCTCTGCTTACCTGTGTTCCCCAAGCGCTTCTCGCGGCGCTCCTCGCTGCGAAAAACCCGCGTCCTGATCAGACTCCGGTTTTCTTTGTTTAACTCCTGTTACTAGGCGACCCGCGCGTGCGCGGGTCTGAGAGAGAAAGTTACTTTCACTTTCTTGCATTCGCCACGCGCCAGCTTTGCCGCCGGCTTCAATTCCATTTAAAGTGACAGCGGTAATGGTATGTTGTACTTGAGTGCGATAATCATGTGTATTTCTGTATAATGTGCCTAATGCAAAATTACAATTGCAATTCATACCTCGGTAAAGAAAGTGGGCATATCTCTGTATTTCAACCAGATCCCAGTGATTAGATGCAGGGGTTTGCTCCCCTCCGTGTGTACTAACCAAGTGTCTCTCCCAATATGTGTGTTTCACACACTGGGTTACGTAAAGAAACATTAAGTGCTAAAAGAAAACCATCCAATATTTCAAAGCAAGATTGTGTAACAACAATATATGATTAAAGTATATCGTTCACAATTATGGGGTGTGTTGTGGCAGCAGACTTTGTCTCTGCCTTGGGTCCCGCTTGGACTACAGTCCAAAACGGGCGTGTCACCCCATAGTCAATGTTGCAGACTTAATTCAACCTTACAACCTTCAGATGTTGAGATGAACATTTTAAAATGAAATTATCATCAATCAGTACTCAAGGTCCATAGATCCTTCTTCATTTCCTTCTCCTCAGTTGTTTACTATAAGAAGCATACATAGTTTATTTCTTCATTAATTCCGCCCAGTTTTAATGAGTCCAACCTATCTATCCAATAGGACTCCCGTTGGTTGAGTCTCTTAGTGATATCCTTGTATTTATCTCTTGGTTTAATCACTTCTAAGACCTGAATCCTGATTTGGTTGATACTGTGTTTTTTCATTTCCCAGTGTCTCGCTACTGCAGAGTTCTTGTTGTTTGTTCATATACAGGATCTGTGCTCATTCCATCGAATTCGGCCCAACCTCGTTGACTGTCCCACGTAGTAGATGCCACATGGACATTTTATAGCATAAATTATATTAATGGTATCACATGTTGCGAAACTCCTTAATTGAATCTTTTCTCCTGCACGAGGATGATTGATGATATTACCCTTAGTGATGAAGTTACAGTTTCTGCAGTGCAGACACAGGTATGTGCCCGTTCTCTGTGTTGTTGGTTGTTGTATCATAGGTCTTGTCTTGACTAATCTGTCTCTTAAGTTCTTGCTCCTCTTGTATGCTCATACTCTAACTTGTGCCAGGGTTTCAAGGTGTGCCCAAATATATAATATATGGATCAAGTTTAATAAAAAGGAACTTCAACTAACACAGCGGTGCCCACCCCTTTCAACTCAACGCATTCCCTTGTGGCACACACATGGAGTGGAGGCACGCCATCGTAATGTCTTTCGAAGATGTCGAAACACTAACGGATGTGAGAGCGGAAACTTTAGGTTTCACAGCAGATGAGGCAGAAGCAATCCTGACGAAAATAAGTGACTCCTCATGGTCATGTAAGAAGGAAAACGCAAGTGATCCGGCAAAAAGAATAAAACAGTTAGAATACTTGATTCGCAAAGAAATAAACCGCAAATTACATGCAAGAACAGTGGGACTGTATTACAAAAACCAGAGGATCCCACATGGATTAAGAATAAATTTAAGACCGCAATTATGTAAAGAAAATAAAGAATTCATTCGAAAATGGGAGGCAATCCTGAATAGATGCTCCTTGGATTTAATTCTGTTAACAATACAGGAAATGACCAAGAATGTAACAACTATGAACGCAGATATAGAAGAAATTGAGAGCGAATTGAGCATAACATTAGGGAAAGAAGAGCTGGATGAAATAGTTAAGGAACTCAATGATAAGCTTGAAACATACAAAACGGAAAAAGAAGGAAAGAAAGTAAAAAAATTTAGAAGGACACATATGACTACCTGAACGGAGAGGTCTGTACGTGGATGGATAGATATACAGCTCCACCACAGAGGAAACCTAATAGAAGTAGTACGGACAACTCCTCAAGTACCGACTCAGAAGACAGAGACAGGGACACTCAACGTAGAACAATGGAAGAGGGGACAACAACACCACAAAGGGAAAAAAACCTCACA